>NC_069509.1:148781778-149096778 GCF_027579735.1 Bombina bombina | reverse complement strand
ACACTTTGCTTTACTATAATGTTTGAAAGAATTTCACCATAATCTCACAAGATTGTATGATAAACTTCCTTAAAAGGGGCAGTCTAGTCCAAAACAAACTTTCATTTTTTCAGATAGGGAATGTAATTTTAAAACAATTTTTCAAATTACAACTTTCACCAATTTTGCTTTGTTCTCTTGGTATTTTTAAATTGAAAACATAAACCTAGGAGTTTGTATGCTAAATTCTAAGCCCTTGAAGGGCCGCCTCTGATGTCAGAACATTTTGACAGTTTTTCACCTCTAGGGGTGTTGGTTCTCATATAGAGTAACACTGTGCTCAGACACGTGGAGTAGTCCTAGGTGCCAGCACCTGATTGGCTAAAATGCAAGTCTGTCAAAAGAACTGAAAAAAAGTAGCAGTTTGCAGAGGCTTAGATACAAGATAATGGCAGAGGTAAAAGTGTAATTAATATAAACTGTGTTGTTTATGCAAAACTAGGGAATGGGTAATAAGGGATTATCTCTCTTTTAAAATAATACATATTCTGGTGTAGACTGTCCCTTTAACACCTTCATGTCACCTCTTGTCACTAACAATTTTCTTAGAATAACAGAGTTTCTGCCATCTCTCCATATATGGGCCTTGAATATATTTATATAAAGTAATCATGACCCCCTCTCGAGAGCCCTTTTTCTGGAGAAAACAGAACCCAGTTTGGCTAACTTCTCCTCATAGCTTCTCATTTCCCCTTATTAGTTTTGTGGCCCTTCCCTGTACTTTTTTTTTAGTCTGCAATGTCTTTTTTTGAGATTGGTTCCCCCAGAACTGCACTCCATACTCAAGGTGAGGTTTTACCAGTCATTTATATAGTGACAGAATTTATGCTTTTCCTCCCTTGTATCTATGCCTCTTTTATCAAAGGGTATAAAGTGTATTTAGTGTTTAATCTCCCTTTAAAAGAATACAATAAAAGTTAATGGATGTTATAATAATTACACTTTATTTAGTTGGTAGGTCAGTGTGGATGTACCTCATACATCTATATGTAGCCAGGATATTATACATCTACAGTATATGTAGCCAGGTTATTATACATCTCTATGTAGCCAGGATATTATACATCTCTATGTAGCCAGGATATTATACATCACTATGTAGCCAGGGATATTATACATCACTATGTAGCCAGGTTATTATACATCTCTATGTAGCCAGTATATTATACATCTCTATGTAGCCAGGATATATATATATCTCTATGTAGCCAGGATATTATATATCTCTATGTAGCCAGGATATTATATATCTCTATGTAGCCAGGATATTATACATCTCTATGTAGCGAGGATATTAAACATCTCTATGTAGCCAGGATATTATACATCTCTATGTAGCCAGGATATTATACATCTCTATGTAGCCAGGATATTATACATCTCTATGTAGCCAGGATATTATACATCTCTATGTAGCCAGGATATTATACATCTCTATGTAGCCAGGATATTATACATCTCTATGTAGCCAGGATATTATACATCTCTATGTAGGCCAGGATATTATACATCTCTATGTAGCCAGGATATTATACATCTCTATGTAGCCAGGATATTATACATCTCTATGTAGCCAGGATATTATACATCTCTATGTAGCCAGGATATTAAACATCTATATGTAGCCAGGATATTATACATCTCTATGTAGCCAGGATATTATACATCTCTATGTAGCCAGGATATTATATATCTCTATGTAGCCAGGATATTATACATCTCTATGTAGCCAGGATATTATACATCTATATGTAGCCAGGATATTATACATCTCTATGTAGCCAGGATATTATACATCTCTATGTAGCCAGGATATTATAAATCTAAATGTAGCCAGGATATTATACATCTAAATGTAGCCAGGATATTATATATCTCTATGTAGCCAGGATATTATAAATCTCTATGTAGCCAGGATATTATACATCTCTATGTAGCCAGGATATTATACATCTCTATGTAGCCAGGATATTATACATCTCTATGTAGCCAGGATATTATACATCTCTATGTAGCCAGGATATTACACATCTCTATGTAGCCAGGATATTATACATCTCTATGTAGCCAGTATATTATACATCTCTATGTAGCCAGGATATTATACATCTCGATGTAGCCAGGATATTATACATCTATATGTAGCCAGGATATTTTACATAGAAGCATAAAAAACAGACCACAAAAAGGGGATATATCTTGTCTAGTGGCCTTTCCTTAGCACACCAGTTTGATTTTTCAACATTCTATTATTTTTGAGTTGTGATATCAATGTTATTCAGTTTCCTACTTTTTTAAAGAGTAATTAAAATAATTTTCTATATATGCCTTTAAAACCAATCATTGCAGCACAATGTTATTTTGTAGCAAAATGTGAACTGCTTAGCAGTTGAGAGGCACATCCCTTGAAAACTGTTGAGTATGTTATGTTATCTTGCTGCGGCTAATTAAAGAACAATATAAATTGCGCTCCTGCACATATCAAGTAACCAATGTGATGCAGGTAGGAGGGTCAAAGTTCAGAATTTCCCAGAAAGCATTTCAGCCACTCTGGAGGGGTTTACAATTTTCATTAAATTAAATTAAAGCAAAATAATGCAAAAATAAATAATGACTGCATTTTTCACTTTACATAAATAAATATTTTATGGGGAATTACATTTTTAATTTCTAATATCCCATGAAAGGGGACATAAAAGTCCAGTTTTTAACGAATAGCCAAGTAGTGTGTGGTGATAAAATAAGGAGTAAAAAAGCATATAAAAAGAGGAACTGGATATATAATTGTGCTTTTTATACAAAAATCATAACCACCATAAAAAGGATGGGCCTCATGGACTCTTGCCAATATGAAAGAAATTAATTTATCTGGTAAGTTCCTTACATAAATTACGTCTTCTTTCATGTAATTGGCAAGAATCCATGAGCTAGTGACGTATGGGATAGAAATACCCAAGATGTGGGAGAGCACAGGAGAGTCACTAGAAAGGGAGGGATAAAATAAAAACAGCTATTTCAGCTGAAAAAAAATAAATCCACAAAAAAAACAAGTCTTTCTTATAAATTTCAAGAAAAAAACATAAATCATAAGCAGAAGAATCAAACTGAGACAGCTGCCTGAAGAACTTTTCTACCAAAGACTGCTTCAGATGAAGCAAATACATCAAAATGGTAAAATTTAGTAAAGGTATGCAAAGAAGACCAAGTGCTGCTTTGCAAATCTTATCAACCGGAAGCTTCATTCTTAAAAGCCCAAGAAGTGGCGACTGATCTAGTAGAGTGAGCTGTAATTTTCTGAGCGGAGGACTGTCCCGCCTCTAAATAAGCCTTGTGAATCAAAAGCTTTAACCCAAGATTGCCAAAGAAATGGCAGAGACTTTCTGATCTTTCCTAGGACCAGAGAAAAAAACAACAAATAGACTAGAAGTCTTCCTGAAATCTTTAGTAGCTACGACATAATATTTCAAAGCTCTTACAACATCCAAAGAAATGTAAAGATCTTTTCAAGAAGAGTATTCTTGGGATTTAGGACACAAGGAAAGGAACAACAATTTCCCTACTAATGTAGATTAGAATTCACAACCTTAGGAAGAATGTAAACGAAAGTCCCGGAAAACAGCCTTTTCCTGATGGAAAATCAGAAAAGGAGACTCACAAGAGAGAGCAGACAATTCAGAAACTCTTCTAGCTGAAGAGATAGCCAAAAGGAACAACACTTTCCAAGAAAGTAGTTTACTATCCAAAGAATGCCATAGGCTCAAAAGGAGGAGCCCTGCAAAGCCTTCCAAACCAAATTAAGACTCCAAGGAGCAGAGATTAATTTAACAACAGGCTTGATACGAACCAAAGCCTGAACAAAACAGTGGATATCAGGAAATTTAGCAATCTTTCTTATGAAATAAAACAGAAAGAGCAGAGATGTGTCCCTCTCAAGGTACTTGCAGACAAACCTTTATCCAAATCAGCCTGAAGAAACTATAAAATTCTAGAAATCCTTAAAGACTGTCAAGAGAATTTATGAGAAAAACACCATGAAATATAGGTTTTCCAAACCCCTATAATAAATCTTCCTTGAAACAGACTTACGAGCCTGTAGCATAGTATTAATCACTGAGTCAGAGAAACCTCTTTGACTAAGTACTAAGCGTTCAATTTCCATACCTTCAAATTTAGCGATTTGAGATCCTGATGGAAAAACGGCCCATTGAGACAGAAGGTCCCGGCTCTTAAAGGAAGTGACCAAGATTGGCAACTGGACATCCGGAAAAAGATCTGCATACCAAAACCCTGTAAGGCCATGCTGGTGCTATCAGAAACACATGCGATTGTTCCAATATGATCTTGGAGAACTAGAGGCGGAAAAATGTAAGCAGGTTGGTAAAACCAAGGAACTGCTAACGCATCCACCATCTCCGCCTGAAGATCCCCTGGACCTGGAAAGGTACCTGGGAAGCTTCTTGTTTAGATGGGAAGCCATCAAGATCTATTTAGGGAAGACCTCACATCTGTACAATCTGACAAAATAACATCTGGATGGAGAGACCACTCCCCTGGATGTAAAGACTGACGACTGAGATAATCCGCTTCCCAATTGTCTACACCTGGGATTGTATTGCAGAAATTAGACAGGAGTTGGATTTCGCCCAAGAAAGTATCCAAGAATCCAAGAGATACTTCTTTCATCGCTAAAGGACTGCGAGTCCCCCCTTGATGATTGACATTATGCCACAGTTGTGATATTTGTCTGTCTGAAAACGAATGAATAATTCTCTCTTTAATAGCGGCCAAGCCTGAAGAGCCCTGAAAATAGCACGGCGTTCTAAAAATATTGATTGGTAGCCTCACCTCTTGAGGATTCCAAACTGCTTGTGCTGTCAGAGGACCCCCAGACAGCTCCCCATGGTGTGAGACTTGCATTTGTTTGAAATCACAGTCCAGGCAGGGGACGAACATAAGAGGCCCCTTGAATAATCCGATGATGGACTAACCACCAGGACAGAGAGAGTTGAATGCTGGGATTTCAGTATATCAACTGTGATATCCGAGTGTAATCCCTGCACCATTATTCAGCATGGCAAAGCCTGCAGAGGTCTCATATGAAAACGAGCAAAAGGGATCACAACCGATGCTGCAGTCATGAGACCTAAAACTTCCATGCACATAGCCACTGAAGGAATGATCGAGACCTGAAGGTTTCGAGCAGCAGGAAACCAATTTCATTCGTCTCGTTTGTTAAAGACAGAGTCCATGGACACTGGAATCTATCTGGAAACCTAAAAAGGTGACCCTTGTCTGAGGAATCAAGAACTCTTCGGTAAATTGATCCCTCCAACCATGTCCTTTGAAGAACCCACAAGTTGATCTGTGTGAGATTCTGCCCAATTGAAAAGACTGAGCCAGAATCCAAGATATCGTCCAAGATAAGGAAACACTGCAATAGCCTGCTCTCTGATTACAGATATAAGGGCACCAAGAACCCTTCAAAAAGATTCTTGGAGCTGTTGCTAGGCCAAATGGAAGAGCAACAAACTGGTAATGCTTGTCTAGAAAAGATCATCTCAGAAACCGATAGTGAGTCTGGATGAATCGGAATATGAAGATACGCATCCTGTAAGTCTATTGAGGACATGTAGTCCTTATATTCACCATCTTGAAAAGTTGGGAATCTTACAAAATGATTAAAAAACTTCAGATCCAGAACTGGTCTGAAAGAATTTTCCTTCTTCGGGACAATGAATAGATTTTTAATAAAAACCCAGACCTTGTTCCAGAATTGGAACTGGTACAATCACTCCTGAAAGCTCAAGATCTGAAACACACTTCAGAAAAGCCTGAGCTTTCATAGGATTGTTGGAACGTGAGAAAGAAAAAATCTTCTCACAGGAGGTCTTATTCTGAAACCTATTCGATACCCCTGAGAGACAATAATTTTGAATCCAATGATTCTGAATGGAACCTGCCCCAAACGTCTTGAAATAATTTCAATCTGCCCCCAGACCAGCAGAACCTGGATCGAGGGCCGCACCTTCATTCAATCTTGGGGGCTGGCTTTGGTTTCTTGTAAAGCTTGGGTTTATTCCAACTTGGAGGATGGCTTCCAATTGGAGCCAGAGTCTTTAGGGGGAAGGAGGTGGTTTTTCTGTTCTCTATTCTGACGAAAGGAACGAAACCGATTAAGAAGCTTTTAGATTTTGCCTTTATACTTTTTATCTTGAGGCAAAAAACTCCCTACCCAACAGTAATAGTGGAAATAATAGAATCCAACTGGGAACCAAACAAATTATTACCCTGGAATGATAGTAGAGATAGTAACCTATATTTAGATATCATGTCAGCATTCCATGATTTGAGCCATAAAGCTCTTCTAGCTAAAATAGGCAAAGACATAGATTTAACATTAATCTTGATGATATCAAAAATAGCATCACAGATAAAATGATAAGCATGTTGAAGCAAACGAACAATGCTATGCAAATCAGAGTCTTTTTCCTGATGCACTAAGCTATCCAACCAAAAAGTTGATGTAGCCGCAACATCAGCCATAGAAATGGCAGGTCTGAGCATATAGCCAGAATGCAAATAAGCTTTCCCTTAGATAAGATTCAATATTCCTATATAAAGGATCCTTAAAGAGGTACTATCTTCCATAGGAATAGTAGTACGTTTAGCAAGAGTAGAAATAACCCCATCAACCTTAGGAACTTTTTTCCAAAACTTGAACTTTTTAAAACTTGAAGAAGGAACAAAAGAGGTACCAGGCTTAGACCATTCATTAGCAATCACATCAGAAATAGCATCAGGAACAGGAAAAAACCTAAGGAGTAGTCACATGAGGTTTATTGACAGAATTTAAACATTTACTGTATTTATTATCAAGAGGACCAGACTCCTCAATATCCAAAGTTATTAACACTTCTTTTAACAAAGAACGAATATACTCAATCTTTAAAAAGATAAGATGATTTATCAGTGTCAATGTCTGAAGTAGGATCTTCTGAGTCCACAGAGATCCTATCAGAGGAGGATATTTCAGTATGTTGCCGGTCATTACAATTTCATCAGTATTATGAGAAGTTTTAAAATACCTTTTACGTTTATTTGAAGGCGGTAAAGCAGCCATAGCTTTCTATATCGCCTCAGCAATATAATTTTACATATCAACAGAGATATCATGTACTTTAGATGTTGAAGGAACAGATACTGTACTAGCACTAATAGAAACCTTTCTGCATGACAACTGTTACATACTACAGCTGGAGATATAATCTCCACTAGCTTACCAACAGATACACTTAGCTTTGGTAGAAACTGTGTTCAGGCAGCATGGTTCCTACAGCAGCTTCTGAGACAGGATCAGATTGAGACATCCTGTAAATGTAAAAAAAGAAAACAACATTAAACAGAAATATTTTATTTCCACATATAGCAGTTTCAGGAATGGGAAAAAAATGCAAATGCTAAAATTGGCAAAAGAAGCAATAGCATAGCCATCTGAGCATAAAGGCAAGGAGCCTATAGGAAGTGAGGTAAAATAAAACAATTTTTTGGGCGCCAAGTATGACGCACGACGCAAAAGGAAGTTGAGAAATTTTTTGCCGCCAACAAACATCCGGAAATGATGCAACTCGCATCATAACAACACAACCTAGCGTCAACTAAGACGCAGGAAATGATGAACATGTGTCATGACAGATACACATTTGCGCCCCAAAAAATTTCTCGCCCATCTCCCAGGATGATCTCAAGAAGGACGTCCCCTTGGGACAGGTGATCTGGACAAAGCCACCAGGAGAGCGATTCTCTCGACCGTGCTGTCCAAAGAAATCTGTTGAAACTGATCTGAATTATTGCTGTTTCCACTGTCTCAGCATGCACAGCTGAAGAGGTCTTAGATGGAATCTGGCAAAGGGGATGATGTCCATGCAGGACACCATGAGTCCAATTACCTCCATACACCAGAGCCACTGATGGGCCTGAAGGAGGTCTGGAGGGGCAAGACAATTGGAAAGTTAGCTTGTAACATCTCTGGTCTGTAAGAAATGTCCTCTAGGATATGGAGTCTATTATCGTACCCAGGAATTCACCCTAGTTATCCTTCCATACATGAGATCGAAGAAGAGAAAGAAGTGCTTTCCGAATCGGTCCTCTGCAAGACGACCAGGACGGTGCTAAGACCAAAAAATCGTCTTAGTACGGCGCCTCTGCAATCCCTCTGGTTCTGCCACTGCAAGATCCTTCGTAAAAAACTATTGGAGCAGTAATCCAGACCCAACGGAAGTGCAATGAACTGGAAGTGCTGGTCCAGGAACACAAATCTTAGGAACTTGAAGTGTTCCTTGTGTATAGGGACATGAAGGTAGGCATCCTTCAGGTCTATCGTGGTCATAAATTATCCTTCCTGGACTAAAGAAAGAATGAACCCTTATTGTCTCCATCTTGAACGAGAGGACAGCCAGGAATTTGTTTAAACACTTTAGGTCCCAGAATTGGACGAAAAGTGCCCTCCTTCTTTGGCACCACAAACAGGTTTGAGTAGTATCCCTAGACCTCTCTCTGCTGAAGGCACCGGTACAATGACCCCCAGGGCGGAGAGGTCCCTCACACACCCTAGAAAAGCCCTCTCTCTTTTCTGGCCTTGAAGACAGGTTTTGATAAGTGGAATCTGCCCCCTGGGAGGATGAGACTAGAAACCTATCCCTGTATCCCTGAGCGATGACTCCCAGTACCCACGGGTTTTGCACCATCCCCGAGCCAAGCTTCTGAAAAGACCAGCTTGCCCTCTACCAGAGCCAAAGCCGGATCGGGGGCCGCCCCCTTCATGCTGACTTTGACTTGGCGGGGCTTCTTATTCTGCTTGGATTTATTCCGAGGACTGAGAAGGTTTCCAGTTCCCTTGGACTGTTCCAGCTTTACAGAAGGCTGCTGAACGTGGGATTTGTCACGAATGGAAAAGGAAGGAAATTAGGACCTTGTCCCTTAGGTTTGTTCTTCTTATACTGCAGTAAAAAGGTACCTTTGCCTCCAGTAACCGTGGATATGATAGAGTCCAGGCCTGGACCAAAAAGAATCTTCCCTTTGAATGGGAGAGACAAGAAGTCTAGACTTCGAAGTCATGTCCGCAACTGAGAGTCCGGAACCGGTACAATTTCTTAAAGGAAGAAGAAGGGGAAAAAGACCACAGAGTCTCTCCCATTATATACTTAATAATCGTTCGCCCATCTTTACGGGAAACCAGGAATGTCTGTGGTCAACCCCTGTCCCTCGTAGACCTTATCTAATTTAGGAATACAAGGTTCCTCAGGGTAACTTAGATTCTGGAACCTCTAAAGTAGCCCAAAAACTTCCTTTAGCAGAAAGTGTAAGTGTTCAATCCTAAATCTAAAGTCTGGTTCCTCCGCAGCTGGAGGCCTTAGAGGCAGCAGATTACGACCCAAGAAAGAGCATCCTCTGAAGTATCAGAGGCGTCTTCATCATTGGATAATCTTATAACAGATAAATTCAATAAGCTAGTAGATAACTACTGGGAAGGATAGCAATATTTAACTTTTCGCTTGCGCTTAGCAGTGCGAGGCAAAGCACTAAAGGCCTCAGACACTGCTGTCTGCAACTGTTCAGTAAAGTCTGGCCGTAAAAGGGCCCCTCCAGATGGAGGAATAGGAGTGCTACAGAAAGCTGCATGTGTATTAGGAGATGAGTGTAAGGTGTGCATCTTAGGGGACAGAGACTCCTCAGAGGTAGAAGGCTCAGTAGTACTACATATTAGCTTTCTTTGATAAGATTACATAATCAAGGCATGTGGAACATAATTGAGAAGGCGGGGTATACCGTGGCCTCCTCACAATATAAACAGGCATTAGCTTTAGGTAAAGAGGGAGTACCCTCTAACGTATCAGAGTCCTCCATAGCTTGCGCTTATAAAAAGGACTATAGTCCAAGGATAAATGGCACCTTTATACCCCAATGACTGGGGCACTCACCACCTCCTATGACCTAGGCCCAAAGAGAGAAACTGCTTCGCCTCCAGACACCGCACGATCATGAAGAAAGATCACCGCATGCAGGACCGCCCCTGCACCTAAAAGCACGCCAAGCCTAACTGGCTGTGTAGCACTCCAAAATGAAAGTCAAAACCAGCATGTTCCAACATTTGCCTACCAGCCACATCCCAAACGTCACAGCATTAAACACAATATTAAAAATATGTGATTCATCCCTGCTGTTCAATAATCCCTTCCGGAGACATTAACCCTCGATTCCCTCAGATAAAAGGGGGTCATACTGTGATCCTGTCTTCTTGCGTTATCAAATGTGAATAAAAATGTAAACCAATCTCACCTGGAATCTATGCCCATGGAACAGAAACACAGCCCTCTCAAGTTTGACAGTGTTGTAGCATCGTTTCCTGACATGGACTTGAGTGATAGAAGCAGGCAGTAAAAACTTGTCAACACTGATTGCTTAGGAGCTGTTAATACGAGTGCGGGATGGGTTTGAAGAAGGGACTCTCCCCCTGCATTTCCAGGACTCTAACATTCACCAATGCTCTCACTGAGAGGCAGGACAAGACTACTTAAACTCCAGTTCCATTCAGAGAGTACTACCCCTCCATAAAGGAACTACTGTCCGTATCTTCTAGACACTTCACTGCCAACCTCCTGTGAGAAAGGCAAAGAATGACTGGGGGATGAGGGGAGTGAGGGAGGTATTTAAGCCTTTGGCTGGGGTGTCTTTGCATTCTCCTGGTGGCCAGGTTCAGTATTTCCCACAAGTAAGGAATGAAGCCGTGGACTCTCCACATATTATGATAGAAAAGTGTATTAATAAAACAGTGTTGGTTATGCAAGACTGAGGAATGGGTAATAAAGGGATTATCTATCTTTTTAAACAATAAAAAAAAAATCGGGATTAGATTGTCCCTTTAAGTAAACACAAAACATTAAACAATATGTATATAATCAAATATTATTTTGTAATCACTATTCTAGGAAAGAAAATCTAGCCAACCTTGCACCCTTTCACAAATACATCTTTCGATGCACTTCCTTGTTCCTTGTGGCAGGTTTTATACCAATTTACACAGCCAAAGGAAACAACAAAGACAAACTATAGCATGAACAAACTACAATTATCCTCAAGAGAACAACTCTCCTGCATTGTAAAGTGAAAACAAAATGTAGGAGTGAATGGGAAAAAAAATATATATAAGATTATGGCTCAGTGAGTATATATTAAAGGGATCTGGATAACATTAGATTATTTAAAAGTTTAATTAAAGCGAGTGATTTAAAGTATAACAGCCCCAGGTGTTTTTTTTTCTTTTTCAAAAAGAGCCTGCGTCTGAAGAGTTTCAGAAGGAAAGCGGAAGGTATCTAATGAGAAGCTTGTGAAGTGTTACATTAAGAAATAATCCTGCTGTTAAATCATTTCAGTTCGGGGGCCCTCACACTAATACTACAAATCTCTGTTCCCTCTCACAAGACCTGACTCATTTACATTGTTCAGTACTTTGTATACCCCCTTGTGAGGAAGCAGATTATTTTCTTTCAAGAATCTCAGAAGTGAAGATGTACTTCTTAAAAGACGCAGCCTGCAGAGGTCCGGGAAAAAGCGGCGAGTGAGATTTCTCATAGCTGCAATTCTCCCTCCCCCCTTGATGCATCATAACCCGAACATAAGTGCACACGTGAGACTCGTCTGAGTATGGTGCACTTTGAATTATATAATGTCTGGTGGAATAAAAGAGTGAGCTTGTCATTTCCATTAGGCAATATTGATAGGTATATTACTGTATAATCCATCTTCATGCATGAAAATTCAACTTTCAAGGTTCAGATAGAGTATATATAATTTATAAATAAAAGTTCCAGCTATCAATTGTACCACCCTTCTATTTGTCTTCATTGTTAAAACTTGGCCTCTTTCCATAAGGGCATATCTAGATAGGCTCAGCAGTGTGCATGTTTTCTGAGCACTAATGTCGCAATAGTATGTGTAGCATGCTATAAACCCTATCTGTGCAGGGAGCTTTAGAGTTCAATAGTTTCAGCCACATAAAACAAGAAGATTGTTAGTACTCAAACTAAGAGCTTTCCAACACTGTGTGTAGTAGCAGTAACTGAAGGCAGAGCTGTGGGTGTTACATGCTGTCACTCAGCACTGCCTACCTGCAACTAAAGCTACCTCTACAGGTTGCTTGTATACAGTAGTGGACCTACTCAACAGAGGGCCCTGGTGCAAACAATGTTTTGGGTCCCCTAAAAGTAACTTAGTAGTAAGCTTAGCAATAATATAGATAGATTGATTGATTTGCAACCTGTAATAAAAGGCTCCCCTGCATTAGAATTGTATACATTCTTCCCAAATCAATGTACACGACCGGGCTGCTTTAGGACCCACCGGCATATGGGATCTGGCTTGCCACTGCACCAATAGTAGTTCTGCCGCTGCTTGTAAAACATCGCTACAGATCCTGATTTGATATATAGTACTCCTCAGCCTCCTTATTTTAACAAAGAAAAAAAATAAAATAATAATTTTAGCTTCCAAGACCCTTTAAACTGTGACCTGTTATTTACTAATATCATACCAGGAGTCTATGAGCATATTCACCAGGATTTTGTTTTGATCTCTAAAAGGCTATAATGCTTGAAGCATGTCACTGTGAACCAGTGCGTTATCAGCCTTTTAAAGACCTGATGAACACCAAGATGCACTTCCATTTAGGTTCAAATCTCAAAAACAGCTTTTAAAGCGTCTTGAAAGTCAAATCTAAACTTTCACGATACTGACACAGCATGCTATGTGAAGATACTGTTCAATGTACTTCTTAGACTTGGTATCCTTTGTTGATAAGCATAACTAGACAAACTCAGGAGCAGCAATGCAGTACTGGGAGCTAGTTGGTAATGGGTGGCAGCATACATTTGCCTCTTGTCCTTGGCTCAATAGATATGTTCAGCCTAACTCCCAGTAGTAGGCAATGCTGCTCTAGTGCAGGTTTAAACTCGGTGTATAAACCCTTAAAATGGTTAAACACACATTTATATGCAAGCAATAGTACACTGATAAAATGGTCCAACACATTAGGGTATGTTCTTTTGGCAATTTTATGTTTATATTTAAATGGACAGTATAGTCAAAATTAAACTTTCATGAATCAGATAGTGCATGCAATGTTAAATAACTTTCCAATTTACTTTAGCATCAAATTTGCTTTGTTCTCTTGGTACACTTTGTTGAAAGCTAAATCTAGGTAGGCTCATATGCTAATTTCTAAGCCTGTCAAAGGCTGCCTCTTATCTCAGTGCATTTTGATTTTACAAGGTAATCACAGAGGTAAAAAGTATAATAATATAACCGTGTTGGCTGTGCAAAAATAAGGGAATGGAAAGTTATTTAACAAACATTATAGAGTAGACCTTTAAATTGAGCATTTCCATATACATGATACCAAATTTTAGTGTTGTATGTCCCTTTAACTCTTGCCTACATATGTTTATGAACATCTTTCTCAGACCCATAGTAGAAATAATTCAGAGAGCTGGCTCTGTAAACTGATAACTTTAAGATGAAATTACACAGTCACTTTTACTGCTCCACAAGCTATTCATCAGATGCATGTGAATTTCAGCACTTGGACAGCTCCTACATTAGATTACATTACACAGCATGCAGTAGAATGAGGCAGGGCACCTTGCCAGAATAACTACTGGAGAATGCACTACCAAGGTGGATAAAATCAATGATGTAAAATAAATAAATAAAACTTTTTTTTTTTTTTTAAATATATTTTTTATCAGATTTTTTTTTATTTACTTTAGATTTTTTTTTACATTTTTTTTAAACCAGATTTTATTTTAAATAAAAAAAAAAATGTAATCTAAAATTAGTTTCTATTCAAGTTACATTATAATTTAACGTTTATTCATCCTAAATAAATAGATTGTTTTTAATGATATAGAAGATGCTGTTTATTCATGGTCATGCTCTCCCCTGTAAGATTATTTTGGCCAATCTTGACGACATTATGACATATTGATTTTGTAGTTCTCAGAAATAACCTGCCCCTTCTTCACAGCAAAAAGTTATAAAATAAACAAACAAAGTTGAGAAATAGACCTTAAACAGAGACATGAAAAAAAAACATTTGGGTTTCAGAAAGAGCATGCAATTTTCAGATTTCAAATTTACTTCTATTATTAAAATTTGCTTAAAGGACCAGTCAACACTGTAGATTTGCATAAACAACAAATGCAAGATAACAAGACAATACAATAGCACTTAGTCTGAACTTCAAATGAGTAGTAGATTTTTTTTCTGACAATTTTAAAAGTTATGTCTTTTTCCACTCCCCCTGTACCATGTGACAGCCATCAGCCAATCAAAAATGCATACACGTACCATGTGACAGCCATCAGCCAATCACAAATGCATACACACTTATTCTTGCACATGCTCAGTAGGAGCTGGTGACTCAAAAAGTTTAAATATTAAAAGACTGTGCACATTTTGTTAATGGAAGTAAATTGGAAAGTTGTTTAAAAATTGCTGCTCTATTTGAATAATGAAAGTTTAATTTTTGACTTGAGTGTCCCTTTAATTATCTTGGTATCCTTTGTTGAAGATCAATGCTCGACTGGGAGCTAGCTGAACACATTGGGAGAGACTTGACAAGCAGCTAGCTCACAGTGGTGCATTGCTTCTGAGTCTGCCTATGTATGCTTTCAACAATGGATATCAAGAGTACAAAGCAAATTAAACAAGAGAACTAATTTAAAAAATTGTTACAAATTTCTGAATCATGAAAGTTTAATTTTGACTTTCCTGTCCCTTTAATGCCATTGCTCCCCCTGCAAATCTATGCAGAAGCAACCCATACTATGTTTCAAGAAGCTCACTAAATAGAAGAATGTTTGGAGTTGAATATTTCTGCACAAGGACCTAAGTGTGAGGAGTGAGGGCAAAGCATTTCAATTAAACATAATCTTACTGTTTGAGTTAAATAAAACTATTTAAATTGTCATTATTAAAGTAATGGTTGTTTGTCTTTAGGTAAATAAAACTATTTAAATTATTATTCAGGTAATCGTTATTTTTTTCCCTTCCTTTAAAGTACAGCTTAAAAGTTGATTAAATAAAAATAATTAACCTATTAAAAGTTAGAATACAAGTGTAGCGGTATTAAACGATCCTGCTCCAACGTTAACTCCACTAGAAGAGTAAGCTTTTTGCGCATGTCGGGTAGCCCTCGTGTAACTAGATGAAAGTAAACTGTTTTCGTTCATGCGCTAACCCTATATGCATAAAAGCTGATCTTAGAATATTGTGTGCTCAATAACCTATTCCCACATAGAAGTAATTGGAACACACAAAAAAACCTACTCATACGCAAACCCAATCGTATATTCTCAAGTGCACTAACCTGGCATGAAAATATGAATATATAGGAATATCTATTTAAAAACACATAGAACATATGATATTGGAATATCAAATATTTACAGTAAATACACAGTATAACACTTTACTAAATATGAATATTGCATAAACATGCTTTAACATGTTTTCATCTAATTAACTGCAAAGGGCTCCAATGCACAAATATATGTACATACACATTATACATATATATATATATATATATATATATATATATATATATATATATATATATATATATATACACACACACACACATATTTAGACATGTATATATGTACTGTATCTCAATGTTAAAGCCCTTTGCCTGCCTTTTTTTTCCTTACAACTGAGACCTCATATCTTTGAGCCCTTACAGCTTTTTTTGTGCAATTTAATGTTATTATGAGTGTAAATATACTTTGTAATGTATTCTTGATGTGTTTTGTTTTGCAACAGTTAACTAGAGTTCTGAGGACTCGCTATTCAAACGAGTGTTAACTTCAACTTCTCGTAAGTGATCGCATTTACTTTCAATTTGTAATATGAGCAAAAAACCTTACGCGCGCAAACACCCGTGATAAACCCCTTTTCACTTGCGCGTAAGTGATTGTGCTCTACTCCTAATTTGGTCCTAAACTGGAGATAGTTCACCACCCAAAAATGATGTATTTCTAATGAAATATAACCATATCAGTAATGGTTTATAACTGGAAAAATAATATGAAAAGTTATTATTCTAAAAATGTAAAACTGTGCTTTAAATCGATTTAAACCTGTCTTACCAACTAGTGATTTAAATCAAATCCAGCCTGTGCACTACTACGTGCAGTGTGCCATAGTTTATATTCCGTGTATTTCAGAGTATCATTAAATGACATGCACCTCCTAAACTAACATGGTATCAGGAAAGAGACATAAGTTTCACTCTGCTCGTTAAACAAGGAACAATATCAGTGACATTTATAGATAAGCCAGTAATAACTTTCTTTTCATCATATCAGTAAAACGTGAATGCAATTTCACTTTGGTTTGAACCATTTTTTAAATACACACGTATTAGCAAAAAAGCTTTTCATAAATTATATCATTGTTTAGTGATGGTTTAACTGAACATGGAACCTGTTAAAGGGACACTGAACCCCCATTTTTGCTTTCATGATTCAGATAGAGCATGCAATTTTAAGCAACTTTCTAATTAACTCCTATTGTCAATTTTTCTTCATTCTCTTGCTTCCTTTATTTGAAAAGCAAGAATATATGTTTAGAAGCCTGCCCATTTTTGGTTCACAACCTGGGTTATCCTTGCTGATTGGACAGCACCAATAAACAAGTGCTGTCCAGGGAACTGAACCAACAATTGGCTGGCTCCTAAGCTGAGATGCCTTCTTTTTCAAATAAAGATAGCAAGAGAACAAAGAAAAAATGATAATAGGAGTAAATTAGAAAGTTGCTTAAAATTGCCTGCTCTATCTGAATCATGAAAGAAAAAATTGGGGTTTAGTGTCCCTTTAAGTATAAGTCCGTACACCCTATGCACCTCCATGCAGAAAGTGCTCTTGTTCAGAAAGTCAGAGGTGACATAAAATTCCCAACACGGTCACCACTGGCAATCTGAGCAGGCTTAGTCCCTAGAAGGGAGTGCATGTGGCATAGTGAACAGTATTTTTTTATTGATAGTTTTTACTGGAAGCATTTATCCTAATCAAAACTTAATTGTGTTGCACTCTCTATTTTTCTAAAATATTTTTTTTAAGGTTCAGACACCACTTCAGATAAAACAGTGGAAAAGAACACAATCAGGGCTACAGCCCAAAACAAAATGTATTGACTGCACAACAGAACAATTCTGGGTAGAGTTATTTACAATGAAAATTTGACGGTTTAATGTTGCAACAATGTATTAGTGCAGAACGCAAAACAGTTCAGAAAACTTTGTATCAAACCAGTCCCATAATATGTTCTCAAAGCAACAATATCAGACAAAAGGCAACGCTTAGCTATGAATGGCTCCCTTACAGCAGGGTTCTTTAAACTTATTTTCCCCCAAGACCCAGTGCAATGATACCACATACCTTCCCGGCCCTATTTTTATGCTTGGTCTGAAAATTTCTGAAGTAATATATAAGATAGCTGCAATTTGTGGCAAAGTGACTAAACTGTGTGTGTACTTTATTGTATTTATTGATTGTAGTCAAACTTGAAAGTGTTGTAAAAGGTAATAACACACCACACAACACTCATACAACACACACCATACACACTCATACAACTCTCAAACCACACACACACACACACACTCTAAAACAATACACACCATACACACTCATACAACACACACTAATACAACACACACACTCCACACACTCTCATACAACACACCCACCACACACACTCAAACAACACACCCACCACACACTCTCAAACAACACACCCACCACACACTCTCATACAACACACACCACACACTCTCATACAATACACACTCTCATAAAAACACGCACTCTCATACAACACACACACCACACACTCTCATACAATACACACTCTCATAAAAACACGCACTCTCATACAACACACACACCACACATTCTCATACAATACACACACTCATACAACACACACTATCATACAACATAAACACACACTAATATAACACATACATATTACACACTCATACAACACACACACACATTCATACAACACACACATACCACACACATAAAACACATACATATTACACACTCTCCTACAACACACACTCCTACAACACACCGTAAATATAGTGATGCAACCCAGTAAAGAGTCCTGACCTGTGGTTTGAAGAACCTTGCCTTACAGAATACAACTCAATTACCAAAATAATTCACTCATATAAGATGAAACTGCAGGACTATGTAATTAAATACAATAAAAAAAAAAAAAAAAGTTTAACTCTTTTGTTGGCAAAATGTCTGCAACACAATGCAGAGCAGGACTCTGCGGCACCAGCTGGTCAATGGTTCATTGAGAATATTGGCAATTTTACTGTGTCAACTTGTGCTCTGTGCTGCCCTAAACTAAAGCTAATTGGCTATTTTAATAACTTTATATATTTTATTTGTATTCCAAATGGAGCGACTTCCAATTCTGTCCTCTCTAGGGATTACATTTTTTCCCATTGTGGCAACCTGCAGGTGAGAACTCACTAAGGTCAGTGACCTCTCCAAGCGCAGCAAGATGTGGAACCGCAGATTAACTGAGTTTAGACTATATTCACTAAAACAACACATTATAATATCCGTTTTGCTTAGTTATGAGACATTCACCTTTATTGAATATTGTGCTTAGAAGAAAATAATGACTCTAAAAAAAATAATGTCTTATTCAGTGTTAGTTTCTAATGCAGACAGTAACCTCTGTATAGTGCAAGAATATGATCATTCAATTACATACATGCATTAAAGGGATATTAATGTCACATATAAATACAGAGTATACTGTTTATTAGCTATTAAGCAGTGTATTGCAAAAGATCTGTTGGAACAAGTGTTTAATAATCATTTAAACTATTTTATTAGCAATATGTTCACTGTTTTGTAATCTAGTGATATATCTTTTTCAGTAATATCTTCTGTGCTGTAACCAAATAGTGAAATATTGAAATTAACTTCTGCAATGATTAGGCGATTGCTGTGTAGCATGTTGCAGAGTCAGTTTGTAAATAATCAATAAGACATTCAAGGGGCAGTGAGATAACATAATTTTCAGAAGTAAATTACAGGACAATTAGGCAAAATAACTAATAGAAGTAACTAAAATAGTATATCTGCTTAACTATTTTAAAGGGACGGTAAAGTCAAATTAAATGTTCAGATTCAACATGCAATTTTAAACAACTTTCAAATTTACTTTTATTATTAAACATGCTTTGTTCTCTTGATATCCTTTGTTATAGAGCAATCCTGGTGAGCTCAGGAGCGTGAATGTGTCCTTAGCATTCTATGGCAGCAGTGTTTGCTACTATGTATAAAACTGCTATAAACATTGTTGCAAGTACTGCTGCCAGATAGCTAAAGACACATGCACGCTCCTGAGCGCACCTAGGATTATTTTTTAATGAAGGATGCAAAGAGTACTAAGCAAAATTGCTAATAGAAGTCAATTTGAAAGTTGTTTAAAATTACATGCTCTATCCAATCCATTTAAGTTAAATTTAGACTTTACTGTCCCTTTAAGGGGGATTTCATTCTGAGCTTAAAGGGATATGAAACCCAAATTATTTATTTTATGAGTCAGATAGAGCATGCAATTTAAAGCAACTCTCTAATTTTCTCCTATTATCAATTTTTCTTTGTTCTCTTGGTATCTTTATTTGAAAGGCAGGAATGTAAACTTAGGAGCCGACCCACTTTTGGTTCAGCACCCTGGTTAGCATTGCTGATTGGTGGCTACATTTAAATATCCAGTGCATTGCAGCAATACTGACTTTAACTATGAGTTTAAAAGGACATAAAAGTGTAAAAAGAAAAAAACTTTCTAAAGCACTGTAAGGCACTTTTTATTATTGCATTATTGCTTGCATATAAGTATGTATTCAACCCTTGCAAAGAGGTTAAACACACAGTAAAAGTCAGTTCAGAGTAGCAATACACTACTGGGAGCTAGCTGAACACATTTGCAGGGCCAATGACAAGAGGCATATGTGTGTAGCCACCAATCACCAGCTACACCCCAGTAATGCATCGCTGCTTCTGAGCCTACCTAAGTATGCTTTTAACAAAGGATTTCAAAAGAACAAAGCACTTTTAATCAAAGTAAATGGAAAAGTCTCTTAAAACTACATGTTCTATCTGAACCAAGATTCGGATAGATTTTCATGTCCCTTTACCTTCTTTGCAAGGGTTGAATACAGTTATATGTAGTAACAGTGTAATAATGAAATACTCAGTGTTTTTTCTTTTTGCATTTTTATATGGCTTAAAGCTGGTCCCTTTAAATGATGAAGCACTTGAAAGTGATGCAGCATAGCTGTAAAAAGCTGACTAGAAAATATCACCTGAACATCTCTATGTAAAAAGGAAGATATTTTACCTCAAAATTTCCAAAGTATTCATACCCCCTTGTAAAGAGACTTTACACCAATCATGATGCTAGTCACAGGACATGCAAGGGAGCATGCATTTTCCTATTCAGCTTAAGGAGGTTTACTATGAAATCTCACAAGATTTCAGTGAAATCTCATGAGATCCCAGCAAAGCAAAGCATGACCTCAGCACTGCTGATTGGCTATTTTTGTTATTTTTAAAATTTTCAGCTGGACAGCAGTTGAGTATAACTTTTTACACAGCACTAACTCTGATGAGCTGAAGAAATTGCGAGGTAAAATATCTTCCTTTTCACATAGAGATGATCAGGTGATATTTTCAGCTTTTTACAGTTATGCTTGCATCACTTTCAAGCGATTTAGCATATGAGTATTATGTCCCTTTAACAGTAATATGTACCTAAGTCTGCAAAATTACCCTACTTAATCCCAAAAGACCAGCAAAATTAATTCCACAAGCATTTTAAAGAGGTGCATTCTTGAAATAATTTTGATTATAGTGATAAATGGTTTTAAAATGCTTCTTTCATACACCGATCATTTGTAATGCATTTATTTAACAAAATGGTGTTCATTTTGTTTTAAACTCTCTGGAATCTCCTTTCAAAAATGAACCCAAAGACCTGAAATTCTGAACTACCTATCCTTACACAATGTGTTAATTGCTATCAGGCAGTAGTAATATAAAACCTTACACCCAAAATGAAGTAGGAAGAAACTAGTTGTAATATTCATTTGTTTAGGATGACCCTGTGTAAAGTGCTCATTTATTCCGTTTTTACAATGCAATCCATCATGAGCCAAGGATACCTGGCATTGTGTGTGGAAAACCTGCAAGTAATAAATTGAATGCAATTAGCATCTAAAATGAACCTACTTGAAGATAGAGAAGACAATTATACTATTTAACAGTTGAGGAGCATGAAAGATAGTCTAGCCAGCCAGCACATATTTAGCGCATTCAACTGAAAGCCACAAGAAAATTGCTGATAAGACATTAGGTGCATGTTTACGGATTTTTTTGTGACATAAATCTGTGGCTGCTTAAATGCATCTGTGCATATTGTAAAAGCACATTATGAAAATAAAATTAATTCAGGTCGATAAGAGATTATACATTTGTATGCACCGTCACTTGATCGTCTTCTAGAGCAGTGTTAGTGTCCTTAAGTACCCCCAACAGGCACGTTTTCATTATA
Organism: Bombina bombina; assembly: GCF_027579735.1. Taxonomy (NCBI): domain Eukaryota; kingdom Metazoa; phylum Chordata; class Amphibia; order Anura; family Bombinatoridae; genus Bombina; species Bombina bombina. Next base: position 149,075,037 of record NC_069509.1, on the reverse strand, counting down.
GCTAAACCAGTGCACAGGTGAAGTAAATCAGCTTACCAGTAACCATGGTTACTAACCTATTCTTACTCATCAGCTGATTATTTTACCTGTGCACTGGTTCAACTATAAAGAAAATCTGGTCTGTTGGGGGTACTTGAGGACTGCGGTTGAGAGCAGGGGTCAGCAACCTTGGGGCCCCCAGATGTTTTGGAACTACATTTCCCATAATGCTGAGGCACTCTTCAGGCTGTCTGAGCATTATGGGAAATGTAGTTCCAAAACATCTGTGGGCCCAAGGTTGCTGACCCCTGTACTAGAGCACTGGTTTTCACACCTATCCTCAGGCCTCCCTAAAAGGCCAGATTTTGAGGATATCTCAACTGGTGCACAGATGAAATAATCAGCTTATTTGTAAACATGGTTATTTTAGCTGCACTCATTCAAGGTAATCCTGAAAACCTGGCCTGTTGGGGAGGCTTGAGGACAGGTTTGAAAACCAGTGCACTAGAGCATACAACATAATACAATATCCATCTACTCATGGGCTAAGATTCATCAAGGTGTGTGATAGTGGTATGGCATTAGTGTCCATTAACATTAAAGGGACATTCCAGTAAAAATTTAAAAAGGTGGTGGAAGTAGAAATATATAACATGGAAGTCATGGTGCAGAGTTTAAGATCACTGGCACAGTGCACACTCCCACATGTGCAGTGTGTGTGACCATGCAAATACATATAAAAACCTGTGTAAAGGGTCAGACAATACTACCAGCTGCCTTCCCCAGTGTCTGGGACACATATACAAACACAGCATGGAGGAAGGGGCTTGATCTCTTGCAAAACTTTCTGCCTTCCAGGAAGCTCACTCTCCACTACTGTACAATGCATGCTGGGAATTAGAGTCCAGAACAGCATAATTACAATACTGAGTGAAATAGTGTACTCACAAACCCAGAATGCTATATAATCCCCAGAATACAGTGCTTCTTCCTCTAAAACAAAGCTACATTCAGGGGGTTTAAAAGAAACAATACAGACATTCAAGTGTCTTATTTTTCTGCAGTTTGTACTCCAGGTGGGGAGGAAACTCCAGGGGGGGGGGGAGCAAATGCCACCCTTTGTGGACACCCATGGCTTCTGGTACGAGGATACCATTGCAGACCAGCACTAGCAGTTACCACAAACTTAAGTGCAACACACACAGAGAACTAGTTCAAAAAATGTCAATTTCAAAGAATTTAATAATATATTAAAAACATGCATATAATAATTCAGTTATACAATACTAGTAATAGATGTCTATCATACAGTTCATAAAAGCGTTGTGTCCACAACTTACTAAAAACAATTAAATATACAGTAGATAAAAAATATCTTAAAACAAAATAGTGTCTAAAAACAGATACACTACATATGCTTGCAAGATACGGTCTTGATAGATATGCACACCAATGCAGATATATTAGTCCTTTGGTGATATATTATATAATGCAATGCAAACACTGTTTGAAAAGTCAAGGAAACGCTGACTGATCTTAGCATAAAACGTGTAAACCACTGAAGGTATATTAGAGTGTCAAGATAACGCTGACTAATGCGTTGAGCGTTAATATGTATAGGGTTGTACCCGTACTAAGTTAACTTAGCGAGTATCCAAGATGTAAACCAAAATCCCCGGTTTTATGCAGATGGAGTAAACATGTATTTTACCCACTCTTAGATCAATTCTTGCCTTACCGGACCTCCAAACTTCGATCGATGGCAAGACGTGCCCAGGTCGCAAGCTTCACCTCTCCTCGTGGGGATCAAACTTTGCTGCTGTCTGTGTATCAGCGTTATTATTAGCTGTTACTTCCTGGGTAATCACTTGGGTAGTCACCTGTTCTCTTACTACCAATCGGGAAACTGGTATGTTATGACTCTTAGACTCCTTACAATATCAGGTGCTTACAATATGGATTCTAAATAATCCATAGAATGAAAAAAAAAAAATATATATATATATATATATATATATATATATATATATATATATATATATATAATATATATATATATATATAATGTTTAATAATTATTATTTTAATATTTTATATTTTATATTTAAAAATGCACTTTGAAGTTAGTTATTCTTCATGTGCGCCAACACAACACTGTGTATCACCTAAAATGCAAAACACGAACTGTGTTATGCAAATTTTACATTCCTATGTTCTTCATTTCGAAAAAAATATGTCATTTTTATTATTAAAACACAATTTATGCTTACCTGATATTAATTTCTTTCTTTCTTGACACGGTGAGTCCACGGATCATCAATTACTGTTGGGATTATCACTCCTGGCCAGCAGAAGACGGCAAAGAGCACCACAGCAAAGCTGTTAAGTATCACTTCCTTTCCCACAACCCCCAGTCATTCGACCGAAGGAAAAGGAGAGAAAGGAAATAAAACAAGGTGCAGAGGTTTGTATAAAAAAAAACTGTCTGAAAACAGGGAGAGCCGTGGACTCACCGTGTCAAAAAAAATGAAAATTTATGCTTACCTGATAAATTGATTTCTTCTACGAAACGACGAGTCCACGGATTTAATACTTACTTGTGGGATATTAACCTCCTGCTAACAGGAAGTGGCAAAGAGCACCACAGCAGAGCTGTATATAGAGCTCCTCCCTTCCCTCCACCCCCAGTCATTCGACCGAAGGTTTAGGAAGAGAAAGGAAAAGCTAAAGGTGCAGAGGTGACTGAAGTTGTAAAAAATGAAATATAATGTAAAATCTGTCTGAAAAATGACAGGGAGGGCCGTGGACTCGTCTTATCGTAGAAGAAATCAATTTATCAGGTAAGCATAAATTTACTTTACTTCTACAAGATACGACGAGTCCACGGATTTCATCCTCACTTGTGGGATACAAAACCAAAGCTACAGGACACGGATGAAATGGGAGGGATGAAACGGGAGGGACAAGACAGAAGGCACCACTGCTTGAAGAACCTTTCTCCCAAAAACAGCCTCAGAAGAAGCAAAAGTATCAAATTTGTAAAATTTGGAAAAAGTATGAAAAGACGACCAAGTCGCAGCCCTGCAAATCTGTTCAACAGAAGCATCGTTTTTAAAAGCCCATGTGGAAGCCACAGCCCTAGTAGAATGAGCCGTAATTCTTTCAGGAGGCTGCTGTCCAGCAGTCTCATATGCCAGGTGGATGATACTCTTCAGCCACAAAGAAAGAGAGAGGTAGCCGTAGCTTTCTGACCCCTACACTTTACAGAATAAACAATGAATAAAGAAGACGATTGACGGAAATCCTTAGTTGCCTGCAAGTAAAACTTCAAGGCACGGACCACATCCAGGTTATGTAACAGACACTCCTTCTTAGAAGAAGGATTAGGACACAAGGAAGGAACAACAATTTCCTGATTAATATTCTTATTTGAAACAACCTTAGGAAGGAATTCAGGTTTGGTATGCAAAACCACCTTATCAGAATGAAAGATAAGATAAGGTGAATCACATTGTAATGCTGAAAGCTCAGAAACTCTATGAGCAGAAGAAATAGCAACTAAAAACAAAACTTTCCAAGATAATAACTTAATATCTATGGAATGCATGGGTTCAAACGGAACACTTGAAGAACACTGAGAACTAAATTCAAACTCCAGGACGGAGCAATTGGTCTAAACACAGGCTTAATTCTGGTTAAAGCCGGACAAAAGGACTGAACGTCTGGAACATCTGCCAAACGTTTGTGTAACAAAATTGACAAAGCAGAAATTTGTCCCTTTAAGGAACTCACTGATAACCCTTTCTCCAATCCTTCTTGGAGAAAGGACAGAATCCTGGGAATCCTAACTCTACTCCATGAGTATCCCTTGGAATCACACCACAAAAGATATTTATGCCATATCTTATGATAGATCTTTCTAGTGACAGGCTTACGTGCCTGTATCAAAGTATCAATGACCGAATCGGAGAAACCCCGCTTAGATAAAATCAAGCGTTCAATCTCCAAGCAGTCAGCTGCAGAGAATTTAGATTTGGATGTTGGAAAGGTCCTTGAATGAGAAGGTCCTGTCTCAATGGAAGTTTCCATGGTGGTAGAGAGGACATCTCCACTATATTCGCATACCAAGTCCTGTGCAGCCACGCAGGCGCGATCAGAATTACTGAAGCTCTCTCCTGCTTGATCCGAGCAATCACGCGGGGAAGGAGAGGAAACGGTGGAAACACATAAGCTAAGCTGAATGACCAAGGCACTGCCAAGGCATCTATCAGTTCGGCCTGAGGATCCCTCAACCAGGACCCGTATCTTGGAAGTTTGGTATTCTGTCGAGATGCCATCAGATCCAATTCCGGTCTGCCCCATTGGAGAATCAGAGAGGTAAACACCTCCGGATGGAGTTCCCACTCCGCCGGGTGAAAGGTCTGTCGGCTCAAGAAATCCGCTTCCCAGTTGTCTACTCCTGGGATGTAGATTGCTGAAAGATAACAAGAGTGGGCCTCCGCCCATTGAATTATCTTGGATAATTCTGTCATCGCTAAGTAACTCCTCGTTCCCCCCTGATGATTGATATAAGCCACAGTCGTGATGTTGTCCGACTGGAATCTGATGAATTTGGCCGAAGCTAACTGAGGCCATGCCTGAAGTGCATTGAATATTGCTCTCAATTCCAGAATATTGATTGGAAGTAGAGACTCCAGGGAATTCCAGACTGCACCCCAGCCCAGAAGGCTGGTGTCCGTTGCCACTATCACCCACGAGGGTCTGCGGAAACACGTCCCCTGGGACAGATGATCCAGCGACAACCACCAAAGAAGAGAGTCTCTGGTCTCTTGATACAGATTTATCGGAGGAGATAAATTTGCATAGTCCCCATTCCACTGACCGAGCATGCACAGCTGCAGTGGTCTGAGATGAAAAAGAGCAAATGGAATGATGTCCATTGCCGCTACCATTAATCCAATTACCTCCATACACTGAGCCACTGATGGCCGAGAATTGGACTGAAGGGCTCAGTAAGTATTTAGAAGTTTTGACTTTCTGACCTCTGTCAGAAATATTCTCATGTTTACAGAATCTATCAGAGTTCCCAAGAAGGGAACCCTTGTCCTTGGAACTAGTGAACTCTTTTCTAGATTCACTTTCCATCCGTGAGTTCTCAGAAAGGACAACACTGTCTCTGTATGAGATTTCGTCAGATGATAAGTTGACGCCTGAATCAAAATATCGTCCAGATAAGGCGCCACTGCTATGCCCCGCGGTCTCAGCACCGCCAGAAGGGACCCTAGAACCTTTGTGAAAATCCTGGGTGCTGTGGCCAACCCGAAGGGAAGAGCCACGAACTGAAAATGTTTGTCCAGGAAGGCAAACCTTAGAAACTGATGATGATCCTTGTGAATAGGAATATGAAGGTATGCATCCTTCAAGTCCACGGTAGTCATGTTTTGACCCTCCTGGATCATTGGTAAAATTGTTCGAATGGTCTCCATCTTGAAGGATAGAACTCTGAGAAACTTGTTTAGACTCTTGAGGTCTAAAATAGGTCTGAATGTTCCCTCTTTTTTGGGAACTACGAAAAGATTTGAATAAAATCCCTGTCCCTGTTCTGATCTTGGAACGGGACGAATTACTCCCATAGTAGAGAGGTCTTTTACACAGCGTAAGAACGCCTCTCTTTTTATCTGGTTTACAGACAATTGTGAAAGAAGAAATCTCCCCCTTGGGAGAAAATTTCTGAACTCCAGTTGATACCCGTGAGACACGATATCCAGTGCCCAGGGGTCCTGAACATCTCTTGCCCAAGCCTTGGCAAAGAAAGAAAGTCTGCCCCCTACTAGATCCGGTCCCGGATCGGGGGCCACCCCTTCATGCTGTCTTTGTAGCAGCAGCGGGCTTCTTGGGTTGTTTACCCTTGTTCCAAGCCTGGTTGGGTCTCCAGACGGACTTAGACTGAGCAAAATTCCCTTCCTGCTTTGTGGAGGAAGAGGAAGCAGAGGGTACTCCTTTAAAATTTCGAAAGGAACGAAAATTATTTTGTTTACCCCGCATCTTAACAGACTTATCCTGAGGTAGAGCGTGACCTTTACCTCCAGTAATGTCAGAAATGATTTCCTTCAATTCAGGCCCGAATAGGGTCTTCCCCTTGAAAGGAATAGCTAATAGCTTTGATTTAGATGACACATCAGCAGACCACGATTTTAACCATAACGCCCTAAGCGCCAAAATGGTAAGTCCTGCATTTTTTGCCGCCAACTTAGCAATTTGAAAGGCGGCATCTGTAATAAAAGAATTAGCTAGCTTGAGAGCCCTAATTCTATCTAAAATGTCCTCTAAAGGGGTCTCAACAGTAGTAACAGGAACAATGCAAGCTGTTGGTTGTAAAAGGAAACCCTGATGAATAAATAGTTTCTTTAGAAGACCCTCTAACTTCTTATCCATAGGGTCTTTGAAAGCACAACTGTCCTCAATAGGAATAGTCGTACGCTTACCCAGGGTAGATATAGCTCCCTCCACCTTAGGGACCGACTGCCAAGAGGGACCGACTGCCAAGAGTCCCGAATGGTGTCTGATATGGGATACATTTTCTTGAGGCGGAGGCTGAGAGAACGGTATACCTGGTCTGTCCCATTCCTTCTTTATAATTTCCGAAATTCTTTTAGGAACCGGAAAAACGTCAGTGTAAGTAGGTACCTCTAGATATTTGTCCATTTTACACAATTTCTCTGGTGGTATCACAATAGGGTCACAATCATCCAGAGTCGCTAAAACCTCCCGAAGTAACAGGCGGAGGTGTTCAAGCTTAAACTTAAAGGACATAACGTCCGAATCTGTCTGAGGTAACATATTTCCTGGGTCTGAAAGTTCCCCCTCAGACAACAATTCCCTGACCCCCAACTCAGAGCCCTGTGAGGGTACTTCGGAAATAGCCAACAAAGCATCAGAGGATTCAGTATGCACATTAATACCTGACCTACTGCGTTTACCCTGTAACACTGGTAACTTAGATAATACCTCTGTAAGGGTAGTTGACATAACTGCAGCCATATCCTGCAGAGTAAAAGAATTAGACGCACTTAAAGTACTTGGCGTCGCTTGTGTGGGCGTTAAAGGTTGTGACACTTGGGGAGAATTAGATGGCATATCCTGATTCTCTTCAGACTGAGAATCATCCTTAGGCACACTTTCATTACCTAAAAAATGCTTTTTACAATGTAAGGCCCTTTCAGTACAAGAGGTACACAAAGTAAGAGGGGGTACCACAATGGCTTCTAAACACATAGAACAATTAGTTTCCTCAATGTCAGACATGTTGAACAGACTAGCAATAACCACAATAGTCTTAGATCACCTTAATTATTGATTTAAACGACTTTTAGAAAAATGTGTACTGCGCCTTTAAGAAATAAAAAGCGCACATTTTTTTCTCAGACTGTCAAAAACGTTAATAAATGCTATACAATTAAATATCTATATTCAATTGGCCCAAAAAATTATTGCACCCTATAAGGAAAAAAGGAAATTTACCCTCTAAGAGATATTTTACCCAAAAAAAAATGTTTTGACTGAAAAAATGACGTCGTCCTAATAGTCTGATTAACCGCATGGGAAGCAGTCTGAAAACAAGCCATGTGGTCCCCTTATAATCCTCAATAAAAACTTGCAGCCCCACTGACCTTTGTTTGCTTAATAAAATATAAAATGTCAAGCTGCCTCTCCTAGTGTCAAGCCCCATACAGTGTCAAAGTCATATGTCAAAGCAATATGAATAAACATAGGATTCTCAGAAACATCCTCAGTGTACAGGTCTACTGCTTACCCCTGCAGGGAAAAAATGTCAGCCAGCTCTGATATACTAAGTCTCCTCAGAATAAAAGACTGAACATACCTCAATGCTGCTTGTAGCATGACACCGTTCTCCACACTGAAGATTTCTCTTGCACTACCTTCAGAAGCTTTGTGGGAACCAACATGGATCTTAGTTACATCTGCTAAGATCATCAACCTCAGGACAGAAATCTTCATTCCATATCTCCCTGAGGGAAATAGTACTCACCGGTACCATTTAAAATAACAAACTTCTTGATTGAAGAATCTAAAACTAACACCTCACTTTACCTCTTCCTATTACTAACACAGGCAAAGAGAATGACTGGGGGTGGAGGGAAGGGAGGAGCTATATATACAGCTCTGCTGTGGTGCTCTTTGCCACTTCCTGTTAGCAGGAGGTTAATATCCCACAAGGAAGGATGAAATCCGTGGACTCGTATCTTGTAGAAGAAATAAATAAATGTATCAGGTAAGCATAAATTTTTTTTTCTTTCTTAAGACACGGTGAGTCCACGGATCATCAATTACTGTTGGGAATCAATACCCAAGCTAGAGGACACAGATGATAAGGGAGGGCAAGACAGGTAACCTAAACAGAAGGCACCACAACTGCTTACAGAACCTTTCTCCCAAAGGAAGCCTCAGTCGAGGCAAAAGTATCAAATTTATAGAATTTAGAAAAAATTTGCAAATAAGACCAAGTCGCAGCCTTACAGATCTGTTCTACAGAGGCCTCATTCTTAAAGGCCCAAGAAGAAGACACCGCCCTAGTGGAATGAGCTGTAATTCTCTCAGGAGGCTGCTGCCCAGTAGTCGCATAGGCCAAACGAATAATACTTCTTAACCAGAGAGAAAGAGAAGTGGCAGTAGCTTTCTGACCCTTACGTTTTCCAGAAAAGCAAACAAACAGTGCAGAAGACTGACGAAAGTCCTTTGTAGCCTGCAGATAGAATTTAAGAGCTCGCACAACATCTAAGTTGTGTAATAAACGTTCTTAAGATAATAACTTAATATCTATGGAATGCATAGGCTGAAACAGAGCCTGTTGTAAAACTTTAAGAACAAGGTTAAGACTCCAAGGTGGAGCAAATGATTTAAACACAGGCCTAATTCTGACCAGGGCCTGACAAAAGGATTGAACACCTGGCACATCCGCCAGACGCTTGTGCAGCAGAATGGATAGAGCAGAAATCTGACCCTTGAGGGTACTGATAGATAACCCCTTCTCAAGGACTTCCTGGAAAAAAGATAAGATCCTAGGGATCCTGACCTTACTCCAAGAATATCCTTTAGACTCCCATCAATAAAGATATTTACGCCATATCCTATGGTAAATCTTTCTAGTAACAGGCTTACGAGCCTGAACCATAGTCTCAATGACCAATTCGGAAAATCCACACTTGGCTAAAATCAAGCATTCAATCTCCAAGCAGTCAGCTTCAGAGAAACAAGATTTGGATGAAGGAAGGGCTCCTGAAGCCGAAGGTAGTTTCTGAGTGGTAGTCTCCACAGAGGTAGAGACGACATCTCTACTAGATCTGCATACCAGATCCTCCGAGGCCACGCAGGAACTATTAGAATTACAGATGCTCTCTCCCGCTTGATCCGAGCGATGACTCACGGAAGGAGAGCAAACGGAGGAAAGAGATAAGCCAACCTGAAATTCCAAGGCTTGAGGATCTCTTGACCTCAAACCGTACTTTGGGAGCTTGGTGTTCTGACGAGACGCCATCAGATCCAATTCTGGTAAATGGTAACCCCCATTTGGCTGTTAACCTGGAGAACACTTCCGGATGGAGTTCTCACTCCCCGGGATGGAAAGTCTGTCTGCTCAGAAAATTCACTTCCCAATTGTCCACTCCTGGAATGTGGATGGCAGATAGACAGCAATTGTGAGCCTCTGCCCACTGGATGATCCGTGTCACCTCCTTCATGGCTAAGGAACTCTGAGTTCCCCCTTGGTGGTTGATGTAGGCCACTGAGGTTATGTTGTCCGTCTGGAATCTGATAGACCGGGCTAGGGCCAGCTGAGGCCCGGCCATCAAGGCATTGAAGATCGCTCTCAACTTCAGAATGTTTATGGGGAGAGCAGATTCCTCCATAGACCAAAGACCCTGCGCCTTCAACGAGTCCCAGACTGCTCCCCAACCAAATAGGCTGACATCCATGGTCACAATTACCCAAGAGGGTCTCTGAAAACATGTCCCCTGGGACAGATGTTCTTTCGACAGCCACCACGGTAGGGAGTCGATTGTTGATTGATCCAGAACTATTTTCAGAGATAGATATTTATAATCCCTATTCCACTGAGCGAGCATGCTTAGCTGCAAAGGTTTCAAATGGAACCGAGCAAACTGAAAGTGCCCGCAATATGAAGAAAACACCCCTTACAATGGAAAAAAAAACAAACCCTTTAATAAGCTATACAAAATTATTCACCTCCTCCTTGCACCTAAGACAAAGAGAATGACTGGGGGCTGTGGGAAGGGAAGTGATACTTAACAACTTTGCTGTGGTGCTCTTTGCCTCCTCCTGCTAGCCAGGAGTGATATTCCCAAAAGTAATTGATGATCCGTGGACACACCGTGTCTTAAGAAAGAAATATATATTTCTATATATATATATATATATATATATATATATATATATATATATATATCTGATAAGGTTAATGTAAAATCGATCTCTATACCTATATATCTATAGATACATATATATATATATATACAGTGTATATATATATATATATATATATATATATATATATAGAATGGAAATTTGTATTTACAGTAACAATAACATTGTTCTGTAAGGGAAGAACATTGGAATGTGAAATATGAATAACTCCTATCGGGTTAGCACACAAGTGATAGGTTGGGTTTTTTCCCCTTTTTGCTCTCCATTGACTTCTATGGAGAGAAAATGATATTGCAAAGACAGGACGTTAGCGTGCTTCGAGTTTCACTTGCGTGCAAACTTTTATTTTCAACTTGTAATACATGCGCAACTCGACGTGTGCAAAATCTTATGTTTAGCTAAGTTTAAGCTTGAGCAAAAGTGCTAAATAGTGCGCCATTGGTAACCTAGCCCATTATTTGCTACATACAATATCAGGTGCTTACAATATGTACTCCTTACAATATCTGATGAGTCATGAGTTACACATGCTGCAGGGTGTGTAAGGAGTAAGATGCATTGTGTTTTTGGACAATACATGAATAATACTGCTGGATAACACTATTCATGTTCCATCCTGCAACATGTGTAACTCATAACTGTCCAGAAAAATATGGCCGAGGTTCAGCCTTATGGTAGAGCTGCCACTGTGTTGCACGTCAGTGTATCATGGGATATTCTACAATACATGTTGCTGTTAGGGGGTGAAGATAACTTCCAGCATGAACATTCAAAAATTCCCATAAGCTGTTTGATCTTTATGTTATTAGTATGAACTTTTTCCATTGGACATAGAGTTGAAACTAAACAGGAAGTTCTGAATGTTTTACCTTAGAAACATTTTTCCTCCATGCAGTGATAAGGTTGTTAGTGATAGCTACTTTCACAACTAATATTCCTCATTTTGAGATGCAATTACAATCTCTATCACACAGGCAGATTTATCCAAGGATAACAGCATTTGCTGACTTTAAAATGTATCAGTCCCACACAAGCAGAATACAAAACTCTTTCTCATCTTGGTCACTGAATAAAATTTCTCAGGTAAAAGGAAAAAATAAAATGTTAACATTTGAGAACACAGCAGATTATTGTTAGATGGTTATTAATATTTCAACAAAGAAGAATGGCCAATCAAAACATATATAAGTTTTATATAGTTGATTATTAACAGTAGTTTAGAATTTAAAGTTTGTGATAACATGAATTCATTTAATTATGCAAGGAGCTAATCAAGCTCGAGGGGGGGGGGGGTTGTTGTAGCCTGTGCTAATGCATTGAGTATTGATGAGCTTGCCCTCCAAAATGTCAGATAAATCAATCAAACCAATTTAAAAAGGCTGGATGCCCCTTGCTATGCACTTAATGGGCATGAAACACTAAATACATTTCATGCACCTCCTTTAATTTTTGTTTTTGTCTCTTATGGAGGGTAGTACTCTTCGTCATGGGACAGGAGTTTTAAGTAGTCCTGTTAGTCTCTCGGTGAGGGCTTGGATGAAAGTTAGAGTCCGGAGATGCAGGAAGTTTCTTTCTGCGAAACCATCCTGACTCAAGTTAACAGCTCCTCAAGCAATCTGCATTGTCGAACTTTGCTCCGCTGCCTGCTTTTTTTTCTCAAGTCCATGGCGGAGGTGATGCTTCTATCCGTCACACTTAAAGGGCCGTGTTCCAGTTCCACAGCGTTGATTCCGGTAAGATCGTTTCATTTTACTTTATTCAATGTACTGTAATGTGAAGGTTTCCCTTGAGGCTAACTCCTCGCGGGTTTACTTTATAACACAAGGGTCTCAGTGAGTCTCTGTTAGTATCTTGGAATCGAGGGTTAATACCTCCTGAGGGGGGTTATTGAACAGGGGGGTTTATGATCATGTTTGTTGTGTGATTCAATCTGCTTATATGTGAGGTTTTTGGGCTTGTGGCTGGAACTTTGAGGCCTTTGGCAGTAACGCAGCCTTTTGGCTGTGCGCACTTTTTGGACTATACGGTTCACCCTGTGTCCGGGCGTGGTTACGCTCTGTTACCATTTCCGCATTCCCGACCATGTGCCGACTGAGATATTCTAGTCTGTGGGGGTCTGGTCATAGGAGGTGGTGAGTGCCCCAGCAATTGGTGATGTCAGGTGCCGTTTTTTGTTTTTTACTGAGTAGTCCATATTGCTATATCTTCTTTACAGCTATGAGGGATACTGATGCTGATACTGTACTCATTTCAGATTCAGTTACGGATGAGTCTGATTCCGACACGATTATAATATCTGATTCAGATTCTGTGTCCGGTGACAAATCTGGTTTAGCCTCGTTGACTCCTGTCAACCATCCTTGTTCCATATGCCATATGAGAGCACCCGGTTCCTCGGGCTCGGGGAATCAGGGACCTGCTGAGCCATCGGCCTCTGGGGGTCCTGTCTCCCAGGGAGCAAGTTGCCTACCTACTGTATCTCCTACACATGCGGGCAATCCAGTTTATGGTTCCTCCACGTGGGGTGGTGTGTTCCCGCCGGAGCTTGCAGCACGTTTTTGCTTTCAGATAATGTTGGCGATGGCTCGTCTGCACACTCCAGACGTTTCTTTGAGAATGTGCTAGAGCCCTATTGTCCCGTGTATTCCGACCTTGGTGTGGGACTCCACAGTATCCTGAGGGTTCTGTTCCGGAGTGTTGTGCCTTTCGGTACCGGATTGTGCGCCTATGCGTATTGTTCAGACATCTGTGTGTCACTAAATGACCCTATAGTTCATAGATACGGGAATTTTCAGTCTGAATGGTATGACTTATTAGACATGTGGGAATGAGGTAATCTCCTATTGTCTTTATTGAGTTCTTTCCCAGTTTTGTGAGATCGGGCTCCGTTTGGCTGGTCCGGCGGGTAGGCACGTGTCTTTTTTGGGCGTTAACCTTCGGGTTGCCTTGATTTTTATTTGTATCCGATGGGATGTCTTCTATTTTTGTTATGTTTTTCTTCTGGAAATTTCTGGGATCGATACTTCTTGGAAGTTGTTTTGGACATGTTAGTCCTGTGTTAATCATGCCTGTTTTCTTTTCTTCCCCTTTGAGGGAGGATTTATGCAGCCTGCCGGTTAGGACCCTGAGTGCAGGCTGGTCCTGTTGGGTTCGTTCGGTCTTGCAACTGTTCAGGCATGTGGTGCTGTTCTGCTCGCTGGTTAGACGTGTAGGGTGCTCAGTTTTCGTTATTCATGTTAACTATGCATCGAGAGGACCTGTAGGTCTGTGAGCAGGTTGGATTGTTCTTTCCCGTTAGTCTTCAGTTAGAGGAACGGTCAAGGGAGTTTCCGCTGCGTTACTCTGACATCTGATCTCATCAGAACCTAGAATTTCCTCCCCAATGCGGTGGAGGGCTAGGGGGTTGAGTGCCCCATTTCCACGGTTTCAGCGGTTTTGGCCTTTCATTTTAGGCTCTGGATTGTCCTTTTAGGGCTTGATCCAACAGCTTTTTTTGAATTGCTGTTGAGGGTGCGGATGGTTGCAGTTGCAGCCTGTTGCAGCTCTTGGCACCTTGGTAGGTGTGCGCATTGGCTGTTTAAAGTGCCTCTAGATGCAGCTTTTACTCTTTAACGTAAACTGTCTGATTAAGTTTTGAGACATTTGGGTTTTCCTCTATTGTCTCCGGGTGAGTTAGATCTCCTTTTAGGAATCTACGTTCTGGAGGACGGTTGTTCCCTGTGGGGACTTTGTTCTGCTTGGGGTTTCCTGGAGCTGGGAACGCTTTGCGCTGTTCTCTTCCCTGTGTCCTCTGCCTGTGTAGGGGTGACGGGAAGACGAGCCCTGCAATAGGGTTTTGTTGGACCTCGAGTTATCCCTTCTATTGTCCTGGGGCTTGTGAAGTTCTTTCATTCGATTTCTAGTCTGGCTCCTTGGAGCAGGGGACTTTGGCTAAGGGTGGTCCCTCCCTTTGGTCGGGGCTTTCAAGCTCCCTTTGCTATCTGGGTTTTCTGGATATGCATCCATTCCCTTGCCTGGCTTTTTGGCCAATAGAGATGTGTAGTCCTAGGGTATGGTAGCCTGGACTATAAGTGCCCAGACCTGTCTTTTCTACCTGAGATTCCCGCTTTCTGGGGCTTCGCTCCTTTTTTCCTGACCCAGTTTTGAGGTGATTTTGGATTCCTGGATCTCAAAGCTGGTCGGGGTGTTCCACGGCAGTGGGTACTTGGAGTGTGTCCTTGCTCCATCTACCTGACCGGGCCAGAGTTGGCCTGGTTTTCGGAGTATTTATTACTACTTCTGAGTATCCCATGTCATCTAGGGGTTACCCGGGTGGCTTGCGCCTCGAGGGTGTGGGTTCATACCCAGCTGCTGGTGTTGGATTTCCATTTCTGGTGCACATTAGGGTCTCATTCCCCTGGTCAGTTTGCCAGTGTACCCGTAGATTCTCTGTTCTGCAGGTATATGGGTTGGCTGTGCCTCTGGTTGGCGTGTGACTTGTAAGGGGGTCCTTCTTTCTAGGACATTTGCGTTGGGGATTTTTCTTCCCATTTAGCCAGTGGCTTCGGGCCTTGAGGGCAGTTGTCGTCCTTCCGGTTTCTTCCCTTTTCTTAGGGAATATTATCCTTCCTATGGTGATGAGGTCCTTTTAAGACTTATCCGGGTCTGGAGGTATAGGGTGGAAGTGGTTCCGCCCAGGGCCTTGCAGGCTCCATGTCAGACTGTGGGGCCTTGTTTTGATAGATACTTAAGTCTATGGCCTTGTCTGTGGTCAGAGTCAGGATGTACTAGTACTCTGGAGGGATGGCTTTACCATCTTTGCGCTCGTTCCTGTATCAGTTTTGGAATTCTTTGGTTCCTGTACTGGATCCCTGTGGCTGGGTTGGTCCAGCTGGGTATGGGTCTGCAGTTTAGACTGTCCGAGCAGTCTAGGGGTCACAGTATCCCTTGTATGTGAGAGCTTGTTGAGTCTAGCCTGATAGCTAACTCCGCTGGGAGATGGTTCTCCTTTCTTCTTCACAGGAGAGGATTTTCTCTTCCTTTGGGTTCTGAGGGTATACTCTCCTTCTCGGGAGGCCTTGATGAAGGCTTGTGTTCCCATTTTTAGGGGCCTGAGTGTAGGTTTGGTGGCTAGGGTTGCCTGGAAAGTGTCCTCTGTTGAGGGACTGTTCTTGTGCGGTCCGTTTCTTGACTGCTTCTTATTCTTCCTTGCAAGCTCCTTTTGTGTCGTCCTGTTATGGACTCTGTGTTCTTGAACTTGAGGTTTTTGCCTGGGTCTATTACACGCTTTCAGGGTCGAATACTGTGGTATTCTATGGGCGGGCGCAGGGAGGACTTTGCCTCTTCAGTAGGGTCCATGCTTGCAGGATGTTGGGGAGATGTTTTTCTGTCTCCGTGTCTGGATTTCCCAGTTTTCGCTTCATATTGTAAATAAAAAAGAGGGCGCCACATAGCGTAATACGGTCTGGTCATCAGCATAGGAAATATAATCGAAAAGGCTTACCGGAAGAAAATGCACCGAACTGTGACCGGTGCTCACAGGCAGACTAACACTCACAGTGGTTAGCACACTGGTGGATCTGTGGCGTCTGGATCAAACAGGTGAGCTCCTGTATCACTCTAGGCTGGATAAATCGCCTTCTGGTGGAGAGTTATAATACAACAATGCAATGTGTGTGAAGTCCGTGAGCCCTTCCAAAGTAGGGATATAAAGCAAGACAACTTCCGCAGAGTAAAACAAATTTTAATCCAAATGATTACTGCTACGCGTTTCTCGACCGTTAACTGGTCGTTTCATCAGGCATAAAACAATGGGCTATATAAATGGATCCTCTACAAAACATTTATGCAAAAAAAAAAATCTAGTGTACAATGTCCCTTTAATATTATGAGAAAGATATGTATATGCATCTCTTTCAAGCCTTTAAAAAACAAGAAACTGAAATCAATTTTACAGGTTGGTTATAATTTTATATTTTCCCTAATGTTTGATAATAATTGTAACAGATTAATTACATTTATTTGGTTGAGAAAACACCTAAACTGTATCTTTAATAGGTATTAAATTCACACTACTTTAATGAACACACAAAGCAATAAAGAAAACATTGCAACCTATTTCAATAAAATTTTGTATTCCACGTTACTGGCAATTATTAAGAATACGGCACTAATTTATAACTCACAGTTGGTTTATCTGATTATTAAAAAATGCACTGATGTTAAGCTTGTTACAGAACAACAGTAACATCTATTTAAAAGCCACAAAAAGAAATTGTTGTGCACACAAAGATTTCACATCTCTAGCCAAACATGCCTCATAATGTGTTTTAGCTTTGCTTTATTAAAAAAAGCAAATACAAGAAATACAATTATATAAGTGTATTCAAGGCAGATTTTTTTTTATATTAAAGGGACAGTCTACACTTCTTGCCTTTATACCATTTATTCTGCTGCACACCTGACTTTTGGTGGATGATCTGATGGGATATTGTATCCTGCTATTTTGGAGTTCGAGCCACACCGGTGGTCAGTCTGCTGGGTGACTGTTAGATCCCAGCCTCCTCAACTTGCACCAAGAGGGGTGCTTCACTAAATGTGAGTGTAAACTTCTTACACATTATCTCACAAGAGTATATACAGTGGTAGGCCATGTGGCGCTTCTGTTCCTTTAAATTCTCTGTATCAAGAAAATATCAGATTGTAATAGTGCTTTTCACTATGACCAAATTACCAAAGCGCAGGTAGTGTATCTCAAAAACTAGACCTAAAAAAATAATTCTTAAGTCATATTTGTTTTTCAAGACCCCAAATTAGTAAAGTATGGCTATTTTTAGTAAGGGAACAAATTATAAATATTTTTTTGTTGAACATTGTAATGAATGCTGCCATTTTGGAACCTAGGTTAGAGTGCAGGAGAAGGAGAGTTACTGCACATGTGCAAACAAGTCAGCACTGGAATGTAGTGTATTATCGATCTCAACATGACGGCACTAGGGTTGCCACCTCGGCCATGTTTTTCTGGACACTTATGAGTTACACATGCTGCAGGGTAAGCAGGGAGGAACATGTATTGTGATGCCCACAGCACTATTCATGTGATGTCAAGAGGCATAATACATCTTCCACCCTGCAGTATAAGTAACTCATAAGTGTTCAGGAAAACATGGCCAGTGTGGCAACCCTAGACGCCACCCATGACAAGAAAGATGCAAGGAATAACCTCAATACTATGTTTATAACATGAATTTAGTGTTTAATGTCCCTTTAATGTATATGTCACTAAAATCAGTCAACTGATTAATCACTTACTAAAATATTTATCAAAATTGAGTGCCACAAAACGACATTTAAATGGACAGTCTACACCTTGTCATCTTAAAGTCTTACCTTAGCTTAAGCTGCAAAGAGCATTCCGAATCCCTTTCTATATCCTGCAGCAGGAACGGTAATTTTTTTATTTTAAACAGAATATCGTTTCTGGCATTTGAAATGGCCACCAGACTCCGCCCACTGATGACATCTCAAGCTGAGCTGCATCTGGGCACTCTGTTGAATAGCATTGACAGTCTGTTAAATCCAACTAGTGAGGCTTTTGTGATTGGACGCCATATGCAGCTCAGATCATGTCATTAGTGGGTGGAGTTTGGCTGCGATTTCAAAGTGGCCAGAAACAATATTCTTTTTAAAATAACTTTTTTTATCGTTCCTGCTGCATGATATAGAAAAGGGTGCAGGAGTCTATTTGCAGCTTAATCTAAGGTAAGACTTTAAGATGACTAAGGTGTAGACTGTCCCTTTAAACAAACTCAGACTTATAGACATATCATGTACATAGATAGAAAAGAAACAGAATAGAAAGGAGCCAATGCTCAATGTGTTGCCAATGGGGAGATACAAAGAAATAGAGGACCAACTTGCATAAAGGGGACAGTAAACACCTTGCTTTCTTGCAATATAATACTATATATCAGCCAAGTAAAAACATTTTTTAAACCAATTAACACCTTGTTTGCTGCATTTGTTTTTTAATAGCCAAACTCAAACCACTTCTTGCCTTTTTTGGAGAAGACAATTGAGCTTAAGTCTGCAGACAACAAGGCTAGTTACAGTCATAACGTTAGTATAAAGTGCATTATGTTTTTACAATGTTTATCTGTTAAAGCCAATCAAGAAAAGATGAGGCATTTATTCAGAAGTCTGCAGTCTGCATTTTCTGGTTTGAGTATTAGAAAGTCTGCACATTTCAGAGCTAAATTGCATGAAAATGGGGTAAAATAAATTATGAAAGTATATTGCAAGGTTGTTTTACTGCACATAACTAAACAGTTTATATTAATATCTCAAGGTGTTTACTGCCCCTTTAAAGTAAAGTAAAATTCAGATAGAACTTGAAATATTTTAACAGCTTTTTTTAAATCTGATTTGCTTTATTCTACTGATATCCTTTGTTGAAAAGCATACCTATTTAGACTCAGGAGCAGCAGGGCACTACTTGAAGCTAGCTGCTGATTGGCTGTTGTTATTGGCTCACCTGATGTGTTCAGCTAGCTCCCAGTAGTGCATTGTTATTCCTTCAACAAAGGATACCAAGAGATGAAGCAAATTTGATAATAGAAGTAAACTGTAAAAAAAAAAAAAAACGCTACTGCGCCTTTAAGAAAAATAAAAATGTGACACAGTTGAATTAACAATGAACCAAATATGTTGAAACAACCAAATTTTAACAGAAAATGTATAAAGTTAGCAGAGGATTGCACCCACCAGCAAAAGGATGATTAACCCCTTAATACCCAAAACGGATAACAGTTGAAATAATAAACGTTTTTATCACAGTCAAACACACTGTCACAGGTCTGCTGTGACTGATTACCTTCCTCAAAACTAGTTTTGGAGACCCCTGGGCTCTGTAGAGACGTCCTGGATCATGGAGGAAGAAATAGGAAGACTGTGACTAAATTTTTACTGCGCAATAAAGCGCTAAAATAGGCCCCTCCCACTCATATTACAACAGTGGGGAAGCTCAGTAAACTGTTTTTATGCAGAAAAAAACGACAGCCATGTGGTAAAAATCATGCCCATAAAGTTTTATCACCAAGTACCTCAGAAAAAACGATTAACATGCCAGTAAACGTTTTAAAATTGAAAATTATGAAGTGTTATTAATAAGCCTGCTGCTAGTCGCTTTCACTGCAGTGGAGGCTCAAATATTACTTTAATATTGACAGTATTTTCTTAGTGAAATTCCATTCCCCAGAAATACCTCAGAGTATACATACATACATATCAGCCTGATACCAGTCGCTACTACTGCATTTAAGGCTGCACTTACATTACATCGGTATTAGCAGTATTTTCTCAGTCAATTCCATTCCTTAGAAAATAATTTACTGCACATACCTCCTTGCAGGTGGGCCCTGCATGCTATCCCCTGTTCTGAAGTTACCTCACTCCTCAGAATGGCCGAGAACAGCAAGTGGATCTTAGTTACGACCGCTAAGATCATAGAAAACTCAGGCAGATTCTTCTTCTAATGCTGCCTGAGAACAAACAACACACTCCGGTGCCGTTTAAAATAACAAACTTTTGATTGAAGAAATAAAAACTAAGTTTAACACACCACAGTCCTCTCACACGTCCTATCTTTAGTTAGGTGCAAGAGAATGACTGGATATGACGTAGAGGGGAGGAGCTATATAGCAGCTCTGCTTGGGTGATCCTCTTGCACTTCCTGTTAGGGAGGAGTTATAATCCCATAAGTAATGGATGACCTGTGGACTGACTACACTTAACAGGAGAAACATTTTTTTTCTTTCATGATTCAGATAGAGCATGACATTTTAAGCAACTTTCTAATTTACTCCTATTATCAATTTTTCTTTGTTCTTTTGCTATCTTTATTTAAAAAGCAGGAATGTGATGTATAGGAGCCGGCCCATTTTTGGTTGAGAACCTGGGTTATGCTTTCTTATTGGTGGGTAATGTCAGCCTCCAATAAGCAAGCGCTATCCATGGTGCTGAACCTAAAATGGGCTGGCAGCTAAGATTTACATTTATAATTTTCAAATAAAAATAGCAAGAGAACGAAGAAAAATTGATAATAGGAGTAAATTAGAAAGTTGCTTAATATTGCATGCTCTATCTGAATCACGAAAGAAAAAAAATTGGGTTCAGCGTCCCTTTAATCACCAAATATTTTTTTTTAAGTTTTGTATCCCTTTAATCAACTTTTCAGGGGTTAAACTCATAGCAGGGTTGATTGTGCTAAAATGGTGTGCTCTAAAGAATTAAAGCTTGTCTCTTGCAGTATAGTGTCAATTTAATTAAAATCCTCTGGGAACACTTACAGGCTAAATTTTAAAGAAATCTGAACTAGAGCATTAGTGAAATAATCAGCTGATATATAGTTATTTATTTTCTCTCATTCAATATAATCCTGAATATTTAGCCTGTTATTGTGTTTTGAGGACTGAAACTAAGAGTAACTGTTCTAGAACAGACAAACCATTACTTTATTAATGGGACAGTATACACTATTTTTCATATAACTGCATGTAATAGACACTACTATAAAGAAGAATATGCACAGATACTGATCTAAAAATCCAGCATAAACCTTTTAAACACTTACTTAAAAACCCCCAGTTTAGCACTGTTAGGCTGGAACACCCACTGAAAGGGGCTGGGAAAGAGGCTCTCCTCCCCCCTCCCCCACATATGAAAAAACCCATTACACAACCAGGAGTTTGTAGACATCAGTATACAGTACATCTAAAACCTTTGGGCTTGGTTAGGAGTCTGAAAATTAGCACGATATTTAAAAATAAGCAAAACTATACATTGTTACAAAAACAACCCCAGATGGGCTGTATAAATGGATCCTCTACAGTCTACAAAACATTTATGCAAAAAAAAAAAAAAATCTAGTGTACAATGTCCCTTTAATATTATGAGAAAGATATGTATATGCATAACTTTCAAGCCTTTAAAAAACAAGAAACTGAAAGCAATTTTACAGGTTGGTTATAATTTTATATTTTCCCTAATGTTTGATACTAATTGTAACAGATTAATTACATTTATTTGGTTGAGAAAACACCTAAACTGTATCTTTAACAGATATTAAATTCACACTACTTTAATGAACACACAAAGCAATAAAGAAAACATTACAACCTATTTCAATAAAATTTTGTATTCCACGTTACTGGCAATTATTAAGAATACGACACTAATTTATAACTCACAGTTGGTTTATCTGATTATTAAAAAATGCACTGATGTTAAACTTGTTACAGAACAACAGTAACATCTATTTAAAAAGACACAAAAAGAAATTGTTGTGCACACAAAGATTTCACATCTCTAGCCAAACATGCCTTATAATGTGTTTTAGCTTTGCTTTATTAAAAAAGCAAATACAAGAAATACAATTATATAAGTGTATTCAAGGCAGATTTTTTTATATTAAAGGGACAGTCTACACCAGAATTGTTATTGTTTTAAAAGATAAATAATCCCTTCATTACACATTCCCCAGTTTTGCATAACCAACAGTTATATTAATATACTTTTTACCTCTGTGATAACGTTGTATCTAAGCATCTTCTGACAGCCCCATTATTTCAGTTCTTTTGACAGACTTGTATTTTAACCAATCAGAGCCCTCTCATTTGCAACTCCATGGGCGTGGTCACAATGTTATCTGTATGACACACATGAACTAATGCCTTCTAGCTGTGAAAAACTGCCAAATGCATTGAAATAAGGGGCGGCCTTAAGGGCTTAGAAATTAGCATATGAGCCTATCTAGGTTTAGCTTTCAACAAATAATACCAAGAGAACAAAGCAAATTTGATGATAAAAGTGAATTGAAAAGTTATTTAAAATGGCATCTAAATCATGAAAGTTTAATTTTGACTAGATTGTCCGTTTAAGTTTATTAGTAGTATTATCTTTTTTTTTAAAGTTATTTATTTAATTATGATTTTTAAAAAATGTTCTAAAGAAGAAACTGAAGCATTAAATAAATGATTCATCCCCTTAAGCACCAGAGTTTTTGTGCAAACTTTTTTCGCTCCCATGGCTCTGTTAAACTGCAGAATTCCCTTAAGAGGTGCGCACAGTAAAAACTGCAACCACTTCTGAACAAGAGTTGTTAACGTGTTATGTACAGTGAAATATAAATATGATTTGTTGCTCAGTGAAGCTTATTTCCAGGGTAAAATCTATATTACATTTTACTTTTCTGAAATAAAAGTGAAACAAAGAACTCTGGGTAAGATATTCAAAATGGGGAGCATACACATCTCACATCAAAGTAAGCATCTGCATCTTACAAAGAGTTCTCTTGTTCAATTTTATCTCTCGATAAGTCAAATGAATATTGGTTTTACCCTGTAAGTAAGATACACTAAGGGCTCGATTTATCAAGCTATGGCAGACCAGGCTTACATAAGTGCCCCTTTCTGCCGCAGCTCACTTCTGGCGGACTGAATTCCCCTGGTGGAATTTAACATTGCATGTGAGCGCTATTTTGCCGCCCCCTGCTCGCGCACAGCCAATCACCTACGGGCAGGAGCTGTCAATCTCCCCGGAGAAATTCTCCACCTAAGTGGCTAGGAAGCAGCGGTCTGATGCCCGCAGCTTGATAAATTGTGACTGCAGTCGCAGAGAGGCGAAGGGCTTGATAAATCGAGCCCTAAGCAACAAATTAAACCTATCTTCTGCTGTTGAAAACCAGCAAGTTAAGAAAAAGCTGGGGGTAACGGTTGCTCTGCTTTTCTTTTGGCAAGGGATTTCCTAGTAATCTCAAATGAACTTCTATAGGGTAGAGTTACTTGATTCTCCATTTGGACCTAGCTGAACACATGATGAGCCAATACAAGAAACATATGTGTGTAGCCACCAATAATCAGCTAGCTCCCAGCACTGCTTTATTGCTCCTGAGCCTACCTAGTTATGCTTTTCAACAAAGGACACCAGGAGAACAAAGATAATTAGATAAAAGAAGTCAATTGAAGAGTCTGTTAGCCCTGCATGCTCTTTCTGAAACATGAAGGTCTAACAGTGACTTTCTTGCCATTTAAATACTCTTTTAGCACAATAACCTGGATTATAGTTTGAAAAGCTTTCTTGAGAACCAAGGCTCTTCTCGTTTGCCCGCTCTCTTTAAAACAAAAAGGTTGGAGAAAAAAAATAAATGGTTTGTACAATTTAATACTTAAAACATTGGGGATCTTATTTTGAGGGGAAAAAAAGCAAAGAAAAGCTCTTTTGATACTTTTTATATCCCATAGGAACTCATCAATATGACACTGTGCATGTGAAAATGTTTCGGAAACAATGTTTAGCTTTCTTTTCCAGTAGCCACAATCTTTTATACAAACTCAAGCAAAAAGATTTTAAGATAGGTTATATACTGTATGTACGGTATGCCTTTTTCTTGTATTCTTGGCATTTGTATGTGTTTCAGTGTTTCATATTTCCGCGCTTGAATGCACTCTTACTGTCAACTAATAAATAAAATATCTAGTAAGTATTGACTGCAAACCAAAAAAGATCTGTATTTACTGGACTTCTAAACAACCACAACGTATAATATTGACCTTTAAAAGGTATTAAGCCACTTTTGGAAAACAAACAAAGAAGCATAAAAGTTTACAAGTAAAAAAAAACCTTTATCCAAACTGCTTGGGACCCGTAAAGGTTTGGATTTCGGAAAATAGTTTGGGTTTTGGAATATTTGTATATGTAAAATGGGACATTTTGTAGAGGGGATGGAACTAAGTGTAAACAACAATATGTCATGTCATTTAGGTAATATTTACATGTTATAGTGCAGCTTATACATGTAATCTAAAGGTAGATTTATATCTTTAATACTTTTTTATACTGTATAGGGTTTTGCCAATTTCACCAAGGTGGGCTATTTATCTTTGTTAGTTCTCCACCAATGCAAGGGGCCTCTCAACAAAATAAGCCTGGACTTCATTTTAACAACACAATACCATGTGCAGGAGCTCATTGGAGTAAATCAGCTGGTGCTGTGCAGAGACCAACTAATTGCAAACCAACTAATCGATTATGAGATTCGTTGACAACTATTTTCATAATCGATTATGCTGATTAGTTGTTGCAGCTCTGCGATAGTACCCTCAGAAAGACAGTACAGTACTGTAATCAGAAAGGTGATATTTCTTGTTTTAAATAAATAGAGACTATTATTAGACTTTTAGAACACAAAAACCAAACCAAAGATACAGGCAGAGAGAATTGTGACTTACAGGCAGGAAAAAATAATAATTTTTGATAATTTTAGTTAAGTTTGAATTTCAGAATAAGTTTGGATTTTCGGAATTCCAGATTTGTGGATTTGTACTAAATTATTTTCCAAAATAGCACCAAGCTCCCTCTTGAAAGGTAAGCATTATTAGTTTTATTATTCACTATAATTCATTGTTATAGCTGTGTTATCATAAAGAGGAATTTTAATTAATTATTATAAAAGTAAATTTTCATTTTTGGTACAGTTGTTTGGGGAGTTTATTAATTATTTTGTGCCTATTAAAGGGAGAGTCTACTCCAAATTTTTTTTGTTTAAAAAACAGAATTTATGTTTACCTGATAAATTACTTTCTCCAACGGTGTGTCCGGTCCACGGCGTCATCCTTACTTGTGGGATATTCTCCTCCCCAACAGGAAATGGCAAAGAGCCCAGCAAAGCTGGTCACATGATCCCTCCTAGGCTCCGCCTTCCCCAGTCATTCGACCGACGTAAAGGAGGAATATTTGCATAGGAGAAATCATATGATACCGTGGTGACTGTAGTTAAAGAAAATAAATTATCAGACCTGATTAAAAAACCAGGGCGGGCCGTGGACCGGACACACCGTTGGAGAAAGTAATTTATCAGGTAAACATAAATTCTGTTTTCTCCAACATAGGTGTGTCCGGTCCACGGCGTCATCCTTACTTGTGGGAAC
Source organism: Bombina bombina (assembly GCF_027579735.1). Classification (NCBI taxonomy): domain Eukaryota; kingdom Metazoa; phylum Chordata; class Amphibia; order Anura; family Bombinatoridae; genus Bombina; species Bombina bombina. Next base: position 149,049,634 of record NC_069509.1, on the reverse strand, counting down.
CAATACCAAAGCTTTAGGACACGGATGAAGGGAGGGAGCAAATCAGGTCACCTAGATGGAAGGCACCACGGCTTGCAAAACCTTTCTCCCAAAAATAGCCTCAGAAGAAGCAAAAGTATCAAACTTGTAAAATTTAGTAAAAGTGTGCAGTGAAGACCAAGTCGCTGCCTTACATATCTGATCAACAGAAGCCTCGTTCTTGAAGGCCCATGTGGAAGCCACAGCCCTAGTGGAATGAGCTGTGATTCTTTCAGGAGGCTGCCGTCCGGCAGTCTCGTAAGCCAATCTGATGATGCTTTTAATCCAAAAAGAGAGAGAGGTAGAAGTTTCTTTTTGACCTCTCCTTTTACCGGAATAAACAACAAACAAGGAAGATGTTTGTCTAAAATCCTTTGTAGCATCTAAATAGAATTTTAGAGCACGAACTACATCCAAATTGTGCAACAAACGTTCCTTCTTTGAAACTGGATTCGGACACAAAGAAGGCACGACTATCTCCTGGTTAATGTTTTTGTTAGAAACAACTTTCGGAAGAAAACCAGGTTTAGTACGCAGAACTACCTTATCTGCATGGAACACCAGATAAGGAGGAGAACACTGCAGAGCAGATAATTCTGAAACTCTTCTAGCAGAAGAAATTGCAACCAAAAACAAAACTTTCCAAGATAATAACTTAATATCAACGGAATGTAAGGGTTCAAACGGAACCCCCTGAAGAACTGAAAGAACTAAATTGAGACTCCAAGGAGGAGTCAAAGGTTTGTAAACAGGCTTGATTCTAACCAGAGCCTGAACAAAGGCTTGAACATCTGGCACAGCTGCCAGCTTTTTGTGAAGTAACACAGACAAGGCAGAAATCTGTCCTTTCAAAGAACTTGCAGATAATCCTTTCTCCAAACCCTCTTGAAGAAAGGATAGAATCTTAGGAATTTTTATCTTGTCCCAAGGGAATCCTTTAGATTCACACCAATAGATATATTTTTTCCATATTTTGTGGTAGATTTTTCTAGTTACAGGCTTTCTGGCCTGAACAAGAGTATCAATGACAGAATCTGAGAACCCTCGCTTAGATAAGATCAAGCGTTAAATCTCCAAGCAGTCAGTTGGAGTGAGACCAGATTCGGATGTTCGAACGGACCTTGAACAAGAAGGTCTCGTCTCAAAGGTAGCTTCCATGGTGGAGCCGATGACATATTCACCAGGTCTGCATACCAGGTCCTGCGTGGCCACGCAGGAGCTATCAAGATCACCGATGCCCTCTCCTGATTGATCCTGGCTACCAGCCTGGGGATGAGAGGAAACGGCGGGAATGCATAAGCTAGTTTGAAGGTCCAAGGTGCTACTAGTGCATCTACTAGAGTCGCCTTGGGATCCCTGGATCTGGACCCGTAGCAAGGAACCTTGAAGTTCTGACGAGAGGCCATCAGATCCATGTCTGGAATGCCCCACAGTTGAGTGATTTGGGCAAAGATTTCCGGATGGAGTTCCCACTCCCCCGGATGAAATGTCTGACGACTCAGAAAATCCGCTTCCCAGTTTTCCACTCCTGGAATGTGGATTGCAGACAAGTGGCAGGAGTGAGTCTCCGCCCATTGAATGATTTTGGTCACTTCTTCCATCGCCAGGGAACTCCTTGTTCCCCCCTGATGGTTGATGTACGCAACAGTCGTCATGTTGTCTGATTGAAACCGTATGAACTTGGTCTTTGCTAGCTGAGGCCAAGCCTTGAGAGCATTGAAAATCGCTCTCAGTTCCAGAATATTTATCGGGAGAGTAGATTCTTCCCGAGACCAAAGACCCTGCGCTTTCAGGGGTCCCCAGACCGCGCCCCAGCCCACTAGACTGGCGTCGGTCGTGACAATGACCCACTCTGGTCTGCGGAAGCTCATCCCCTGTGACAGGTTGTCCAGGGACAGCCACCAACTGAGTGAATCTCTGGTCCTCTGATCTACTTGTATCGTCGGAGACAAGTCTGTATAGTCCCCATTCCACTGACTGAGCATGCACAGTTGTAATGGTCTTAGATGAATTCGCGCAAAAGGAACTATGTCCATTGCCGCTACCATCAAACCTATTACTTCCATGCACTGCGCTATGGAAGGAAGAGGAACAGAATGAAGAATTTGACAAAAGTTTAGAAGTTTTGATTTTCTGGCCTCTGTCAGAAAAATCCTCATTTCTAAAGAGTCTATTATTGTTCCCAAGAAGGGAACCCTTGTTGACGGAGATAGAGAACTTTTTTCTACGTTCACTTTCCACCCGTGAGATCTGAGAAAGGCCAGGACAATGTCCGTGTGGGCCTTTGCTTGTGGAAGGGACGACGCTTGAATCAGAATGTCGTCCAAGTAAGGTACTACTGCAATGCCCCTTGGTCTTAGCACCGCTAGAAGGGACCCTAGTACCTTTGTGAAAATTCTTGGAGCAGTGGCTAATCCGAACGGAAGTGCCACAAACTGGTAATGCTTGTCCAGGAATGCGAACCTTAGGAACCGATGATGTTCCTTGTGGATAGGAATATGTAGATACGCATCCTTTAAATCCACCGTGGTCATGAATTGACCTTCCTGGATGGAAGGAAGAATTGTTCGAATGGTTTCCATTTTGAACGATGGAACCTTGAGAAACTTGTTTAGGATCTTGAGATCTAAGATTGGTCTGAATGTTCCCTCCTTTTTGGGAACTACGAACAGATTGGAGTAGAACCCCATCCCTTGTTCTACTAATGGAACAGGATGAATCACTCCCATTTTTAACAGGTCTTCTACACAATGTAAGAATGCCTGTTTTTTTTTTTTTTTTTTTTAAATATGGGGGGAGGGACGAAAGGTATACCGGGCCTTTCCCATTCTTTATTTACAATGTCCGCCACCCGCTTGGGTATAGGAAAAGCTTCGGGGGGCCCCGGGACCTCTAGGAACTTGTCCATTTTACATAATTTCTCTGGAATGACCAAATTCTTAAGCAGAGCGCGGAGATGTTCCAATTTAAATTTAAATGTAATCACATCAGGTTCAGCTTGTTGAGAAATTTTCCCTGAATCTGAAATTTCTCCCTCAGACAAAACCTCCCTGGCCCCCTCAGACTGGTGTAGGGGCACTTCAGAACCAATATCATCAGCGTCCTCATGCTCTTCAGTATTTTCTAAAACAGAGCAGTCGCGCTTTCGCTGATAAGTGGGCATTTTGGCTAAAATGTTTTTGATAGAATTATCCATTACAGCCGTTAATTGTTGCATAGTAAGGAGTATTGGCGCACTAGATGTACTAGGGGCCTCCTGTGTGGGCAAGACTGGTGTAGACGAAGGAGGGGATGATGCAGTACCATGCTTACTCCCCTCACTTGAGGAATCATCTTGGGCATCATTTTCTCTAAATTTTGTGTCACATAAATCACATTTATTTAAATGAGAAGGAACCTTGGCTTCCCCACATTCAGAACACAGTCTATCTGGTAGTTCAGACATGTTAAACAGGCTTAAACTTGATAACAAAGTACAAAAAACGTTTTAAAATAAACCGTTACTGTCACTTTAAATTTTAAACTGAACACACTTTATTACTGCAATTGTGAAAAAGTATGAAGGAATTGTTCAAAATTCACCAAAATTTCACCACAGTGTCTTAAAGCCTTAAAAGTATTGCACACCAAATTTGGAAGCTTTAACCCTTAAAATAACGGAACCGGAGCCGTTTTTATATTTAACCCCTTTACAGTCCCTGGTATCTGCTTTGCTGAGACCCAACCAAGCCCAAAGGGGAATACGATACCAAATGACGCCTTCAGAAAGTCTTTTCTATGTATCAGAGCTCCTCACACATGCATCTGCATGTCATGCTTCCCAAAAACAAGTGCGCAATAGAGGCGCGAAAATGAGACTCTGCCTATGATTAGGGAAAGCCCCTAGAGAATAAGGTGTCCAATACAGTGCCTGCCGGTTATTTTACATAATTCCCAAGATAAAAATAATTCCTCAAGGCTATGGAGTATAAAATATGCTTATATATAAATCGATTTAGCCCAGAAAATGTCTACAGTCTTAAAAGCCCTTGTGAAGCCCTTTTTTTCTTTCTGTAATAAAAATGGCTTACCGGATCCCATAGGGAAAATGACAGCTTCCAGCATTACATCGTCTTGTTAGAATGTGTCATACCCCAAGCAGCAAAAGTCTGCTCACTGTTCCCCCAACTGAAGTTAATTCCTCTCAACAGTCCTGTGTGGAAACAGCCATCGATTTTAGTAACGGTTGCTAAAATCATTTTCCTCTTACAAACAGAAATCTTCATCTCTTTTCTGTTTCAGAGTAAATAGTACATACCAGCACTATTTTAAAATAACAAACTCTTGATTGAATAATAAAAACTACAGTTAAACACTAAAAAACTCTAAGCCATCTCCGTGGAGATGTTGCCTGTACAACGGCAAAGAGAATGACTGGGGAAGGCGGAGCCTAGGAGGGATCATGTGACCAGCTTTGCTGGGCTCTTTGCCATTTCCTGTTGGGGAGGAGAATATCCCACAAGTAAGGATGACGCCGTGGACCGGACACACCTATGTTGGAGAAATATAGATAATCCCTTTATTACCCGTTCCCCAGTTTTGCATAACCAGCAGGGTTATATTAATACACTTTTTACCTCTGTGATTGTATCTAAGCTTCTGCAGACTGCCCCCTTATTTCAGTTCTTTTGACAGACTTGCATTTTAGCCAATCAGTTCCCTCTCATAAGCAACTCCACGGGTGTGAACACGTTATCTATATGGAACACATAAACTAGCATTATCTAGCTAAAAAATAAAATGCATTCAGATAAGTAAAAATGCATTCAGATAAGAGGCGGCCTTCAAGGGCTTAGAAATTAGCATATGTGCCTAACTAGGTTTAGCTTTCATTAAAGAATACCAAGAGAACAAAGGAGATTTTTTTTTTATAAAAGTTAGTTGGAAAGTTGTTTAAAATTGCATGCCCTGTCTGAATCATGACATTTTAATTTTGACTAGACTGTCCCTTCAATTACTGTTTGTTTATATATATATTTAATTAAGGAAGCTTTTCCTATTTATTATGGCTTAAAGGTACACTCAAGTCCAAAAAAACCTTTCATGATTTAAATAGGGTATGTAATTTTAAACAACTTTCCAATTTACTTTTATCACCAAATTTGCTTTGTTCTCTTGGTATTCTTAGTTGAAAGCTAATTCTAGGAGGTGCATATGCTAATTTCTTAGACCTTGAAGACTGCCTATAATCTGAATGCATTTTCACCACTAGGGAGCATTAGTTCATGTTGGGGGAATTATTTAGGTTGTAGGGAGTCCCTAAAGACACTCAAACAATACTAAAAAGAATCTGTGGCGCTGGATGTACAGCTGAAATAATCACTAATGGCTATGTGAGTAATGGTCCCAATTGTATATATATAGAGATAGGATGGCTAAAAAATGTAAATTTTAATGATCACAATACATATGTATAATAATTATACAAATTAATTAAAATTTTAATTAATTTGTATAATTATTATACATATGTATTGTGATCATTAAAATTTACATTTTTTAGCCATCCTATCTCTATATATATACAATTGGGACCATTACTCACATAGCCATTAGTGATTATTTCAGCTGTACATCCAGCGCCACAGATTCTTTTTAGTATTGTTTGAGTGTCTTTAGGGACTCCCTACAACCTAAATAATTCCCCCAACTGTCTTTCTAAGGTGTATTTTAGGAGATAATCACCTTTATCTGTAGGCTTATAATCCTTTTGTATTGCTAGCGCATTCTTCTGCACACACAACTAGCATTAGTTCATGTGTTTTATATAGATAACATTGAGCTCATGCACGTGAAGTTACCCTGGAGTGAGCACTGATTGGCTAAAATGCAAGTCTGTCAAAAGAACTGAAATAAGTTTGCAGAGGCTTAGATACAAGGTAATCACAGAGGTAAAAAGTGTATTTCTATAACAGTGTTGGTTATGCAAAACTGGGGAATGGGTAATAAAGGGATTATCTTTCTTTTTAAACAACACAAATTCTGGTGTTGACTGTCCCTTTATGGTTCTTACTAGTATCTGTATTCGCCTTAAAGAGACAGTAAGGTCAAAATGAAATATTTATGGTTTTTAAAAACAACTCAATTTAGTTACATTTTTATATTCTGTTGTTATAGTTTGTTGAAGTGTAAACCTAGGTAGACTCATAGAAGCTCAGGAGCGTGCATTTGTCTTTAGCCCTCTATGGCAGCTGTGTTTGCAACAACACAGCAATGTTTGCAGCAATAGTATACATTGTTGCAAACACTGCTGCCATACAATGCTAAAGACGTGCATGCTTCTGAGCTCCTATGAGCCTAACAATGTTTACTCTTCAACAAAGGATACCAATAGCACTAACCTTGAAAATGCTAGGCCTGAATATCTGGATAAACAAGCAGACCATAAAGTAGCAGGTCTTAATGTAGCACACAGCTATTGTGGCGAACAGATGGAAACAAGGATGTCTTGGCCAGTTAAGTATATAATATATATGCAATAAGCCAGATGAATAGTGAAAATACATAAATATAACCATCACAATGACTTCCTTTGCATTTCAAGACGATTTACCATATAAAATCCAAGATGACAAACAGGTTTAGAGCTCTTTTCAAAGTGATTCTAACGGCTCTTGAAAAAGGCAGCTGTGTGCCGAAACTGGTTTAGCTTTTTTATTCATACTTTGAGGTAGTATCATAATGACTGCCATCTAAAAAAACATTTAATATATATGCAACTGTAAAGTTTCACAACGTATAGAAAAAAAATATCCCAATATAGTTACACAATATTGCAGCATAAGCAAGAAAAAGACAAGCGCACATTCAACATTTGGACCAAAATACTATACAAACTTGCTTCACCAAAACACAAAGATGGAAAACCTATGCGCGCGCATGTGTGTCATGATGGTTCTATTCATTAAAGGGACACTGTACCCAAAATTTTTCTTTCGTGATTCAGATTGAGCATGACATTTTAAGCAACTTTCTAATTTACTCCTATTATCAAATGTTCCTTATTCTCTTGGTATCTTTATTTGAAATGCAAGAATGTAAGTTTAGATGCCGGCCCATTTTTGGTGAACAACCTGGGTTGTCCTTGCTGATTGGTGGATAAATTCATCCACCAATAAAAAAAGTGCTATCCAGAGTACTGAAACCAAAAAAAAAAGCTTAGATGCCTTCTTTTTCAAATAATGATAGCAAGAGAACGAAGAAAAATTGATAATAGGAGTAAATTAGAAAGTTGCTTAAAATTGCATGCTCTTTCTGAATTACAAAATAAAAAATTTGGGTTCAGTGTCCCTTTAACTTTCTTATTGTCAAACTGAAGTGATAGCAAAATGGGTAAACAAGGAACTAAGGGCAGGACAGAATATACATCCCACCAATCATTTATCCACACTTCAATGACACAATAATGTAGTAGATAAAATATGATAACGTTATACCACTGTATATGGCAAAAGGATTTAAAATGATCTAAAAAAAATCTACTAAAAAATGTAAAAATGAAAGGGGGAGATGCAAACCAGGATCTGAAGAACAATGGGTTGTGACCATTCTGTCAGAGAAAAAAGACTATATGAAGTACATGGCATGTTCCCACCTGAAAAGGTGGGGATTGATTATTTTCTGTACTACTAGGCTGAATCACATCAAAACTTTTTTTTGAAGAAGAAGAGCTTTATTTTTCCAGCCTTTAAAAAAAGGTGTAAACAGCAGTAAAGTCAAGAGGGAAGTGAATATATTTACCAATTTCAACAGAAGGGTTCCTACCCAGTAGATTTGACATTGCACCCTCTTTCATAAGACAAATAATATTCATGAACTAGTTGGCCATCATTTTTATATTCCGTTATAACCAAAATGATGGACAACTAGTAACTGACAAAAAAAAAAATCAGAAAATACCTGCTAGGGCCTGGTTTCTCAACAGCCGGGCCGTGGCCCAGTACCGGGCCGTGATAGCCCTGCTGGTGGGCCCCGGCCTGTCATGCCCCCACTGCACACTCTTACCCCACTTCACACCAAGGGCAGACTGATACCAATCAAGGCCCCAGGAACACTCACACTGACCAAAATGTATTAAATTTTATGCAAATGAACATGGTAGCCTCCCTGCCCTGCCCCCAACAGGCCCCTCAACCTCCAGAGCCAGGACCCCCAACATTAAGGTCCAGAAAAAGGGAACCCAACCTCCAGGGCCAGACCCCACACTCCATGGCCCTCACAGCGACAGACCCTCGCCAGGCCCCCTCTAAACCCACACTTTTTTTGCTTAGTTACTGATAGGGCAACTGAAAACTCCAGCTTAAGGAATGCACCAACATCCGTGGAGATGCCATTTGTGGGCCCCCCTACTTGCTGGTCCCTCGGCCCAGGTCCTATTTGCCTGGCTGATCAGTCCGCCGCTGCTGCTCACTTTATATATCTATATATATATAAAACTACCGGGCCCTGGACATGTCTAGCTAAAATTTACCGGGCCTTGAGGTCACTTTGGTTGAGAACCACTGTGCTAGGGTTGCCACTGCATCTCAAAACCAATACAAAAGAACAGACAAAAACAACTACAAGCTTGTAGGGATCTGCATTTGGAACATAAAGAATATGGCCACTGCCAGTGGCATTGGGCTGTTTTTGGAGCTGGGTTTAAGTGCAACACACTCTCTGCAAATCCAGAGAAGATCCTTCTTCACAAGAAGGAAACAAACATTTATGCTTACCTGATAAATTAATTTCTTTCAAGGTGGTGAGAGTCCATGAGTCCATTACTCCAGGGATTCAACTCCTGGCCACTCGGAGGAGACAAAGATTTCCCAAAAAGAGTATCCCATCCCTTCCACCTCACTAATTAGCCAGTCTCTAACATACAGTCAAGAAAGAGAAATAGAAAAAAGGTAGGAAAGTACAAAAACAGGGAAATAAGGTTCAAATATAGAACTACTGCCATAAAAAATATAAATATATTTGGGTTGGATTCATGGACTCTCACTACCTTGAAATAAATGAATTTATCAGGTAAACATAAATGGTGTTTTCTTTTGTAAAGTGGTGAGCGTCCACTAGTCCATTATTCCTGGGAAACTAAAACCCAAGCTGTGGAGGCCATGATTAATGAGGGCAAGATAAGAAAGGATTAGAAAAAAGAAGGCAAGCACCTAATTTCCAGATACTGCTGCCTGGAGGACTTTCCAACCAAAAGTAGCCTTAGAAGAAACAAAAACATCAAAGTGGTAGAATTTAGTAAAAGTATGTAGGGATGACCATGTTGCTGCCTTGCATACTTGTTCTACTGAAGCCTCATTTGTAAAAGTCCAGGAAGTAGATACTGATTTGGTAGAATGAGCAGTAATACATTTTGGAGGAGACTTCCCCGCCACAAGTAAACTTCAATTCTTCACCCACCTTCTGGGAGGCAAACATTAAACTGGATAATCTATGAGGTGGGATGGATGGAACACTCTTGGACTTTTTGGAAATCTTTGCCTCCTCCTAGTGGCCAAAAATTGAATCCCAGGAGTAATGGACTCTCACCACCTTACAAAAAAAATCTGGCTCTCAAAATAACAGAATGCCTCTGGCTGCAGCCATATCCGCCATTCGTTTCATAACGAATGTTCCCAAAGCACATCCCTACAAGGTTGGAATACATTTAAATTTTTTAAAAAGTTTTTTTTAAAAAAATGATACATACGATACTGTAACATTTATGGAGACTTAAATTGAGTAAATAGAAATCCCAGTTTGAGCACAATTCTGCATCTGAAGGATGCTTAGCATGGCAATAGTCAAGAACCCTCAAGTGACTCATACCTCCGTCTGTTCTAAAACAGATATTGCCCATAACTCATGACTATTTGCACTAAACCATCCGGCAGACAACTATGAAATCTACAGACGTGCACTGTTTCTACAGGGATTCCAGCAGGGAATACTGCGCCACTGACAAAATGGGAACTGATAGACGTGTGCTTAAAATATATAGAAGGATTTGTTTTGGCTCCATCTGTTGGGGCTAATTTGTTAATTATTAAGTAGATAATTTATCATCTCTGCTTGCTTGATCTGTTTTATTACCCTGCTGCCTGCAGAATATGTGAATGTTGTTAGAAATAAAGACTGAATTAATTAAAAATGGAAAGTCCAGAAAATGTAGATGCAATTAGAAAACAATTTTCTAGGTAATACCTTTTACAGCAAAACTAGCGCATTAAAACTAGCATTCTGCTATCAGCTATAACAACATCTCTAAATGTCTCTTTTCAGTTGGTATTTGCTAATGGCTCATTTTTAACTACCTAAAAACAGAATATTTACTATACATTTAACTAGTTAATTAAACATTTAATTAAAATTAGACTAGAAAAAAACACATCCTTATGTTTGATAACAATATAGTTATGTATTATTTGTATAAAAATATAATTATTCCTTAATGACAAAATGTCATTTAAAAGATAAAGCTTCACATCATTATTTTTCCAATGGGTGTAATTACAATTAATCATTTTATTTATTTTTGAATAACTTTAAGAGACATAATAGTGTAATAATACAATAATCTAATACACACATTTGCATAGCTTTTGTATTTAATACATTGAAAATAAATAAATAAATAGATAAAGGGATATTAAACTCAATTTAATTTTCCATAAAACACTATGGACGAGATTACATATGCTGCGCAGGCTTCAGTGCAAGTGCTGCAACCAGTGCCGCCCGTAATTTCACCTTGCACATCCAATAAACCCGGCTAGCAGTTCACAAAGTGCCGTAAGTTGGATAAACTAGCGATGTCCAGAAATGAGCGAAAATACAAATTTCTGGAGTCACTAGTGGCTTTTTAGAAACTGCTGGCGCCTAAGAAAAGTAAAAAAAATCAAATCTCCCGTAAAAGTCTAACACGCCTCCCAAAAATAAGCCCGACACCAAAATATCTGCCATCAAACCGACACCAGAACTAATAAAAGTATTAACCCCAAACCGACAACCCCCCACAACGCAATAAGCCTAATTAAACTATTAACCCCTATATCCGCCATCAAACCCACACCGCAAGTAATAACCCCTAAATCCGCCAAACCCAACACCGCAAACTACCTATTAAAACTATTAACCCCTAATCCGCCATTAACCCACCACACAAACTACCTATTAAAGTATTAACCCCTAAACCGCCAAAGCCCACAACGCAATAAACCTATTAAAGTATTAACCCCTAAACCGCCAAAGCCCACAACGCAAATAAATAAATTACTAAGCCCCCTAATTTAACACCCCCTAAATGAACCCAAATTACCTAAATTACAAAATACTAAAGTTACTATCAAAATAAAAAACCTAACACTACTTTAAAAATAAAAAATAAACTAAGTATAAATTAAAGGGACAGTCTAGTCAACATTAAAATTCTGGTGTAGACTGTCCCTTTAAGCTCCAATTACATAAAATAAAAAAAAAATCTAAGATTACAGAAAATAAAAAAAAAATGATCAAATTTTAAAAAATTATACCTAATCCCTATGAAAATAAAAAAGCCCCCCCAAAAAATAAAAACACCACCTACTCTAAGAATAAACTACCAGTAGCCCTTAAAAGGGCTTTTTGCAGGGCATTGCCCCAAGATAAACAGCTCGTTTACATTAAAAATACACAAAGTCCCCCCTAACAGTAAAACCCCCCACCCACCAAACCCCCCAAAATAAAAAACCTAACACTAAAAAACCTAAACTACCAATTGCCCTGAAAAAGGCATTTGTTGGGCATTGCCCTTAAAAGGGCATTTAGCTCTTTTACAAAATGCCCACCCTAATCTAAAAAAAAACAATTAAAAAAAAAACCTAAGTCTAACCCCCAGGTTGGTACTCACCGTTCCTGAAGTCTGGCGGAGAAGGTCCTGTCCCATGCGGTGAAGTCTTCTTCCAATCGGCAACCTCTTCTTTCTTCTTCCAGGAACATCCAGCGCGGAGAGGAGGGCAGAGCTGAAGACCGATGACCGCAGAGCTGAAGACCGGCGACCGCGGAGCTGAAGACCAGCGACCCTGGAACTAAAGACCGGAGAGCGCGGAGCTATGGAGCGTGGAGGATCCTCTTCATAAGATCGCTGCCGTACACTGCAAAGTGAATTCATGGGACGCGATTAAAAATGTTGTCCCTTGAATTCCTATTGGTTGATTTGATTCTTCAAATTCAAATCAGCCAATAGGATGAGAGCTACTCAAATCCTATTGGCTGTTCAAATCAAATCAGCCAATAGGATGAGAGCTGCTGAAATTCTATTGGCTGATTTGAATAGCCAATAGAATTTCAGTAGCTCTCATCCTATTGACTGATTTGAACAAAAAGAATAAAGCAAATTAGATAATAGAAGTAAATTAGAAAATTGTTTAACATTGTATTCTCTGTCTGAATCATGAAAGAAAAAGTTGGGGTTTAATGTTCCTTTAACAAATTAGAACATGTAATCAGTAAACTGGTATGGACCTTAACAGCTTTTTTTTTTTTTTTAAACGTTTCTTATAATAATAGCCAACGTAATGTAAAACTGTATAATTTAAATGACATTTTGACACAAGAGAATAATTAGGTTTCTATGAGAAATTACACAAAGTACAGATACAGCAGTGTTATCAAACCTAAGGCTGTTTTCTCAGTGTGCATCCAATGTATTTGTTTCTGTCTCTGTGTATATAAGTAGATATGTGTTACTTAGACAGCAAACCTTTCCACATCTCTTGTCTCTTTGGTAACTGGTAGCAAAACAGGGCAGAGTCTGGAGAGTGTGGGTGTGGTCAGGGTTATTGTATACATTAATGCAAGAATCCTAGTAAGCCTATTGGCTGCAGATGTTGTCTATCATATCTCTCTCAAGAAGCGTGACGTGACATGAAACACGTTATAGGCCACAGCTGCACACTGATCAAAAACTCACTGGCGTGGAAAGAAATCACGCAAATTCTTTATAATTTCTTTTAGACCTTATATTGTAATAAAGGAATCTATTCTTCTTATACCGAACCCTGCATGGTGAGATAAGCATCTCTCAAGGTGAAATGTGTGTTTCTAAAACAGACCTCACCGTACTGACTTAAAGGGACAGTCAACACCAGAACTTTTGTTGTTTAAAAAGAAATATAATCCCTTTATTACCCATTCCCCAGTTTTGCATAACCAACACAGTTATAATAATACACATTTTACCTCTGTGATTACCTTGTATCTAAGCTTCTGCTGACTGCCTACTTATTTTATTTATTTTGACAGACTTGCATTTTAGCCAATCAGTGCTCACTCCTAGGTCACTTGACGTGCATGAGCTCAATGTTATCTATATGGAACACATGAACTAATGACCTCTAGTGGTCAAAATGCATTCAGATTAGAGGCAGTCTTCAAGGTCTAAGAAATTAGCATATGAACCTCCTAGAATTATCTTTCAACTAAGAATACCAAGAGAACAAAGCAAAATTGGTGATAAAAGTAAATTGGGAAGTTGTCTAAAATTACATGCCCTATTTAAATCATGAAAGTTTTTTTTGGACTTGACTGTCCCTTTAATTGATCACCTCGCATGAGTGAAGAGCTTTAGATCATAGGGCCCTAAGTCTGCTTACGCACCACTATAGTCTGGTAATTTCACAATAAAATTGAATTTGTGGCACCTTTGATAGCACCTTCATTATTATTGTTGAACTTGGTACAAATCATGGCATATACCCTGTTTCTACTAATTGCATAAAGGTATCTTACCAATGTTAAAAATTATTTTCTGGGGGCGTCCCTGTCCACCAGCAACTATGTGCAGTTTTTCCTATAAGCCAAAGAATATTAATATAACAGATTGTGGGGTGTGCATTGTTTAAAGAGATTTACTGTAAAAATTGTTTTTTTCCCCTTAATATGCTTACAATGAATTGTTAGATCAGCTGCAGTGTTTAAAATGTATGTAAAATTGCTCCTTTGGGGTTTTTTTTGGATAGGAAATTGTGTAAATCACAACACAATCAAATGGACTGAGCTTCCAGGGAGAGCAGACCTCAGTCTCTCTCTCTCTCTCTCTCTCTCTCTCTCTCTCTCTCTCTCTCTCTCTCTCTCTCTCTCTCTCTCTCTCTCTCTCTCTCTCTCTCTCTCTCTCTCTCTCTCTCTCTCTCTCTCTCTCTCTCTCTCTCTCTCTCTCTCTCTCTCTCTCTCTTCTCTCTCTCTCTCTCTCTCTCTATATATATATATATATATATATATATATATATATATATATAAATATATATATATATATACATACACACACACAAAATCCTCCTTATCTCTATATACATTGTGAAACCAATACCAAAACAATGGAAGATGAACAATTTAGTATTTCTCTGTCTTACTCCCCAACTGGAAATGTAATTTTTTCTAAACTAAAATTTAAATGTTCATTATTCAGATAGAGCATGCAATTTTAAGCAACATTCTAATTTACTCCTGTTATCAAATTTTATTCATTATCTTGGTATCTTTAATTGAAAAAGCATGAATGTAAGTTAGGAGTCAGCCCATTTTTGGTTCTGCACCTGGGTAGCGCTTGCTGATTGGTGGTCACATTTAGACACCAATCAGCAAATGCTACCCAGGTGCTGAACCAAAAATGGGCTGCTCCTAAGCTTTCATTCATGCTTTTTCAAATAAAGATACAAATGAAAATTAGAAAGTTGCTTAAAATTGCCTGCTCTATCTGAATCATGCAAGTTTAATTTTAACTAGACTATTCCTTTAAGTACTGATATCTGCAGTATAGCTGGGGAACAGGCAAACACAACTATTTCAAATAAGAAAATAAGGGTTAAAACGCTATTAGTAAACAATTTAATATACCCCAGCAGGTAAACTGGATCTAGAGCTGCGGAATCTGTTGGCGCTCTACAAATAACCAATAATAATAATAATCATTGGGAGAAAAAAGAAACAGTACACTGTCCCTTTAAAAATGTTGAAAGTGTTATGGTGGTTAAAACAAATACAGTAGTGGATTAAATTTTTGCATAGAAGTATAAGCAAGCATGCGTCTAGTAAAACCTACCAGTGACACCATTTACTCTGTAAAAGTGCACATTGAACATATGTGCATATGCTCACATTAGCTGCTGCTCCTGTTTAGAGAGCCGGCAATGACTCAATCTGTATCACTTCCAACATATTACACACCTTCACCAGTTCCCTTAGCTTGACCTCCATTTCAGTGCACAGAGCATATGCACATATGCTATAGTGCATCAGTGCAAATAAAAAGCTACCATTGTAAGAGATCGCAGACAAACACACGCATTTACATTGTACCTGCCATATTTCTTTACTAGATAAACTATATAAAGTGCTTCTTTAGAACGTGCAGACACACGTAGAGTATGAGCTGAAATGTTGCTGTACTTTGCCTGAATACAAATTTGAGTTCAGTAACCATTCACTTAACATCTGCAATTTCTAAACCGGTTACCACGACTGCTGCTTAACCAAAGCCAACTCCCATCAGCTATGTAAATTCTCCTGTGTGATCTAATCTCAAAACTCCTGACGCTTGCTGAGCGCTGTCCCTATTAATTGAGAGTGACAGAGATCCTTTATTGCCTCTGCACATGTCTGACCAATCATTTTCCAGACTAAGTACACACAGGTAGAAATGTCAAGACTGATAAATAGAATGTAAGGCTGAGAGTGAACCCCTTCAGGCTATTAATATGCAAAGTTAAAAAGGATTTATTACAGATATATTGTAGCTAATATCTCAGCAGCAATGATACTGCATCCAGAATGTTACAAAATCTTGTGATACAATATTGCAATATATTGTGAATAGAAAACAGCCTGTGTCATTGTTGTAATAAAAAGCACTAAGCAGTGGACAATAATTAATAGAAATCATTGATATATATATACATACATACCTCCTCTGTGTATCTGCACTCACAGTTCAAAAGTGTCTTCCACCAGGGTGCAAAGTCAAATTATTTTAGAAGATCCAAGCAGGGACTGCACTCACTGGATTTAGAAAATAAATTAATATTAAATGGTGACGTTTCGGGGTTTGCATACCCCTTCCTCAGACCAGACCGATCGTCTGGTCTGAGGAAGGGGTCTGCGAACCCCGAAACATCACCATTTAATAAATATTAATTTATTTTCTAAATCCAATGAGTGCAGTCCCTGCTTGGATCTTATATATATATTTTAAAGGATTTGACAGACTGTCTCTTTTTTTAAATTTAATTTGTTCAGGGTCCATTACTTCCTTTCACAGCCCCAGAAGGGGGCTGTATTTTTTAAAGGAAGGCAAACAAGGAGGAATGGACACGTAAGTCACCTCATGAGGGTCTATGAATCGAGCCCAATATCTTACAATTAAGGCCTTCAGGGCCCATAAATTGTCTAGATTTTAAGGTATAGCTGAAAGGTACAGGTAAATTAAAGAGATACATAACCCATATTTTTTCTTTCATTATTCAGATAGAGCATGTAATTTTAAGAAAATTTCTATTTTACTCCTATTATCATTTTTTTCGTTCTCTTGGTATCTTTATTTGAAAAGCAGGAATGTAAACTTAGGAGCCAGACAATTTTTGGTTCAACACCTGAGTAGCGCTTGCTGAGTGGTGGCTAAATGTAGCCAGCAATCAGCAAGCGCTACCCAGGGTACTGAACCAGAAATGGGTCAGCCCCTAAGCTTACATTCCAGTTTTTTTAAATAAAGATACCAAGAGAACAAAGAAAAATTGATAATAGGAGTAAATCAGAGAGTTGCTTAAAATTGCATTTTCTATCTGAATTATGAAACAAATTAACTGGGTTTTATATCCCTTTAAGCATTAGTTATCTTGCTGCAATAATCTCCTAAATTATAAATCTCATAATTATAAATAATCTCATAATTGAAATGTTTTGATGTGCTTTTTCAGGTAGTGCTAACAAAAACTGGGTTATAATCTAGATTCAATTTATACAAATCATATGTTGTTTTTTTCCAGAAGACATTATCAGATCCTTTAAGGCTAAGTTACCACCTACAATAACAACAACAAAAATGACTGACTGGTGTAATAATTTAACTAAGTTACTTAGCAAAATCACTACAAATTATAAAAGAGTTTAGTGATCAAATGTCCATGCAAAGCAAAAATGCTCCAATGCGTTAGATAATTTTATTACATTATTGCTTGTGTATGATTATGTAAAACATCGCAAGCTTCCACTGACAGGCGGATAGAACCTGTCAATCTATTCACTGCTACTTCCTGGTTTTCATTCATTGGCTAAATCTTGTCTGCATCATAGAAACAGCATCCGAAAACGAAAATGTAAAAGAAAACAATGCACATTTATTTTCACAAAACACAAAGACAAACAGCGCTAATTGTGAAACCCTTAGTGTACAAATAATTAATTGTTGCTAAAAAAGGAGTAATATCCAATAATCATAGATAATGACATATATAATAGAAAAGCTCCTCTAAATAACTAGTGAGGAGCAAACAAGTTGGTCTCAGGAGATCTGGATAAAATAAAATAATAACAATTGTTGTTCATCAAACAATGTATCAATAAAATAATGATACAATACTTGCAATAGTCCAAGTGATATTCCAGATGATATTCAGCTCAATTGGCAAAATCCGTACTGAGCTAATACTTTTGGTGCAGACGTTGCTGCTGTATAAAAAACGTGTACGTCTCAGACAAGCTGGAAAACAATCTGTAGAGGGTAGAAAAATAGCGCAACCCACGATTCAAATGCAATTTATTAACACCAGATCAAACGCACAATAAAAATAAACTTACAAGAAGTATGTATCAAATAGGCATATAAAATCCTCCTCATAGAGGTATGTGGCCGTAGCAGTCTTTAGATAGATCATCACCAGCTGCAATGTCGGAACAAACTGCCTTTGTTATTGCAAACAGTCTCTGTAAGTTCAACCAGTCCGCTTTCCTTCTGAGATTCAGTTCCTGGAATTGGCCAAAAAGCACCCTACACGTTTCTTCCGGTACCAATAGGGTGCTTTTTGGCCAATTCCAGGAGCCGTAGCTGTATCTCAGAAGGAAAGCGGGCTGTTTGAACTACAGAGACTGTTTGCAATAACAAAGGCAGTCTGTTCCAACATTACAGCTGGTGATCTCCGATCTAAAGACTGCTACAGCCACATACCTCTATGAGGAGGATTTTATATGCCTATTTGATACATACTTCTTGTAAGTATGTTTTTATTGTGCGTGTGATCTGGTGTTAATAAATTGCATTTGAATTCAACCAGCCCGCTTTCCTTCTGAGATTCAGTTCCTGGAATTGGCCAAAAAGCACCCTACACGTTTCTTCTGGTACCAATAGGGTGCTTTTTGGCCAATTCCAGGAGCCGTAGCTGTATCTCAGAAGGAAAGCGGGCTGTTTGAACTACAGAGACTGTTTGCAATAACAAAGGCAGTCTGTTCCGACATTACAGCTGGTGATCTCCGATCTAAAGAATGCTGAAAGGTTTATGTAGGCAAGCTCATGAGCAGCAGAAAACCTAGGTTCTAGCTGTTGATTGGTGGCTGCATATATATATCGATTGTGATTGGCTCACCCATGAGTTCAGTTAGAAACCATTAGTGCATTGCTGCTCCTTCAACAAATGATACCAAGAGAATAAAAAAAAGAGATAATAGAAGTAAATTAGAAAGTTGTTTAAAATTGTATTCTCTATCTGAATCATGAAAGAAAAAATTTGTACAAACAGGCAGAATAAAACTGATAAAATAAAATACCAGATCACTAACTAATTAATGTATATTATTATAATTGTTATTATGCATTGATAGATTATTTGCAAGTTCAGTCTGTATTTTCAATACACACTTTGATTGTACTAATTTATATTCATGGTGGAGTGTATATAGTTATAGAGCAGAAAACATGCTGTCCTTTGTAAAACATTTTGCACTATAATCGACAAAAAGAAATAAAAATTGTGATATTTAAAAACCTTTGTTTAAAAAAAAAATAAAAAAATCTCTACTTAGTCATTGAAAAGGAAACCTGGCACTAACCCAAACTCTCTAAGTTAACAAGAAATGAAAGAGAGACATTAACTTCAATGCATCACTGTAATGCCCGCAGGACTGCAGTACAGGGAAACGTATAAAATATGCATGTTACATTCAGGCATATTTTAAATGAAACCCAGTACTTACTGCCTTCATGCAAAGTCAAAATGGTGTGGTCCAGCCAATGGTGCTGCCAATCTTAAAGGGACATTATTAAACACTAAATATATTTAATGCACCTCCCTCTTAATACGGATGCTGCCACTTGGAACCTAGGTTGCCACTGCAGGTATCTGAAGGAGAGTTGCTGCAAATGTGCAAATAGGTCAGCACTGGGATGCAGTGAAAGTCAGATTACAAAATGGCCGCATCCATGACTATAGGGAGGTGGGGAATCGCCTCAATACTATGCTTCTAAATTAAAATTATGTTCTAATTTGCTTTGGGTAAGAGAGACACTGCACATGCGCACCAAAGGCAACCAGCACTCGATAGCTCATCTCATATTAAAAATAATGGCTAAGATACTACAGCCTCTAGATGCCTGTAGTGCCTGCAGCATTCATTTGTTTGCTCTCTAGAGGTTGAGAGTGCAATGCATGATTGATTTAAAATTGTCATAAAGAAACAAGTGCATATTGGAAATGCTTCCTTGTATTGCAGTCCTTGTGGGGACACGTCCCTTTAATTCTGCAGGAAAAAGTCCTCTGTTATCTATAGTTCCAAGTACAGGAACAGAGCTAGATCAAATTTGCAGTGATAACAAAAACTTTGTACACTTTAAAGGTTGTTTTTGTTGTAAGCAGCAGTTATGATCATAACTATAATGTGATCTATACTATGTGCTAAACTACTTATTATTCTTGTTTAAAGGGACAGTACATGTACCTAAAAAAAACCATATCAATTTATTTAACGTAGAAAATTATTGTGATGTATAGATAACAGGTATAGCTAAATTGTAAAATATTTGAAAACAGAAGCCTTTCCCTTACTGGTTTGAATCTGTTGATTGCCCATTCAAATACTCCTCCCCCCTCACCTTTCCTAATGTCTGATATGGCCAATCAAAAGTTGTAAACTCTGCCCATGAGCTCTAGCAAAGCCTGCTCTTAATCTAGACTTTGAAGTTAAAAGCATCCACAGAGTCTGGTATTCAATACACAGTGCAGAGACCCACACTCGATCCACAGTAAGCAGTGAAATGCAATGTGACTTCCTGTGCAGTGCACTGCTAACACTTACCGGCCACTTTATTAGGTACACCTTGCTAGTACCGGGTTGGACCCCCTTTTGCCTCCAGAACTGCCTTAATACTTTGTGGCATAGATTCAATAAGGTGTTGGAAACATTCCACAGTGATTTTGGTTCATATTGACATGATAGCATCACACAGTTGCTGCAGATTTGTCTGCTGCACATCCATGATGCGAATCTTCCGTTCCACCACATCCTAAAGGTGCTCTATTGGATTGAGATCTGGTGACTGTGGAGGCCATTGGAGTACAGTGAACTCATTGTCATGTTCATGAAACCAGTTTGAGATGATTTTAACTTTGTGACATGGTGCATTATCCTGCTGGAAGTAGCTATCAGAAGATGGGTACACTCTAGTCATAAAGGGATGGACATGGTCAGCAACAATACTCAGGTAGACCTTGGCGTTTAAATGATGCTCAATTGGTACTAAGGGGCCCAAAGTGTGCCAAGAAAATATCCCCCACACCATTACACCACCACCAGCAGCCTGAACCATTGATAAAAGGCAGGATGGAACCATGCGTTCATGTTGATTACACCAAATTCTGACCCTACCATCTGAATGTCACAACTGAAATTGAAACTCATCAGACCAGGCAACGTTTTTCCAATCTTCTATTGTCCAATTTTGGTGAGCCTGTGCGAATTGTAGCCTCAGTTTTCTGTACTTAGTTGACAGGAGTGGCACCCGGTGCGGACTTCTGCTGCTGTAGCCCATCTGCTTCAAGGTTTGAAGTGTTGTGCGTTCAGAGATGGTATTCTGCATACCTTGGTTGTAACGAGTGGTTATTTGAGTTACTGTTGCCTTTCTTTTATCTCGAACCAGTTTGCCCATTCTCCTCTAACCTCAACAAGGCATTTTTGTCCACACAGCTGCCGCTCACTGGATATTTTCTCTTTTTCAGAACCATTCTCTGTAAACCCTAGAGATGGTTGTGCGTGAAAATCCTAGTAGATCAGCAGTTTTTTTTTTTAAATACTCAGACCAGCCCGTCTGGCACTAACAACCATGCCACTTTCAAAGTCACTTAAATCCCCTTTCTTCCCTATTCTGATGCTCGGTTTGAACTTCAGCAAGTCGTCTTCACCACGTCTAGATGCCTAAATGCATTGAGTTGCTGCCATGTGATTGGCTGATTAGTAATTTGTTTTACCAATCAACTGAACAGGTGTACCAAATAAAGTGGCTGGTGAGTCTATATTGCAGTGGCCTGTTATAGTTTAATTGCTCCACAAATAAGGCTTACAATAGACTATTTTGACCAGTGACAAGGACAGAGAAAAAAAAAGTCGCATGTTTGCAGTCTTAGGATTCTAACTCGTAAGTGAAATCCTGCAGTTTATATTTTAAACATACCTGTCAGCTATGCATGACAATAATGTTATGAGGTAAACAAACTGATATGGGATTTCTTATTAAGAATGTTTACTGTTCCTTTAATTGTGGAAACAAAAATATTGATACAATTTAATGAATTTGACAAAAAAGAAGGAAAATAGAGCTGTCTAGGGTCCTGATCTACCTTGTTCTGCAACATTATTTTAGCAGCAGCTTATAATTGCATACAATAACATTTTTTTGCAGAGACTTGATAAATATGAATAAGTCATGCCGAATAAAATACATAAATTCCACATCTAAGCAGCTATGGGTGAGTTAAAACAAATAATCATCCAGGCAGGATGCGCCTTCAATTCCAATATATCATTTTAATTGGCTGTTCTCGCTTTCTCTAATACCTGCGCTTATAAAAAATGATAAAACTGTAAGTCATTAATTCATGTGAAAGTTACATTTTCAGCTTGTTAAAGGGAGAGTAAAGTCATTTTTTCTTTGCTATATCTAAAAGAGGGAAAATTTGGAAGGCCTGAAAAGAATAGATGGGCATTTAATTGTTTACTAATAGAATGGAAGCAGATGGCAGTGTGAGCCAGTGAGTAATTTGTTTCTAGGGATGAGTTGTGAAAAAAAAAAAAAACACTTCCTATTCATTTCCTCATTAATTTGTTCCCAATGATCCACTTTACCTGCAGCAGTTTATTAAATTGTTTACAAGTTTTTCCTTTACCTTTATATTGGCATTTGAAATAGTTGATTTAGCCTGTGGTATCCCCCAAATATTCTGAAAGTTTATGGCCCTAGGACCAAGCTATAGATAAGCTGTATAAACACAGCAAAATAAATTACACTCCTAGTGGGGTATAGAAGAGATAAGGTAATAAAAGTATTGGTCTTTGGTTTACAGACAGATACAATATAAAGCATTTATATGAACACAAGGTGATTAAGTAATTAGATCTGATTATATCTACAAGCTCAACCCATTTTATTAGGTTGTGTCTTCAAAACACAAAACCAGCTATTTCATATACACAAATAAACCTTAAAAAGCTCATTCTCATACATGTTATAGTCTGCAGTTTGTAAAACATGTAATTGGCAACTCATTAAGGGAAAAAATATTTTACAGTATACTGTCCCTTTAATGTACTCAATACTTTTAATAATAAGCAGTGGTTGTGGTTTATTATATTTAAAGGGAAAGTCTACACTAAAAATGTTATTGTTTAAAAAGATAGCTAACACCTTTACTGGCCATTCCCGAGCTTTGCACAACCAATATTGTTATATTAATATACTTTATAATATTTAAACCTCTAAATCTCTGCCTGTTTCTAAGCCACTACAGACAGCCTCTTGTCACATGCTTTTTTATTGGCTTTTTATAACAGGAGACTGCTAGTTCATGTGGGCTATGTACATAACATTGTGCTCAGAACCTCTGGAGTTATTTAAGAGTCAGCACGACACGGCTCTAATTGGCTAAAATGCAAGTCAATTGAGGTAAATGTATATTAATGTAACAGTGTTGGTTATGCAAAACTGGGGAATGGGTAATAAAGGGGTTATCTATCTTTTTAAACAATAACAATTCTGGAGTAGACTGTCCCTTTAAGTGAGTTATAACCTGGGTTTCTGAAGCTTAAAACGTGAATTTGAATGAATAATTTAAAGGTGTTCTTAAAGGAGAACCAGTCATGAACGGGTTAATGACAAGCTGATAAAACTTTAAACTCATTTGGGACTCCTATTCCAATAAACCCTTAGTTCTTTGGAGAAATTTAGCATCCACCTAGAATAAACAAGTTTCTATGCTGAATAAATTAATTATGACAAATTAAACAAAACCTTTTTAAAAATGCATGTTTCAGAGTGATTGCTTTTTTAATGGGTTAGTTTAACATTTAAAATTTGATTCAATTTAAGCTTGAATTTCCTCACCACAGGGTCATGCTGACAGCAAACAAGAAATTTGTGAGGAACAATCTGTGCAGATGGCAACATCTCTACGGATTTCGATAACATGTGATCAGCCTTTTCAAGTATATATATTTTTTCTTTGCCTTGGAGATAGAATTTTTAGGATCACATGCTGATTTTTCTAGTGAAAATGCAGCTGGAAGGCGAAGTGTAATGGTTAACTATGTAGTTGTTCTGTATTTTAGGTAAAAGATTAATGCGCTGTTGCACGTTTTGGAAACAGAAAAAACATTTCTGTCATGGACTTCCATCTTTAATTGTTAAAGGGATACTAAACCCATTTTTTTTTCTTTCATGATTCAGAGAGAGCAGGCAATTATAAGCACGTTTCTAATGTACTCCTGTTATCAAATTTTCTTTGTTCTCTTCATATTTTTTTTTGAAAAAGCAGGAATGTACTGTATGCTTAGGAGTCGGCCAATTTTTGGTTCAGCTCCTGGATAGAGCTTGTTGATTGGTGGCTACATCAGCAAGCGTTAGCCAAGTGCTGACCAAAAAATGGACCGGCTCCTAAGCATACATTAGTGTTTTTCAAATAAAGATACCAAGAGAACAAGAAAATAAATTAGAAAGTTGCTTAAAATTGCATGCTCTATCTGAATCATTAAAGAAAAAATGTGGGTTTCATATCTCTTTAAAAAGGCTAAACACTGAGATGGACAACTGTATAATTGTCTATGGTGCTGAAATGACGGGGTACTTAGTAACAGCAGACGGGTAAATGAGCTCTTGTTTATTAACTTGTCAAACTAGCGTACATTCGGCTAGATTACGAGTCTTGCGTTAGCCTTAAAAAGCAGCGTTGAGGGGTCCCACCGCTGCTTTTTAACGCCCGCTGGTATTACGAGACAGGCAGGAGAGGGTCTACCGCTCACTTTTTTTCCGCGATTTTAGCTTACCGCAAATCCCCTTACGTCAATTGCGTATCCTATCTTTTTAATGGAATTTGCCTAACGCCGGTATAACGATCGCCTGAATAAGTGAGTGTTAGACCCTCTCCTAGCACGACTCCTAAAGCATATAAAAGTCAGTAGTTAAGAGTTTTATGGGCTAACGCCGTAACATAAAACTCTTAACTAAAGTGCTAAAAAGTACACTAACACCCATAAACTACCTATTAACCCCTAAACCGAGGCCCCCCCCACATCGGAAAGACTTAACTAAAATGTTTAACCCCTAATCTGCCGACCGGACATCGCCGCCACTTTAATAAATGTATTAACCCCTAAACCGCCGCACTGCCACCTCGCAAACACTAGTTACATTTTATTAACCACTAATCTGCCGTCCCTAACATCGCCGACACCTACCTACATTTATTAACCCCTAATCTGACGACCCCAACGTCGCCGCTACTATATTAAATTTATTAACCCCTAAATCTAAATCTAACCCTCACTAATTTAAATATAATTTAAAAAAAAAACAAATTAAATTACTACAATTGAATAAATTAATCCTATTTAAAACTAAATACTTAACAATAAAATAAACCCTAAGATAGCTACAATATAATTAATAATTACATTGTGGCCATCTTAGGGTTTATTTTTATTTTACAGGCAAGTTTGTATTTATTTTAACTAGGTACAATAGTTATTAAATAGTTATTAACTGTTTAATAACTACCTAGCTAAAATAAGTACAAAAGTACCTGTAAAATAAACCCTAACCTAAGTTACAATTACACCTAACACTACACTTTCATTAAACTAATTACCTAAACTACCTACAATTAATTACAATTAAATTAAATAAACTAAATTATGAAAAAAACAAACTAAATTACAGAAAATAAAAAGTATTACAATAATTTTAAACTAATTACACCTAATCTAATCCCCCTAATAAAATTCCCTACCCAATACTAAATTACAAATAGCCCTTAAAAGGGCCTTTTGCAGGGCATTACCCCAAAGTAATCAGCTCTTTCACCTGTAAAGAAAAATACAATAATCCCCAACATTAAAACCCACCACCCACACACCCAAAACCCACCACCCACACACCCAACCCTACTCTAAAACCCACCCAATCCCTCCTTAAAAAAAAACTAAAACCTAACAATATCCCAATCACCCTACCTTGAGACGTCTTCACCCAGCCGGGCACAATTGGTCCTTCAGAGGGTCCGAAGTCTTCATCCTATCCGGCCAGAAGAGGACATTCAGACCGGCAGAAGGCTTCATCCAGGTGGCATCTTATATCTTCATCCTTCCGGAGTGGAGCGGGTCCATCTTCAAGACATCCGACATGGAGCATCCTCTTCATCTGACGGCCGACGTCTGAATGACTGGTCCTTTAAGTGACGTCATCCAAGATGGCGTCCCTTGAATTCCGATTGGCTGATAGAATCCTATCAGCCAATCGGAATTAAGGTAGGAAAAATCCTATTGGCTGATGCAATCAGCCAATAGGATTGAAGTTCAATCCGATTGGCTGATCCAATCAGCCAATAGGGTTGAGCTCGCATTCTATTGGCTGTTCCAATCAGCCAATAGAATGCAAGGTCAATCCTATTGGCTGATTGCATCAGCCAATAGGATGTTTCCTACCTTAATTCCGATTGGCTGATAGAATTCTATCAGCCAATCGGAATTCAAGGGACGCCATCTTGGATGACGTCACTTAAAGGACCAGTCATTCAGTTGTCAGCCGTTGGATGAAGAGAATGCTCCGCGTCGGATGTCTTGAAGATGGACCCGCTCCGCTCCGGAAGGATGAAGATAGAAGATGCCATCTGGATGAAGCCTTCTGCCGGTCTGGATGTCCTCTTCTCGCCGGATAGGATGAAGACTTTGGACCCTCTGGACATCCACTTGTGCCCGGCTGGGTGAAGACTTCTCAAGGTAGGGTGATCTTCAAGGGGGTAGTGTTAGGTTTTATTAAGGGGGGATTAGATGGGTTTTAGAGTCGGGTTGGGTGTGTGGGTGGTGGATTTTAATGTTGGGGGGGTATTGTATTTTTTTTTACAGGTGAAAGAGCTGACTACTTTGGGGCAATGCCCCGCAAAAGGCCCTTTTAAGGGCTATTTATAATTTAGTATAGGGTAGGGAATTTTATTATTTTGAGTTTTTTATTTTATTTTATTAGGGGGATTAGATTAGGTGTAATTAATTTAAAAAAAGTGTAATTCTTTTTTATTTTCTGTAATTTAGTGTTTGTTTTTTCTCGTAATTTATTTAATTTAATTGTAATTAATTGTAGGTAGTTTAGGTAATTAGTTTAATTATAGTGTAGTGTTAGGTGTAATTGTAACTTAGGTTAGGGTTTATTTTACATGTAAATTTGTATTTATTTTAAGTTAATAACTATTTAATAACTATTGTACCTAGTTAAAAACATAATTTATGCTTACCTGATAAATTTATTTCTCTTGTGGTGTATGCAGTCCACGGATCATCCATTACTTGTGGGATATTCTCCTACCCAACAGGAAGTTGCAAGAGGATCACCCACAGCAGAGCTGCTATATAGCTCCTCCCCTAACTGCCATATCCAGTAATTCAACCAAAACTAGCCGAGAAAGGAGAAACCATAGGGTGCAGTGGTGAATGTAGTTTAAAATTTAGACCTGCCTTAAAAGGACAGGGCGGGCCGTGGACTGGATACACCACAAGAGAAATAAATTTATCAGGTAAGCATAAATTATGTTTTCTCTTGTTAGGTGTATCCAGTCCACGGATCATCCATTACTTGTGGGATACCAATACCAAAGCTAAAGTACACGGATGAAGGGAGGGACAAGGCAGGTACTTAAACGGAAGGGACCACAGCCTGTAGAACCTTTCTCCCAAAAATAGACTCCGAAGAAGCAAAAGTATCAAATTTGTAAAATTTTGAAAAGGTATGAAGCGAAGACCAAGTCGCCGCTTTGCAAATCTGTTCAACAGAAGCCTCATTTTTAAAGGCCCAGGTGGAAGCCACAGCTCTAGTAGAATGAGCTGTAATCCTTTCAGGGGGCTGCTGTCCAGCAGTCTCATAGGCTAAGCGTATTACGCTCCGAAGCCAAAAAGAAAGAGAGGTTGCCGAAGCCTTTTGACCTCTCCTCTGTCCAGAGTAAACAACAAACAGGAAGATGTTTGACGAAAATCTTTAGTCGCTTGTAAGTAAAACTTTAAAGCACGGACTACGTCCAAATTATGTAAAAGACGTTCCTTCTTTGAAGAAGGATTAGGACACAATGATGGAACAACAATCTCTTGATTGATATTCTTGTTGGAAACTACCTTAGGTAAAAACCCAGGTTTTGTACGCAGAACTACTTTATCTGTATGGAAAATCAGATAAGGAGAATCACATTGTAAAGCTGATAACTCAGAGACTCTACGAGCCGAGGAAATAGCCATCAAAAACAGAACTTTCCAAGATAAAATTTTGATATCAATGGAATGAAGGGGTTCAAACGGAACTCCTTGAAGAACCTTAAGAACCAAGTTTAAGCTCCATGGAGGAGCAACAGGTTTAAACACAGGCTTAATTCTAACCAAAGCCTGACAAAATGCCTGGACGTCTGGAACTTCTGCCAGACGCTTGTGCAAAAGGATAGACAGAGCAGAAATCTGTCCCTTTAAATAACTAGCCGATAATCCTTTATCCAAACCCTCTTGGAGAAAGGACAATATCCTAGGAATCCTAACCTTACTCCATGAGTAATTCTTGGATTCACACCAATGAAGATATTTGCGCCATATCTTATGGTAGATTTTCCTGGTTACAGGCTTTCGTGCCTGTATTAAGGTTCAATGACTGACTCGGAGAAGCCACGCCTTGATAAAATCAAGCGTTCAATCTCCAGGCAGTCAGTCTCAGAGAAATTAGATTTGGATGATTGAAAGGACCTTGTAGTAGAAGATCTTGTCTCAGAGGCAGAGGCCAAGGTGGAAAGGATGACATGTCCACCAGGTCTGCATACCAGGTCCTGCGTGGCCACACAGGCACGATCAAGATCACCGATGCTCTCTCCTGTTTGATTCTGGCAATCAGTCGAGGGAGCAGAGGAAACGTTGGAAACACATAAGCCAGGTTGAAGAACCACGGTGCTGCTAGAGCATCTATCAGCGTCGCTTATGGGTCCCTGGACCTGGATCCGTAACAAGGAAGCTTGGCGTTCTGGCGAGACGCCATGAGATCCAATTCTGGTGTGCCCCAACGATGAACCAATTGAGCAAACACCTCCGGATGGAGTTCCCACTCCCCCGGATGAA
Organism: Bombina bombina; assembly: GCF_027579735.1. Lineage (NCBI taxonomy): Eukaryota > Metazoa > Chordata > Amphibia > Anura > Bombinatoridae > Bombina > Bombina bombina. The sequence goes on along the minus strand of NC_069509.1, from coordinate 149,020,744 downwards.
AAGTCTGACGACTTAGAAAATCCGCCTCCCAGTTCTCTACACCTGGGATATGGATCGCTGATAGATGGCAAGAGGGAGTCTCTGCTCAGCGAATATCTTGGAGACTTCTAACATCGCTAGGGAGCTCCTGGTCCCCCCTTGATGGTTGATGTAAGCCACAGTCGTGATGTTGTCCGACTGAAATCTGATGAACCTCAGGGTTGCTAACTGAGGTCAAGCTAGAAGAGCATTGAATATTGCTCTTAACTCCAGAATATTTATTGGGAGGAGTTTCTCCTCCTGAGTCCACAATCCCTGAGCCTTCAGGGAATTCCAGACTGCACCCCAACCTAGAAGGCTGGCATCTGTTGTTACAATTGTCCAATCTGGCCTGCGAAAGGTCATACCTTTGGACAGATGGACCCGATAGCCACCAGAGAAGAGAATCTCTGGTCTCTTGATCCAGATTTAGCAGAGGGGACAAATCTGTGTAATCCCCATTCCACTGACTGAGCATGCATAATTGCAGCGGTCTGAGATGTAGGCGCGCAAATGGCACTATGTCCATCGCCGCTACCATTAAGCCGATCACTTCCATGCACTGAGCCACCAAAGGGCGCTGAATGTAGTGAAGAACACGGCAGGAATTTAGAAGCTTTGATAACCTGGACTCCGTCAGGTAAATTTTCATTTCTACAGAATCTATCAGAGTTCCTAGGAAGGAAACCCTTGTGGGGGGTGATAGAGAACTCTTTCCCTCGTTCACTTTCCACCCATGCGACCTCAGAAATGCCAACACTATCAGGCCCATTTATCAAGCTCCGTATGGAGCTTGAAGGGCCGTGTTTCTGGCGAGTCTTCAGACTCGCCAGAAACACAACTTATGAAGCAGCGGTCAAAAGACCGCTGCTCCATAACCCTGTCCGCCTGCTCTGAACAGGCGGACAGGAATCGCCAGACATCAACCCGATCGAATACGATCGGGTTGATTGACAGCTCCCTGCTGGCGGCCGATTGTCAGCCTCTTGTGAGCTGCTGGTGCAATGTTAAATGCGGAGAGCGTATTGCTCTCCGCATTTAGCGAGGTCTTGCGGACCTGATCCGCAGTGTCGGATCAGGTCCGCAAGCCCTTTGATAAATGGGCCTGTAAGTCCGTATGAGATTTGGCAATTTGGAAGTTTGACGCCTGTATCAGGATGTCGTCTAGATAAGGGGCCACTGCTATGCCCCGTGGTCTTAGGACCGCCAGAAGAGACCCCAGAACCTTTGTAAAAATTCTTGGGGCTGTAGCTAACCTGAAGGGAAGAGCCACAAACTGGTAATGCCTGTCTAGAAAACAAACCTTAGGAACCGATGATGATCTTTGTGAATCGGTATGTGAAGGTAAGCATCCTTCAAATCCACTGTGGTCATGTACTGACTCCTGGATCATAGGTAGGATTGTCCGAATAGTTTCCATTTTGAACGATGGAACTCTGAGGAATTTGTTTAAGATCTTTAGATCCAAAATTGGTCTGAAGGTTCCCTCTTTTTTGGGAACCACAAACAGATTTTAATAAAATCCCTGTCCTTGTTCCATCTGTGGAACTGGATGGATCACTCCCATTATTAGGAGGTCTTGCACACAGCGTAAGAATGCCTCTTTCTTTATCTGGTTTACAGATAATCTCGAAAGGTGAAATCTCCCTTGTGGGGGAGAAGCTTTGAAGTCCAGAAGATATCCCTGAGATATGATCTCCAATGCCCAGGGATCCTGAACATCTCTTGCCCACGCCTGGACGAAGAGAGAAAGTCTGCCCCCTACTAGATCCGTTGCCGGATAGGGGGCCGTTCCTTCATGCTGTCTTAGAGGCAGCAGCAGGCTTTCTGGCCTGCTTGCCTTTTCTCCAGGCCTGGTTAGATTTCCAGGCCGGCTTGGATTGCGCAAAAGTTCCCTCTTGTTTTGTAGCAGAGGAAGTTGACGCTGCACCTGCCTTGAAGTTTCGAAAGGCACGAAAATTAGACTGTTTGGCCCTTGATTTGTCCCTGTCCTGAGGAAGGGTATGACCCTTACCTCCAGTAATGTCAGCAATAATTTCCTTCAAACCAGGCCCGAATAGGGTCTGCCCCTTGAAGGGAATGTTAAGTAATTTAGACTTTGAAGTCACGTCAGCTGACCAAGATTTAAGCCATAGCGCCCTACGCGCCTGGATGGCAAATCCAGAATTCTTAGCCGTTAGTTTAGTCAAATGAACAATGGCATCAGAAACAAAATAATTAGCTAGCTTAAGTGTTCTAAGCTTGTCAAGTATTTCAGTCAATGGAGTAGCTGTCTGAAAGGCCTCTTCCAGAGACTCAAACCAGAACGCCGCAGCAGCAGTGACAGGAGCAATGCATGCAAGGGGCTGCAGGATAAAACCTTGTTGAATAAACATTTTCTTAAGGTAACCTTCAAATTTTTTATCCATTGGATCTGAAAAAGCACAACTGTCCTCGACAGGGATAGTGGTACGCTTTGCTAAAGTAGAAACTGCTCCCTCCACCTTAGGGACCGTCTGCCATAAGTCCCGTGTGGTGGCGTCTATTGGAAACATTTTTCTCAAAATAGGAGGGGGGGAAAATGGCACGCCGGGTCTGTCCCACTCCTTAGTAATAATTTCTCTAAACCTTTTAGGTATTGGAAAAACGTCAGTACACACCGGCACCGCGTAGTATTTATCCAGTCTACACAATTTCTCTGGCACTGCAATTGTGTCACAGTCATTCAGAGCAGCTAAAACCTCTCCAAGCAACACCCGGAGGTTCTCAAGCTTAAATTTAAAAGTAGACATATCTGAATCAGGTTTCCCCGAGTCAGAGACGTCACCCACAGACTGAAGCTCTTCCTCAGCTTCTGCATATTGTGACGCAGTATCAGACATGGGCCTTAAAACATCTGCGCGCTCTGTATTATGTCTAACCCCAGAGCTATCGCGCTTTCCTCTGAATTCAGACAGTCTGGCTAATACCGCTGACAGGGTATTATCCATGATTGCCGCCATGTCCTGCAAAGTAATCGCTATGGGCGTCTTTGATGTACTTGGCGCTATTTTAGCGTGAGTCCCTTGAGCGGGAGTCAAAGGGTCCGACACGTGGGAAGAGTTAGTCGGCATAACTTCCCCCTCGTCAGAATCCTCTGGTGATAATTCTTTTAAAGATAACAGCTGATCTTTATTGTTTAAAGTGAAATCAATACATTTAGTACACATTCTCCTATGGGGTTCCACCATGGCTTTTAAACATAATGAACAAGGAGTTTCCTCTATGTCAGACATGTTTATACAGACTAGCAATGAGACTAGAAGCTTGGAAAACACTTTAAATCAAGTTAACAAGCAATATAAAAAAACGTTACTGTGCCTTTAAGAGAAACAAATTTTGCCAAAATTTGAAATAACAGTGAAAAAAGGCAGTTAAACTAACGAAATTTTTACAGTGTATGTAACAAGTTAGCAGAGCATTGCACCCACTTGCAAATGGATGATTAACCCCTTAATACAAAAAAAAAGATTAACAAAACGAAAAATATGTTTTTTAAACAGTCATAACAACTGCCACAGCTCCTACTTTTGAAGCCTTTTGAGCCCTTCAGAGATGTCCTATAGCATGCAAGGGACTGCTGAGGGAAGCTGAATTTCACAGTTTGTAATTTTAACTGCACCAACTGTAACTTTTATACTATAACAGTGGAAAGCCTCAGGAAACTGTTTCTAGGCAAAAATAAAGCCAGCCATGTGGAAAAAAAACTAGGCCCCAATAAGTTTTATCACCAAAGCATATATAAAAACGATTAAACATGCCAGCAAACGTTTTATATTGCACATTAATCAGAGTATATACCGCAATAGCAATCCTTGTACTAGTCGCTATTAAATCACTGTATTTAGGCTTTAACTTACATTAATCCGGTATCAGCAGCATTTTCTAGCAAATTCCATCCCTAGAACAACTTAACTGCACATACCTTATTGCAGGATACCCTGCACGCCATTCTCCCTCTGAAGTTTCCTCACTCCTCAGACATATGTGAGAATAGCAGTGGATCTTAGTTACTTCTGCTAAGATCATAGAAAAACGCAGGCAGATTCTTCTTCTAAATGCTGCCTGAGATAAAATAGTACACTCCGGTACCATTTAAAAACAATAAACTTTTGATTGAAGAAAAAACTAACTATATTTTACCACTTTCCTCTTACTACCTCCAGCTATGTTGAGAGCTTGCAAGAGAATGACTGGATATGGCAGTTAGGGGAGGAGCTATATAGCAGCTCTGCTGTGGGTGATCCTCTTGCAACTTCCTGTTGGGAAGGAGAATATCCCACAAGTAATGGATGATCCGTGGACTGGATACACCTAACAAGAGAAATAAATACATAGTTGCCTGTAAAATAAATATAAATCCTAAGCTAGCTACAATGTAACTATTAGTTATATTGTAGCTAGCTTAGGGTTTATTTTATAGTTAAGTATTTCGTTTTAAATAGGAATCATTTATTTAATTGTAGTAAATTTATTTAGATGTATTTAAATTATATTTAAGTTAGGGGGTGTTAGGGTTAGGTTTAGACTTAGGTTTAGGGGTTAGTAAATTTATTATATTGGCGGCGGCAGCAGATTAGGGGTTAATTAATTTAATATAGTTGCGGCGACGTTGGCGGGGGCAGATTAGGGGTTAATAACTATAATGTAGGTGTTGGCGACGTTGGGGGCAGTAGATTAGGAGTTCATAGGGATAATGTAGGTGGTGGCGGTGTCCGGAGCGGCAGATTAGGGGTTAATAATATAATGTAGGTGTCATCGATAGCGGGGGCGGCAGATTAGGGGTTAATAAGTGTAAAATTGGGGGTGTTCAGACTCGGGGTTCATGTTAGGGTGTTAGGAGCAGACATAAAATTCATTTCCCCATAGGAAACAATGGAGCTGAACGCTGCTTTTTTGCAGGTGTTAGGTTTTTTTTCAGCCAGCTCAGCCCCATTGTTTCCTATGGGGAAATCGTGCATGAGCAAGTTTGGCAGCTTACTGCTACCGTAAGCAACGCTGGTATTACATTGAGATGTGGAGCTAAATTTTGCTCAATGCTCACTTTTCTGAGGCTAACGCCGGCTTGAAGAAAACCTGTAATACCAGCGTTGGCTTAAGCGAGCGGTAAGAAAAAAAGGCTCGTTAGCACCGCACAGCCGTACCGACAAAAACTCATAATCTAGGCGATTGAGTAACCAACAATCAGCACCCATAAAAGTTCATAGATAAGGAATGTGGAATGCACGTGGTGTCAATCTCTGCATTAAACATTAAACTCTGCAATGGGGTTTACAACATAGTTAATACCAAAAGCTAGCTTAAAGGGACATTAAACCCCAAATTTTTCTTTCATGATTCAGATAGAGTGCCATTTTAAACAACATTCCAATTTACTTCTATTATCTAATTTATTTCATTCTCTTGATATTCTTTCCTGAAAAGCATATCTAGGTAGGCTCAGAAGCTTCTGATTGGTGGCTGCACATATTTGCCTCATGTGATTTGCTCACCCATGTGCATTGCTATTTTGTTAACCAAGGATATCTAAACAATGAAGCAAATTATATAATAGAAGTAAATTGGAATGTTGTTTAAAATTATATTCTCTGTCTGAATCATGAAAAAATTTTTTTGGGTTTATTGTCCCTTTAACACATTTGGTGAGCCAATGCCATGAAGCATATGATGATTTGGATACAGCATGCAATTTAAGCAGCTTTCTAATTTACTCCTATTATCAATTTTTTTTGTTCTATTGCTATCTTTATTTGAAAAGCAAGAATGTACGTTTAGGAGCTGGCCCATTTTTGGTTCAGCACCTGGGTTGCGCTTGCTGATTGGTGGCTAAATGTAGCCACCAATCAGCAAGCGGTTCTGGACCTGCTTTTTCCGATAAAGATAGCAAGAAAAATTGATAATAGGAGTAAATGAGAAAGTTGCTTAAAATTGCATGGTCTATCCGAATCATGAAAGAAAAAAATGGTGTTAAGTATCCCTTTAAATGGTGTGGGCAGTTTTAGAGTGATCAAGGGGGAGTGGATTGACATCCTCAGAGGTGGAGTTACACATTTCTGGTTGGCCAATAGGAGTTTCCCTGTTTCCTTTTGTGAAAGCAGGACATAAACGGTTTAGGGACAGAGCTCACTTGTGAGCGCGATAGACAGATAATATTTATGTAATTAGACTTTCAAGGCACTGAATTTTGGTTGTCTCTGGTATGGTTGTTGGCCTATCAAAATCCCTTCATCCACCTGCTAACATAATAGTACTAAATAAATAAAGAATAACAATAATTATAATTTACTGATACAACAAATCATTGCTGGAGAAGTAAAAAAATCAGAAATTCCTGTATGTTGGCATGTGCACGGTGAAAAGATCACTGACAATTTAATTAACCTACTACTAAGTGAGATTAAAAATGTAATTTTCTTTCTAGTGGCTTTTTTGTGCATTCCTCTCTTCGCTAACTTTAATTTAAAATGGTTCTGCAACAGAACTGTCCGCCGTTAAATCTAAAGAAGTTGCAGCTTGTCTAAACCTAGTCATTCTATAGCAACAAAGAGAGCGGTGTGAACATCCAAAGGAATTGCTGAGAGAGGCTCTTGACAGGACCGCTATTATTTTCAACCTTGAGCCGAAGGACTAACGTGCTACTTTTATACATTGTATTTCTCTCCCTCCTCACGGCTCTTTGACGGAATATGTGCCCAGTCTACTCAAGCAGCCAATGTTTCTCTCCAGAAACGAGCACGATTTATTTTTCATTAATCATCTCTTTTTTTCACTTCACAAACTGAGTTCAATTGCAGGCATATTTTGATTTGCTCTAAATTGACTAGTAATGGTGGTTCCAGACATCAAAAATGATTGTAATTACGTTTTGTGTCATCTTGGAACACTTGTGTGCTGGGGATGACAGCAAAGAGACAGCAAGAAAATGTCCCGTGATAGGCATTATTGGAAGAAGAAAAAAAAGAAGCCATCTTTATATATAGAAGACATTATCTTATAAATGCATTTGGATTGTGAAATTACACTATCAAATGTCTAAAAGCCAGAATAATACACAATAGAGAAGGTAATCCAGACATCTAGAAATACATTGTAAATATAATTTGCATTGGTTGGCGTATGATTATATATATATATATATATATATATATATATATATATATATATATATATATATATATATATGTATATATATATATATATATATATATATATATATATATATATATATATAAATTCATTAAAATTATGGGGGGAGATAAAAAACTGAAATTAAAATCCTCCATGTCTCAAAATTAAATCAATGTAAATATTTGCATAGGAAATTAGCACATCTAGGCAAGTATCCCCGCTTGCTTTTCCCCAGAAATTCTTAATATACAATATTTCCAATGCACAAGAGAATTGTGGGTAAGATATGCAAATTAGATATGCAAATTCTCAGTTTTTTTTTGCTTCAAATATACTGTTTTGACACAGCGATCCTTTTAAACAGTCATAATCTGTTATAAGCTGTCATAATCCTGTTTAAAAGGATCGCTGTGTCAAAATAGTATTTTTGAAGCAAAAAAAATGAGACTTTGCATATCTAATTTGCATATCTTACCCACAATTCTCTTGTGCATTGGAAACATTGTATATTAAGAATTTCTGGGGAAAAGCAAGCGGGGATACTTGCCTAGATGTACTAATTTCCTATGCAAATATTTACATTGATTATATATATATTTGTAGCCAGAATAATGTAGTACATATTAAAATAAATGCTTATAAAGCAATACAAACATGCTAATTTCTTTTTCAACAAATTACTGCATAAGAAAGACTATTTTATTTGTATATATGTTTCTCTACAGCTTTCTATTTTTTATTAGGAAAAAACAAATGAAAGATACAGTATTTCAGCTCTGAAAGGGTTACACGTTGTGATTCCATACGCTTAAGAAAAGTTAATGCCAAATTCATCAGCGACCTTTAAACTGTTTAGCGTGGGTTGTGTTTTTTTTGTCCAGAGAGGATACAAGTTCTTAAATTATGCATAATTAACTGTCATTACTATTAAATGGAACATTTTATTTAATCAACCTCTTTATTTAATTACAGCTTGTTCATCAACATTTATTTAGGACACATCTATTATGTCCACCCTCAGAATAAATAGGGGGGAAAAAGGTTTGGTTTTTTAAGGTCCCAGCCTAGTCAGTTATGAGCTGAAAAATCTAAGCAGACAAGACAAGGAAACACCATCAAACGAACCCGGAGGGGATCAGAGCTAAACAGTGAAGGAAACAACTCAGAAGTGGATTTCTTGTGAGTGGCTATTTGATGGGGAGAAATAGACCTAGGGACCAAAGTCTATTCCCTTGGGACACACTCCTGCCTTATATAATACGTTCTCCGTTTGTGTTTGTCTCACTTGCTATTCCTCATGTGCGGTGGAACCACAACATTTCTAAGACTGGGAATATATTTACAAATGTATTGTGAAGTTCAGCAGAAAGAAGAAATCCCTAAAGGTTTTGTGATCTCTAATCACATGGAATCACAGAGAGACATGTCATACAACAGACAGTATAAATTAGATACATTTCTTTATAAATCATAGCCTGTGTGCTTGCTAGGAAACTATAATTACATGCTGGAGACTAAATGATTGAGTGTAATGGTGGCAGAATGAGAGTAGGCTCACATATGAAAGAATCTTTTAAGCCATTCAGTTTTCATACGACTAATGTGCGGTGAATAATTACAGTTTACTTTTAGAGGGATATGTGAATTATGAAGGGTTGTGTATAGACTCACACTAAAGTATTGTACAAACAGTAATACTAAGCTAGTTAAAGGGACACTAAACCCAATTTTGTTATTTTATGATTCAGATAGAGCAGAGCTTTCCAAACATTTCATGTTGGTGACACACTTTTTAGACCTACATCATTTTGCGACACAGTAATTCAGTTGTACTAGCAAACAGGAGGTTAAACTAACTTGTTTTAAGAGATACAGACACATACATAAATTATATAATAATAACAGAATGTATTTACAAGTAACAGTATGTATGTGCAATAATTAAAAAGAAGTTTAATAACACCAATAGCTACTTACTATTTTAATAGGATGTATGAGGTTGATGGGATGAACACAGTTTCTGAAAATTTGGTGGAATATTAGATAAAGGCACTCGCATTTCATCATCAAGCATTTTTAACCTTCCACTTCCTATCCATATATCAAGAGCAAAAGCAGCAATGCACTACTGGGAGCTAGCTGCAAAAAAAAAAAAATAAAAAAAAATTGACTTCTGACTTCAGATCAGCGTTTAAGCTGCCGCCCTCAGAGCTCTGCTAGTTGCACTGACTACTGCCCGCACTGCAAACACACTGCTATCCCACTCACTGACTACACATGCAGTCACGAGCCGATTAAGGAGACTACACGTGCAGTCAGGAGCCAATATGCCGCCAATGGGAATAGTTTCAGTTCCCACTGAGCTGCGCCAATAGGTTAAGATGATCTGTGACCCACTAGGTATCAATCATGAGTCAACTATGTGATATGCGTAGCAAGCAGGCGGAAACAAAAAAAAATGTAAAAATAATTTTAAATTCAAAAATATTTGTGCTGAAGCAGGGACACACCTACACACTGCTGCCGACACACTAATGTGTCATGACACACAGTTTGGAAAGCACTGAGATAGAGCATGCAATTTTAAGCAACTTTCTAATTTACTCCTATTATAATTTTTTCTTCGCTTTCTTGCTATCTTTATTTGAAAGGCATGAATGTAAAGCTTAGGCACCGGCCCATTTTTAGTTCAGAACCCTTGCTTTTTGGTGGCTACATTTTAGCCACCAATCAGCAAGCACTACACAGGTGCTGAACCAAAAATGTTCAAATAAAGATAGCAAGAGAATTGTTAATAGGAGTAAATTAGAAACTTGCTTAAAATTGCATCTATCTGAATCACTAAAGACAACAAATTGGGTTTAGTATCCCTTTAAAGGCACACTAAAGCCAAAATTAAAGATTCATTATTCAGATAAAAAATGCAATTTAAGAAAACTTTCCAATATGCTTCCATTAACAAAAACATGCACATTATTTTATTATTATGCACACTTGGCTCCAGCTCATATTGAGCATGTGCAAAAGTGCACAGTATTTACGTATATATACATTTTATGATTGGCTGATGGTTGTCAGGTGATACAGGGGGAGGGAAAATTGAATTCATTTTGAAATTTGCAAGAAAATATTCTACTGCTGATTTCAAATTCAAAGTAAGTGATATTGCTCTGTCTTTTTATTGTGTATCTATTAATTATTAGATAACTACAATGACATGAATTACACACACAGACTCAAAATAAACACCCTCATGCTTAATCATGCATGATTAAGGGCTAGACGTCCGAAACGTCGCTTTTTATGTGATCCAGATGAACTGATAATAAAGATACTTTAATTCTACTACTGGTGCTGATGTTTGTGGATATACTTCTAAACAAAGTGAGTACTTTTAAAAAGGGTAATACTCTTATGCATTTCAGTGTTGAGTATCATGTATCTTCAGCTATGAAAGTTGTGTTTTTCTACACCTCACCAATGCCAGATTGCTTCTCTAAAGCTACAGAACTCAGTCCCTGAGACATACAACAAAGTGATTACTTAATCAGTGCAGGAGCTGTTAAATCTCTAACTGGGCACAGCAAAGGAGATAAACACAATTTAGAGGCTTTTCAAGGAGTATGTCCCTGAACTGCAAAACAATGTAAATGTTTCTAACAAAATTATGTTTTAATGTTTAGATCACAATTTTTGCATCAATGATCCTCACAATTTTGCAATGCAGTGCTTAGCTGCTGATGTGCAATATCTATACTATAATTGCGCTTGTCACGCGTCCGTCGCTAGTGGAGCACGCAACCTCAAAGGAATGTTGGATGCGCAAGTTAGCCAAAAGAATCCGCCTGGATGCAGCAAAGCTGCATCCAGGTGGATTCCGAATATGGCACCACCCTGCCATTTACTGAATCCACCAAGATGCAGCGTAGGCAAAAGAAGCATTAAGGAAAAAAAACACACAACCGCCCGCACAAAATATTAACGAAAAACACATAACCACCTGCACGAAATAACCAAAAAAAACACGTAACCATCACACGAAATAACAAAAAACCTAACCGCCCGCACGAAATTAAAAAATCTAACCGCTTGAAACGAATACAAAAAAAACGCCTGCATGAAGTATTAACAAACACCTAAACCGCCAACCCCCACATCGCAAAATAATAAAGTAATTAACCCCTAATCCACAAATTAAACAACGCAGATAACATAATAAAAAATATTAACCCCTAAACTGCCAACCCCCCACATCGCAATAAAAAAACCGAATTAACCTATTAACCCCTAAACCGCCAACCCCCACATTGCAATAAACCTAATTAACCCCTAAACCGTCAACCCCCCACATCGCAATAAACCTAATTACCCTATTAACCCCTAAACCCCACATCACAATAAATCTAATTAACCTATTAACTCCTAAATCGCCACCCCCCCCCATGCAAATAACTAATTTAATTACTAAGTTACAATTAAAATAAAAACTTCTAACATTAATTTAAAAATAAAACCTAACCCCCACCCACCAAACCCCCCAAAATAAAAAAAACTAACACTAAAAAAACTTAAATTACCCATTGCCCCTAAAGGAGCATTTGTATGGGCATTACCCATAAAAGGGCAATCAGCTCTTTTAAAGCCCCAAAAAACGTAATCTTAAAAAAAAGCTACCCCAAAAAATAAAAAGTCTAAAACTAAGCCCCAAATAGGTACTCACCATTCCTGAAGTCCGGTGGATCCTCAGCGGCGGTCTTTAGCGGCATGGAGGCTCGTCTTCAAACGATCGTCCGCCGCACACTGAAGATTGAATCCAAGGTACCCCATTTTATTGGGGTACCTTGCATTCCTATTGGCTGATTTAAAAATTTCAGCCAATAGGAATGCAAGGTACTCCAATTTGAACGCGGTACCTTCCATTAAATTTTTAGTGTACGACGAACATCGGATGAAGAGGAGCCTCCAAGCTGCTCTGGATCCGTGCATCGGGGTAGCTTTGGTTTTTTTAGACTTAGTTTTTTTTATTTTGGGGGGCTGGTTGGGTGGGGGGGGGTTTACTGTTAGGGGGAAAATTGTATTTTTTTTTAGGTATAAGAGCTGTTTAACTTAGGGCAATGCCATGCAAAAGCCCTTTTAAGGGTTATTAGTAGTTTAGTATTAAATTAGGGGTGTTTTTATTTTGGGGGGATTTTTTATTTTTATAGGGCTATTAGTTTAGGTTTACATTTTTTATTTTGGATAGCTTTATTTTTTTCTGTAATTTTACATTTTTTATTTTTTGTAATATTAGCACACATATACATATACACACTTTAGTATCTTAAAGGGACACTGTACCCAAATTTTTTCTTTCGTGATTCAGATTGAGCATGAAATTTTAAGCAACTTTCTAATTTACTCCTATTATCAAATTTTCTTCATTCTCTTGGTATCTTTATTTGAAATGCACGAATGTAAGTTTAGATGCCGGCCCATTTTTGGTGAACAACCTGGGTTGTCCTTGCTGATTGGTGGATAAATTCATCCACCAATAAAAAAGTGCTGTCCAGAGTACTGGAACCAAAAAAAGCTTAGATGCCTTCTTTTTCAAATAAAGATAGCAAGAGAATGAAGACAAATTGATAATAGGAGCAAATTAGAAAGTTGCTTAAAATTGCATGCTATTTCTGAATTACAAAAGAAAAAATTTGGGTTCAGTGTCCCTTTAATGTCTCTCAAAGCTTAGAATTGGTGAAAATAAAATAATATTAAACCTCCATACCATATAGGTAATCTAATGTGATTTCACCTAGTGCTGTATGATTGACAAAAAATCAGATACCATGTGCAAATAGTTGCCACACTGTAGTGTAAGATGTGACCCCCTGTAGGATTAGCCTTCATACACACTGCACATATAAAGGGATAGTACAGTCAAAATTAAACTTTTATGATTCAGATAAAACATTTAGTTTTAAGAAACTTTTAAATTAACTTCTATTTTCAAATGTGCTTTGTTCTCTTGGTATCCCTTGTTGAAAAACAATATGCACATATCCTACACTAGTGGAAGTTAGATGCTGATTGGTGCCTGCACACATTTGTCTCTGGTGATTGGCTAACTAGATGTGTTCATCTAGCTGCCAATAGTGCAATGCTGTTCCTTAGGCAAATGATAAGAAAATGAAGCAAATTTGATAATATAAGTAAATTGGAAAGTTGTTTAAACTTGTATGTTCTATCCAAATCATAAAATAAAAATGTTGGGGTTCCTGTCCCTTTAAGTGAGTCTAGCAAAATTAAAGAGGTCACTGTGTCTGGATGCGCTTACCAAACTCTTAGGAAGATGAATGCACTAAAGCTAAGAATGTTAAAGTCTTCTTGCAATTGTATCCATTTATTGCTTCATACTTAAGAAAGGGAAGAATATTTTAAAAGCTTGTTTAATATAAATATATAGTTAGTCCAATAAAAAAAGGATCATTGCTTAATGCAATACTCTTATTATTATGGTATCTTATACTTTAAAAGACATAGCAAAGGTCAGGATGTCAACTCTGTTGTGCTGACTGTATCTAGCTAACCAGCATTTAGGAAGATAGGTAAAGTAAAGGTTGCAATTTCTATTCTGATGTGCTGACAATTTTCTGTAAGAAATCCCATAGCAAGATCTATATAAAAAGGAGTGACTCATGGCTTGCTAAGTACTGAACACCTATCTTAGGTAAGCAATATGCCATAGTGATAGGTCAAATGTGCAACAAACTGACATCCAAAAATAACACATAACTAGATTCAGGGAGTAAAACCAGATGTGTCACTTGTCTCTAGTGATACAAAGCAGTGAGTACAAAAAACATCAAAATAAAACATGGAGATCAAAATATTTCTACCAGGCACATAAAAGTCAACCAATTGCAAATGCATAATAAAGAAAAGTAAAGCTGTGTATATTAAACTTATACAAACCAGTAAATACCATAGATTTGCATAATTAACAAATCAGTGACGTATTTAGGTTTTGTGCTGCCCTAGGCACTCAAAATTCTGCTGCCCCTCCAAAAAAAAAGGTTATAGGCTCGTTTTCCCCCTTAATATGTTTTTGGGTTAGTGTGTAAAATGTTTATTTTTTATTTTTTCATAACAATTCAAAAGAAAATGGGCTAGCAAAACACTTGCATACAGGTGGGTTGAATTGCATGCATCTCATACCATTTTCTCCCTGAGAGAAGAGAAAAGAAGGGGAGGGGAGAAGGGGAGGGGAGAAAAGGAGGGGAGAAAAAAAAGGAAAGGAAGGAAGGGGGAGAGAGAGAGAGAAAAGTGGGGAGGGAGAGGAGAAAAGGGGAGAGGGAAAGAAGGGAGGTAAATAAAGGAGTGGAAGGAGGGAGCAAGGGAGGAATTTGAGAGAAAGAAGGGAGGGAGGGAAAGAAATAAGGGAGGGAGTTGAGGGAGGAAGGGAGGGAGAAAGGGAAAGAAGGGAGGGAAAGTAGAATACACTTTGAAACAATAACTGCCCTTCCCTGCAACAACATACAGTAATTACCATCATTCAAGTAATTAAACTTTTTAAGTGTCCGTTTAATATTTACTCCGTGGGTTCATAAATGCAGAGAAAGCTATTAGTAGCTAACATACATTAGCGCTGAGAGTTTATGATTAGACATCACATGAATGCAGAGAAAGCTAGCTATTAGTAGCTAACATACATTAGCGCTGAGAGTTTATGATTATACATCACATGAATGCAGAGAAAGCTAGCTATTAGTAGCTAACATACATTAGCACTAAGAGTTTATGATTAGACATCACATGAATGCAGAGAAAGCTAGCTATTAGTAGCTAACATACATTAGCGCTGAGAGTTTATGATTAGACATCACATGAATGCAGAGACAGCTAGCTATTAGTAGCTAACATACATTAGCGCTGAGAGTTTATGATTAGACATCACATGAATGCAGAGAAAGCTAGCTATTAGTAGCTAACATACATTAGCGCTGAGAGTTTATGATTAGACATTACATGAATGCAGAGAAAGCTAGCTATTAGTAGCTAACATACATAAGCGCTGAGAGTTTATGATTATACATCACATGAATGCAGAGAAAGCTAGCTATTAGTAGCTAACAAACATTAGCGCTGAGAGTTTATGATTAGACATCACATGAATGCAGAGAAAGCTAGCTATTAGTAGCTAACATGCATTAGCGCTGAGAGTTTATGATTATACATCACATGAATGCAGAGAAAGCTAGCTATTAGTAGCTAACATACATTAGCGCTGAGAGTTTATGATTAGACATCACATGAATGCAGAGAAAGCTAGCTATTAGTAGCTAACATACATTAGCGCTGAGAGTTTATGATTAGACATCACATGAATGCAGAGAAAGCTAGCTATTAGTAGCTAACATACATTAGCGCTGAGAGTTTATGATTAGACATCACATGAATGCAGAGACAGCTAGCTATTAGTAGCTAACATACATTAGCGCTGAGAGTTTATGATTATACATCACATGAATGCAGAGAAAGCTAGCTATTAGTAGCTAACATGCATTAGCGCTGAGAGTTTATGATTATACATCACATGAATGCAGAGAAAGCTAGCTATTAGTAGCTAACATACATTAGCGCTGAGAGTTTATGATTAGACATCACATGAATGCAGAGAAAGCTAGCTATTAGTAGCTAACATACATTAGCGCTGAAACGGTTTAAAGGAGCACTGCCTGTGAAGAGTGACCTTAATCAGCGCAGTGCCTTGTCGTCTCTGTAAAAGCCTGCATTTTATCGCTCACTGTACTGTGTGCTGGCTTTTAGAGAGAGGATAGGGCAGATGTGCTGCCCCTCCCAAATCTGCTGCCCTAGGCACCGGCCTTATTGGCCTAGCTTTCAATTGCATCAAGTCTGAAGCTTTTATAGTATAGTAGATTTTATTCTGAGAAATTTCAAAGTTATCATGTGACAACCATCAGCCAATCACAAATGCATATATGTTTATTCTGTGAATTCTTGCACATGCTCAGTAGGAGCTGGTGAATAAAAGTGTAAATATAAAAAGACTGTGCACATTTTGTTAATTGCAGTAAATTGGAAAGTTGTTTAAAATTGCTGCTCTATCTGAATCATGAAAGTTTAATTTTGACTTAAATAAACAAAAGGATCAGCAAATACAGTAGATATGCATAATTAAATTCATGATAAAAAGGCAATGCAATTTGAACTTAGGGGTCGATTTAACAAGGGCCGAACTGTCCTTGTTTACGTGTGAGCCTTCAGGCTCGCCGGAAACAGCAGTTATGAAGCAGCGGTCTTAAGACCGCTGCTTTATAACTTGTCCGCTGCCTCTGAGGCTGCGGTCTTCAATCCGCCCAATCCTATACGATCGGGCTGATTGACACCCACTACTAGTTGAATCTGCAGGGGGTGGCATTGCACAAGCAGTTCTGGTAAACTGCTTGTGCAATGATAAATGCCGACAGCGTATGCTGTCGGCATTCAGCAATGTCTGACGGACATGATACGCTACAGCTTATTATGTCGGACAGACATTGGTAAATCTACCCCTTAGTCTGAACTTCAAACGAGTAGCAGATTCTTTTCTGAAAAGTTTCAGTTATGTCTATTTCCACGCCTCCTGTGTCATGTGACAGCCATCAGCCATCACAAATGCATATATGTATGTTCTGTAAATTCTTGCACATGCTCAGTAGTTGCTGGTGACGGAAAAATTGTAAATATAAAAAAATGTGTACATTTTGTTAATGAAAGTAAATTAAAAAGTTGTTTAAATTCACGAGCTCTATCTGAATCATGAAAGTTTAATTTTGACTTGAATGTCCCTTTAAACACAGGAAATGTATGTTTATGTTTAAAGGATACTACTTTATTAGTGTTTATAGAAGGAAAAAAACACAACAGCACTTATTTGAACTGCCTTTAAATAAATCATTTTGTTATTTTGCCTACAGGAGAAAAAAACAGCAGGAATAATTTAAAGGGACATTATAGTGTTAAACTGATAAGCTCTAATATATTATAGCATGTCGCTTTAAAACTAGCGGAGTTGTAATGCTATGTGATTAACCCCATATAGTGCTCAATCACATACAGTAGTTAAAGTCCCATACAGGACCTACAGAGCACTTTGTTTTCAGCTTCATAAACCAATAGAAAACCGACACATCACAAACTGATTCAGTTAACCATATAGAAGACTGATTTTGCTGGAGTTATATACCTATATACTGATGTGTACGCCATGTGCATAACAAGCTGTGGATTTTGACTCGGAAAACAGACATGGAAGTAAATCATTGACTTTAAAGGGACATGAAGTCAAATTAAACTTTCATTGCTTCATAATCAAAATGCACTTTTTTTCAATTTACTTCTATTATGTCATTTTTTGGTATCCTTTGTTGAAAAAATAAAATGTATGCTTACCTGATAATTTTTTTCTCTCGACACGGTGAGTCCACGGATCATCATAATTACTATTGGGAATATCACTCCTGACCAGCAGGAGGAGGCAAAGAGCACCACAGCCAAGCTGTTAAATACAACTCCCCTACCCACAACCCCCAGTCATTCGACCAAAGGGAAGGAGAAAGGAAGTAATATAAGGTGCAGAGGTGCCTGAGGTTTAACAAAAAACAGGGCGGGCCGTGGACTCACCGTGTCAAGAAAGAAACAAATTTATCAGGTAAGCATAAATTTAATTTCTTTCTAATGACACGATGAGTCCACGGATCATTATAATTACTACTGAGAATCAATACCCAAGCTAGAGGACACGGATGATAAGGGAGGGACAAGACAGTTAGCCTAAACAGAAGGCACCACTGCATGAAAACCCTTTCTCCCAAAAACAGCCTCGGCTGAAGCAAAAGTATAAAATTTGTAAATTTTAGAAAAAGTGTGAAAAGATGACCAAGTGGCAGCCTTGCAAATCTGATCTACAGAAGCTCCAGTTTTGAAAGCCCAAGTAGAAGAAACAGCCCTCGTGGAATGAGACGTGATTTTCTCAGGAGGCTGCTGATTAGCAGTCTCATATGCCAAGCAAATAAAACTCCTTAACCAACAAGAAAGAGAAGTAGCCATAGCTTTCTGACCTTTACGCTTCCCAAAAAAACAACAAATAAAGAAGAAGACTGGCGAAAATCCTTAGTCGTCTGCAAATAATATTTCAATGCACGAACTACATCCAGATTGTGCAACAAATGTTCCTTATGAGAAGGAGGATTAGGACACAAAGAAGGAACAACAATTTCCTGATAAATATTCTTATCAGAAACAACATTGGGAAGAAAACCTAATGCAGTAAGAAGTACTACCTTATCAGAATGAAAAATAAGAAAAGGAGACTCACATTGCAACGCAGAAAGCTCCGAAACTCTTTGAGCCGAAGAGATAGCAACCAAAAACAAAACCGTCCAGGTTAACAACTTAATATCCAAAGAATGCATAGGCTCAAAAGGAGCCTGATGAAGAACTCTAAGAACTAAATTAAGACTCCAAGGAGGAGTCACACACTTAAACATAGGCCGGATTCTAACCAAGGCTTGACAAAAGGACTGAACATCAGGCACACTCGCCAGACGTTTGTGCAAAAAAAATAGATAAAGCCGAAATTTGACCCTTCAGGGTACTAGCAGATACACCCTTCTCCAGACCCTACTGAAGAAAAGACAAAATCCTTGGAATCCTGACTCTACTCCAAGAAAAGCCTCTGGATTCACACCAATACAGATATTTACGCCATATCTTATAATAGATCTTTCTAGTCACAGGCTTACGTGCCTGAATCATAGTCTCAATAACCTCCTCAGAGAAACCACGTTTGGAAAGAATCAAGCGTTCAATCTTCAAGCAGTCAGCTTCAGAGAAACGAGATTTGGATGAAGGAAGGGCCCCAGAAGTAGAAGGTCCTTTCTTAATGGAAGACTCCAAGGTGGGGAGGATGACATCTCCACCAGATCTGCATACCAAATCCTGCAAGGCCACGCCTGTGCAATGAGAATCACCGACGCCCTCCCTTGCCTGATCCGAGCAATGACTCGAGGAAGAAGGCCAAACGGAGGAAACACGTATGCCAGACTGAACTTCCAAGGACCTGCTAGAGCATCTATCAGAATAGCCTGAGGATCCCTTGACCTCGATCTGTACCTCGGGAGCTTGGCATTCTAACGAGACGCCATAAGATCCAACTTCGACTGACCCCATTTGAGAATCAAACTGAAAAACACTTCCGGATGAAGTTCCCACTCCCCCAGATGAAAAGTCTGTCTGCTCAAAAAATCCGCTTCCCAATTTTCCACCCCTGGAATGTGGATCGCAGACAGACAGCAGTTGTGAGCCTTCGCCCACTGCATAATCTTGGCTACCTCTGTCATGGCCAGGGAACACCGAGTTCCCCCCTGATGATTGATGTAAGCCACTGATGTAATGTTGTCCGACTGAAACTTGATAAACTGGATAAACAAGCCAGAAGAGCATTGAGGATTGCCCTCAGCTCTAGGATATTTATGGGAAGAACCGATTCCTCCCGGGTCCACCGACCCTGAGCCTTAAGCGAACCAGCCAGCTCCCCAACCCAGCAGACTGGCATCCGTGGTCGCAAAGACCCAGGTAGGCCTGCGAAAACAGGTTCCCTGGGAAAGAAGATCCTGAGACAACCACCACGGAAGAGTATCTCTTGCAGCCTGATCTAGAAAATTCTTTGGACACAGATCCATATAATCCCCGTTCCACTGTCTGAGCAAGCATAACTGCAGAGGCCTGAGATGGAACCGAGCAAATGGAATGATGTCCATGACTGAAACCATCAGACCAATAACACTGGGCCACCGACGGCCGAGGAGAGGACTGAAGCGCAAGACAAGAATTGAACATCTTTGATTTCCTTGCTTCTGTCAAAAAAATATTAATTTTTAGAGAATCTATAATGGTTCCCAAGAATACCACTCTTGTAGTCGGAATCCAGGAACTTTTTCCTTAATTCACCTTCCAACCGTGGGAGCGCAGAGAAGACAATAACAACTCTGTGTGGAAACTTGCTAGTTGAAAACATGGCATCTGAACTAGAATATCATCCAGATAAGGAGCTACCGCAACCCCCTGCAATCTGAGAACTGCCAGTAACGCACCCAGGACCTTTGAGAACACCCTGGGAGCAGTTGCAATACGAAAAGGAAGGGCCACAAACTGAAAATGCTGGTCCAGAAAAACAAATCTCAGAAATTTGTGATGTTCCTTGTGGATGGGAACAATGCAGATACACATCCTTCAGATCTACCGTAGTCATGAATTGACTTTCTTGAACCAAAGGAAGAATTGACTGAATAGTTTCCATCTTGAAAGACGGAACTCTGAGAAATTTGTTTACGCACTTGAGATCGAGGATGGGTCTGAAAGTTCCCTCCTTTTTGGGAACGATAAACAGATTGGAATAGAAACCTAGACCCTGCTCCTGAACTGGTACAGGAACGATCACTCCCATATCGGAAAGATCCTGAACACAACTTAAGAATGCCCTTATCTTTATCTGGTCTACAGATAACCTGGATAGAGGAAACCTGCCCCTTCCAGGAAAAGTCTTAAACTCCAGCTTGTATCCCTGGGATATAATATCTACCACCCAGGGATCTGGAACATCTCAAACCCAGGCTTGAGCAAAAAAAGACAGCCTGCCCCCCACGCGATCTAATCCCGGATCGGGGGCAGACCCTTCATGATGACTTTGAGTCAGCAGCAGGCTTCTTAGATTGCTTCCCCTTGCTCCAGGACTGATTGGACTTCCAAGAGGGCTTGGACTGATCCTGCTTAGAGGAGGAAGAGGAAGACTTACCAGAGAAGTTACGAAAGGAACGAAAATTACTCAGACCACCCTTCTGTTTATTTCTCTTATCCTGAGGGAGAGAATGCCCCTTCCCTCCAGTAATATCAGAAATAATCTCAGCCAAGCCCGGCCCAAACAAAGTCTTACCCTTGTAAGAAATGGATAAAAGCTTAGATTTAGATGAAACATACGCAGACTAGAACTTTAGCCATAAAGCCCTGCGCACCAAAACAGCAAAGCCAGAAATCTTTGCTCCCAATTTGATGACCTGTAAATAAGCATCTGCAATAAAAGAATTAGCCAATTTCAAAGCCCTAAATCTATCCTCCCCAGAGCAGCAGTGGAACAACCTCTCAATTCCGCAGTGAAACAAATACTGAGAGGTAGAGCGCACAACACTCGCGTCAAACAAAACTCAGCTCATCGTGAGCGTCTACACAACCTCCCGGCTGGCATGACACTTCAAACAGTAAAACTTTACCACCTCCTTGCAACTGATACAAGCAAAGAGAATGACTGGGGGGTTGTGGGTAGGTGAGTGGTATTTAACAGCTTGGCTGTGGTGCTCTTTGCCTCCTCCTGCTGGTCAGGAGTGATATTCCCAATAGTAATTATGATGATCCGTGGACTCACCGTGTCATTAGAAAGAAACACACCTAGGTAGATTAAGGAGCAGCAGTGCACTACTGGGAGCTAGGTGGGAATTAGTGACTACACACCTCTCGTCATCAGATCACCAGATGTGTTCAGCTAGCTCCCAGTAGTGGATTGCTGTTCCTGAATGACTTTAACTTTGTATTTAACACATTTGCAAGGTTTAAACACAGTGCAATAATAAAATACTCTACAGCATTAGTTTATTTTATTTTTGCACCTTTATGTCTCTATAATTCTTTACCTAGATGCCAATCTGAAATGTTTAAAAAATAAAAAAATAAAAAAAAAATTAGATAAACATCTTTGAATTACAGATTCTTGTTTGAGTTCTGGTTGGAGGCCACTTTTTTTTCTAACTTTATTGTTCTGGAGACGCAGCCAATTAGAACTAGATCTTCTGAAAGGAGCCACGCTGTGTAATGCGCCCTCCATTAGCCGTTTATTGCTGTAAGTGAACAATAAAGTGCTCTGTGCATATCCCTAAAGCTCTGTGTGAGCTATGCTTGGTGTGTGCAAGCCCAGATAATGTCAGGGTTATGAGCTTTGTTTATACCATCAATACAATTCCTTAACCTGGGTTTAGCAAGGTTTGAAAATGCCTCCACATGTTTCAGTCTTTAGCATTTTTTTAGATGAAAATCTGGAATAAGACCAATCTGACAATGGAAACACAGATGGAACTGAAGCACAAGAGATATGAACAAATTCTTCTACTAACACAATATTTCATCCAGGTAACTAGAAACTGAAACAAACTGAGTTTTTAACTTTGAAAGTCAAGCAGCCAAAACGTTGGTGAAAATCCTCCAATGATGTGGTAGAAACATGGACGCAAATTACTGGAGAGGAGTCTAGAGCAGTTCATATCCTCATGAGCAGTGACCTTCACAAATTGTCCTGCACTCAAAAAGACCGTCATGGCAGAACCAACAACAGAAAACAGGCAGTGGAGTCAAGGGTTTGATGGAATCTTGTAGTATCAAGTATGCTGTGTTGTGATTGGACCTTACTCCAACCAGGTAGAAACCAAAACTGACATCAACAAGATGTGGAGCAGTGTATATGGAAACACAAAGCCATCTGAAGACCTTCTCCAAGGAAGTACAAGACACTGTAACCTAGAGCACTGGTTTTCAAACCTGTCCTTAGGCCTCCCCAACAGGCCAGGTTTTCAGGATTACCTTGTATAAGAGCAGCTAAAATAACCATGTTTACTAAGCAGCTGATTATACATCACAATGAAGACTTGTGAATATCCCTAATATATGCACTGGCCTGTCCAACAGCTACAATCCCAACAGAACTATTTTGAAATATCCACTGTAATGTTCTATTCCTGTATTAAAGGGACATGAAATTCAAAAATTTTCTTTTATGGATCACATAGATCATACAATTTTAAACAACTTTCCAATTTACTTCTATAATCTAATTTGCTTTATTCTCTTTGTATCCTTTGTTGAAGGTGCAATAATTCACTTTTGAGAACTAGCTGAAAGCCAATGACAAGAGGCATATAAAATGCAGTCAATCGTTAGCTACTGAGCCTACCTAGGTATACTTTTCAAAAAAGGATACAAAGAGAATGAAACAAATGAGATAATAGAAATACATTGGAAAGTTATTGAAAATTGAATGCTCTGTCTGCACCATGAAAGAAAATAAAAATTGGGGTTTCATGTCCCTTTAAGGGCTGTGATAATCTTAAAGTGCTAGGAAACATTCTACAATGTATCAACCTATTTCCTTATAGATGGCAATTAGAGGTAAAGAAATAAACTGCACATAGAGGTTATTTCCGGCCACCCAGTCACTACCACTATTTTTTCCATTTCAGTTTCTGTGGGCAACAAATCAGATTTTGCATCATCATCATCACAAATTCAGTGCCAACAGAGATTGCTCCAACACCTTTGCAGTAATGCTACTTACTACTCAATAACCAGTAGCGCCGGCACGACAGCACAGATGACGAGTGCCCTAATTGATTTGATTTTGGGTGAGCTGTCAGCTCTAGTGCACACTGGAACCCATGGTGGTGTAAAGACATACTATGTACAGTTAAAGGGACATGAAACCCCACATTTGTCTTTCATGATTCAGATAGAGAATACAATTTTAAACAACTTTCTAATTTACTTCTATTATTTAATTTGCTTCCTTCTCTTGTTATCATTTGCCGAAAGGTTTATCTAGGCAAGTTCATGAGCAGCAGAGAACCTATGTTCTAGCTGTTGATTGGTGGCTGCATATATGTATTGAATGTGATTGGCTCACCCATGTGTTCAGTTAAACTAGTAGTGCATTGCATTTCAACAAATGATATCAAGAGAATGAAACAGATTAGATAATAGAAGTAAATTAGAAAGTTGTTTAAAATTGTATTCTCTATCTGAATCATGAAAGACATTTTTTGGGTTTCATGCCCCTTTAAGTGCCAGACAAACATTTAAATAGGTTATAGTATTGTAGAATGTTTGCTGTCCCTTTAAAGGCGACATGAAACCCAAGTTTTTTTTTTCATGATTCAGATAGAGCTTGCACTTTTCCAATTCCATCCAATTTTTCCAAATTACTTCTACTCTCAAATGTTCTTAATTCTCTTGATATCTTGTTGAGATGTAAGCTTAGGAGCGTAGCCATTTATTCAGCACTATATGGCAACAGTTTTGCAAGAATATTATACATTTGCATGAGCACTGGATGGCAGCGCTATTTCCTGCCATATTGTGCTTCCAACACCAACCTAGGTATCTCTTCAACACAGAATATCATGGGAACGAAGCTAATTTGATAATAGGAGTAAATTGAAAACTTTTTTTTTTAATTATATGACTGAATAATAAAAGGACATTTTTCATATTCCTTTAAGAAAAAAGGATATCCCTTTAAGAAAATAGCAAGACAAAGTATATTAAATGGTTGGGGAGGGGACAGAGGAAATGTTAAGAGATAGAGAGCAAAGGGAAAAAATAGTGAGAGACCGCAGGGTACAGCTGGTGACTGAAAGCTATGTGCATATTGCCTCCTGATTGGCTCACCAACCATGCCCTGCACTGCAGCTCCTTTGTGGGGTTAAAAGGGAATCTAAACACTAACTATATTCATGCACCGCCCTCTAATTATGGGTGTGGCCATGTTGTAACCTAGGTTACAGTGCAGGTATATGAAGGAGAGTTACTGCACATGTGCAAACAGGTCAGTACTGCAATGTAGTGAAACCTAGATTTCAATATGGCAGCACCCATGTCTAGAGGGAGGTGGCAAAAAAACCCTCAATATTATGCTTATAAAATGTATTTAGTGTTTAACGTCCTTTTAAATACAATTACAAAAACAAAAAAAGATCAATAATAAATGGATCTAATGAATGACAGCATTTTATCCTTACCATAGAATGTCACTTTAACGTGTAAGTCATCTGGTAACACAGAAAGTGGACAGCATTGTATTCATTTATTCCCAGAGTGCAGTGGGTCCGTGCCTTTGCTGTGAATGTTAGGTGCAGTCATAAAACTTGGAACATCCACTTAAGCAAAGTGACAACACACAGCTATTCCCACTTTCCTGGCTTGCGCTGGGGAATTTTGTGATAACTGCATTACTTCTGCAGCCATTTACTAAGATTTCCCTATGGACCACTTAGCATTGTAGCCCTAACAAGACAGCTACTGGAGTGAATAGACTGGAACCTGAAGCGCTACGGCAGATGGGTGTAGCAAAGTGACAAACGCAATGGATGGCAGATGACAAGCTCTTCTTCTTTAACTCTGAATTTTCAGGCAATATACAATCATATTTAAAGGGATAGCAAAGTCAAATTTAAACTTGCAAGAATCAGAGCGTGCAATTTTAAGACACTGTTAAAATCACTTCTATTTTCAAATGTGCTTTGTTCTCTTGATATCCATTGTTGAAAACG
The DNA here is from genome assembly GCF_027579735.1 of Bombina bombina. NCBI lineage: Eukaryota > Metazoa > Chordata > Amphibia > Anura > Bombinatoridae > Bombina > Bombina bombina. The sequence goes on along the minus strand of NC_069509.1, from coordinate 148,995,179 downwards.
AATATGCACGTATACTACACTAGTGGGAGTTAGCAGCTGATTGGTGCCTGCATACATTTGTCTGTTGTGATTGGCTAGTAGTGCAATGCTGTTCCTACATCAAAAAATAAAAAGAGAATGACGTATATTTGATAATAAAAGTAAATTTAAAAGTTTTTTTTTTTATAATTTTATGTTCTATCTGAAATATGATGGACATTTTTTCCTGTCCCTTTAAATCATTATGTACTTAGATATTTCAATGTTTGGGATGCACTGATGACTTAAAGGGACACTGAACCCATTTTTTTTCTTTTGTGATTCAGATAGAGCTTGCAATTTTAAGCAACTTTCTAATTTACTAATATTATCAAATTTTATTCATTCTCTTGCTATCTTTATTTGAAAAAGAAGGCATCTAAGCTTTTTTTTTATCAGCACTCTGGACAGCACTTTTTTATTGGTAGATGAATTTATCCACCAATCAGCAAGGACAACCCAGGTTGTTCACCAAAAATGGGCCGGCATCTAAACTTACATTCTTGCATTTCAAATAAAGATACCAAGAGAATGAAGAAAATTTGATAATAGGAGTAAATTAGAAAGTTGCTTAAAATTGCATGCTCTATCTGAATCACGAAAGAAAAAAATTGGGTTCAGTGTCCCTTTAAATGGATATGTTAATGTAAAAAAGAAAATGCTCTAATTTGTTAGAGGATTTTGTTATACTTCTAGGTAACTGTGTTAAACCCCTATAAAGGGTTAAACATACAGCTAAGGTAACCCTTAAAATCCCAATACTATGTTATAACAAAAGTAAAAAGAACCCTCAGATTAAATATTCATTTTAAAAACTGAAGGGTTAAACACAGTCACAGGGACGTCAGGAACTTGTTTAAAGGGAAATGAAACCCAATATGTTTCTTTCATGATTTGGGCAGAACATACAATTTTAATTAACTTTCCAATTTACTTCTATTATAAAATACTGGTTTCTACCTGACCACATAGGTGAGCCAATGACAATCGGTATATATATATGCAGCCACCAATCAGCAGCTAGAACCTAGATTTTTTGCTGCTCCTGAGTTTACCTAGATAAACCCTTCAACAAAGGATACCAAGAAAAGGAAGCAAATTAAATAATAGAAGTAAAAGTTGTTTAACATTGTATGTTCTGTCTAAATCATGAATGTCTAATTATGACTTTACTGTCCCTTTAAGGAGCATGAGTTGTAGTATGAGACTCAGATAGGTGCAATAAGGTACTACACCGGGGGTGGGGGGGGGCAGTTTGAGGGTTGAGACTGTTGGGATTAAGGAGGAGAGAAAACTGTTCTGTGTCCTACACAAAAAAACAGAAGTGCTCTGTGAGGTGCAGCCATAGCCTTTAGGTTACAGTAAGGACGCACTACACAAAATGAAGTATTCAAAGTAAAGATTAGCTCTAGAGGAATATGTAGATGTATTTTTTAACCATTATTTAGTTGTTTAAATATTGATTATGTCTATCTATCTATTGGGTTCTTGTAAAGCGCAGCTATTCACCCGTAAGGGTTTCAAGGCGCTGCGGGTTGCAGTTCAGTCGAAGAGCCAGGTCTTGAGGTCCTTTCTTAACTTAGTTAGGGCGGTAGCTTGTCTGAGGTGCAGCGGGAGGGTTTTCCAAGTCTTGGTTGCCAGGTGAGAGAAGGATCTGCCTCCCGCTGTGGTTTTCCTGATGTGGGGGATGACTGCGAGGGCTTGGTCGGCCGATCGAAGTTGTCTGGCAGGGGTGTAGAAGGTAACGCGGTGGTTCAAGTATTCGGGACCGATGTTGTGGAGGGCCTTAAATGTGTGGGTGAGAAGCTTGAAGTAAGTGTAAAGGTTTAGTTTCTATAAAGTACTCTTGATTCCATAAGGTAATTGGTGTCACCATGCTTAACCCTTTAAGGACACAGCTTTCAGTTTGCTCAATTGTTTTATGACGGAAAAATTCCGTCATATGTCCTTAAGAGGTTAAACTAGTTTTCTATTTATCTCTGTTTTCTGTGGAGAACAATTAGAGAAAGATATATAAACCAGGCAATAAAGAAATGTTTGTGTAAATAAGGCTGTGTGGAAACCTAACCAACCTTGTTTGCATTAGACTATTTTATTGCCTGTTTTATATCTGTCATTTATTGTTTGCATCAAAACAGTGAGATAAGCATTCTATTCAAAATTAAATGATTCTGATAGGGCATGTAATTTTAAACAACTTTCCAATTCACTTTTATCATCAAATCTCATAGGCTCATATGCTAATTTCTAAACCCTTAAAGGCCGCCCCTTATTTCAATGCATTTGGCAGTTTTTCACAGCTAGAGGGCGTAAATTCATGTGTGCCATACAGATTACATTGTGACCATGCCAGTGGAATTACAAATGAGAGGGCACTGATTGACTAAACTGCAAGTCTGTCAAAAAAACTGAAATAAGGGGGCAGTCTGCAGAGGCTTAGATACAAGGTAATCACAGAGGTAAAAATTATATTACTATAAGAGTGTTGCTTATGCAAAACGGGGACTGGGTAATAAAGAGATTATCTATCTTTTTAAACAATAACATTTTGCCTTTAATTATTCAGATAGAGCATGCAATTTTAAGCAACTTTCTCATTTACTCTTATTAGCATTTTTTCTTTGTTCTCTTGGTATCTTTATTTAAAAAGCAGGAATGTAAGCTTAGGAGACGGCCCATTTTTGGTTGAGAACCTGGGTTATGCTTGCCTATTGGTTTGCTTAATGTAGCCACGAATAAGCATTGCTATCCAGGGTGCTGAACTTAAAATGGGCTGGCTCGTAAGCTTAAAATTCCTGCTTTTTAAATAAAGATAGCAAAAGAACAAAGAAAAAAATGATAGTAGGAGTAAATTAGAAAGTTGCTTAAAATTGCATGCTCTATCTGAATCATTAAAGAAAAAATGTGGGTTTAGTGTCCCTTTAAGTTTAGACATGGCAGTGTCCATTACTTTATAGAAACTCAGAAGAATTAAAAAAAACTATTTTCAGAGTTACATTTCAGGAAAAGGGGACAAAATAAATAATGAAAGTATATTACAAAGTTTTTTTAACTACACATAATTAAACATTTTATATTACAATCTAATGCTGTTTAATATCCCTTTACATTAGAATCCCACCATCACCCTTAGAGACTAATCCCAAACAGTCATAATAAGCCGGCACCAAAAGTAAGAAAAGCTTCTGTATCCTGTAATGCGAAATGACCAGAAGTCAGAGTAATAAGGACTGCCCTATATAGCGAGAAGATACCACAGAACCAAATTTGCTCTCTAATTGGAGTGTACCCATGCACAATTTTCATGATAAATATGGAAATTCAGTCTAAGTAGCAATACATACTAGTGAAAAGCTATCATCTGAAAATGCCACAAACCTAGGATAGCGTCATACAAAATTATATCAATAAAAAAAAAAAATCCAAACAGAACCAATAGATTTTCATTGGGATAGTTAGTGATCAACTAGTGAAGATCAGTAGAATGTACAAAACTGATACTTCACTAATTAGCTTAAACTTAAAGGGTCTTCTCCAGGATTTTTATTGTTTAAAAAGATAGATAATCCCTTTATTACCCATTCCTCAGTTTTGCATAACTAACACTGTTATATTAATATACGTTTTACCTCTGTAATTACCTTGTATCTAAGCCTCTGGAGAATGCCCCTTTATTTCAGTTCTTTTGACAGACTTGCATTTTAGCCAATCAGTGCGGACTCCTAGGTAATTCCACGGGAGTGAGCACAATGCTATCTATATGCCAGACATGAACTAACATCCTCAAGCTGTGAAAACTCTCAAATGCATTGAGATAAGGGGCGGCCTTCAAGGACTTAGAAATTAGCATAGGAACCTACCTAGGTTTAGCTTTCAACTAATAATACCAAAAGAACAAAGCAAATTGGATGATAAAAGTGATTTGGAAAGTTGTTTAAAATTGTAGGCCCTATCTGAATCATAACAGTTTAATTCTAACTAGAATGTCCCTTTAATTTTACACAGCTTTTACTTTTTATCTTTTAAGGCAATGAAAAATAAAAATGTTTTAATACAATGCCCGGGCATTTAAAATTTCTGCTAAGCCCACGGCAGCTGTTCCTTTAATGTAAACAGAACTCTGTAATACACAACACTACATCGCAGGTGTCTACATCTGCAACATGTTTGTGTCGCCTAAACAAATCAAAATCCCATTTTTAGCCAAGCAATAAATAAAATAACCAGTCATTTTCATCGAGCTAATGGGCGACAAATTTCCCACCTGCTTTTACCAAAGAGAAAGAGGAAAAAAAAACTCATGTAAAGCTTATATTTGTTTAATGAAAGGTCAGCCCATTAGTTGTCATCTATTTGCAAACTGAAGAGCCAATGTCTTTCTGGATAAATTGCTGCTTTTGATGCTGGAATTACTGTAATTAAAGCGCTTTGCGCTTGGATCGGTGCCATTCATAGTGCAGCCTTCGGCTCGACCCACCCTGCATGCTGGCGAACGCCACTGCTCCATTAACTGTTGGGGAAATTAGCCGTCATTAGCAAGAATATGTGCGCTCCTTCATGTTGTCAAATTGCAATCAGGAAGGGTCGCAGGTGAAGAGTAAATACTTTTAGAACAAGCCGAAATACAGCATTTACATTACATTACAGAACCTCCCTTCTCAGATGGTGGGTTCTCGTCATTCTTTGGCTTGATATGTGGATTTTCTCATTAATTAAAACATCCAGCAGAGTTAAAAAAAATCATATCCTGCATGCAAACTACAACAGAAGGCTGGTTTAATAGCTTTCAGAAGCTGGAAAGTCAATGTGGTAAATAGACATGGAGAACATTTCGGATTTCAGCATTCGAATATGGCTGCAGTCAGCGGCATTAGTTTAGGTGCCGGATATATTGGAGTGAAAGTGCAACACACAGAGATTTGTGCAAATCAAGATCTTTGTGCGTTGCACTTTTATACTGATATACAGTATACGGCCTTTTGTCATTGGCTCAACTTGCGTATTCAACTAGCTCCCAGTAGTTAAATGCTGCTCCTTCAGCAAAGGATACTAAGAGAATTAAGCAAATTTGATAACAGAAGTAAATTGGAAATCCTAGAAGAAAAAAATGGTCTTTCATGTGTTTTCAAAGGTTCGAATCCCATCTGCTCAAATTCAGACTTTTATCCTTCCTAGGTCAGTAAATATTGCAGTAAATATAATATTTTATTAACAGTTTTTTTTAACAGTTGCCAATAGTCAGCAAAGTCCTGGCTGTTGCTCGAGGGAAAACAATATATAATAATATAAATATTTACTTAAAGGACAATCAAACCCAAAACTGTTCTTTCATGATTCAGAAAGAACATACAATTTTAAACAACTTTCCAATTTACTTCTATTATCAAATTTGTATCTGCAAAATCAGATCATGAACAAAATCATTTTATTATTATTATTCTTTATTTATAAAGCGCTGGCAGATTCCGCAGCGCTGCCCATGGGTACAAGGATAGCAGTACAGTGGAGAAACAATACAATAAGACACAACATTTTAAAGACAAATACAGGGGGAATTGAGGGCCCTTACTACAGAATAATTAAACCTTGTGATCATTTTTTCCCACTGGTTTTAAAAATTGATTTTTTTAAAATCTTCTGCAATTGTTATAAAACAGCTAAAGTAATTCTTAAAAGACATTGAACTGGAAAAATCACATGCTCAAATTTATTAGAGCTTATCATTTTTTGCAGTACTCACTGTGGAATGCAACATGGGTTAAACACAAACTCTTGTTTAGAAGCTGCAGAGAACTGCTGGTCCCAAGCAGGAAACAGCAGATAAACCAATGATCAGCAGCTGTCGTATGACAACACGAATAGCTAGCTGCATTTGATCATGAATTAAAAAAAGAACATTTACTCAGGCATTGTATTCAAAGCAGCTGAAGAAAAATGAACACTTTCAGATGAGATGTTGATTTCTGCTGCTGCATCTTCTTTACATATTAATAATAAAGCATTTTGTGCATGCTTTTCCTTTCCTATTCACTGAGTTTTTTTTTTTGGTTCCATAATGGTGTGGAAAAGCCTGAAAAATATGTTTTCATGTGTTTATTCAACTGTAGGAAATACAGATTTCTTTTCTTTTTATTTAGCGCACTATAATTGGAATCTATATCATCTTACAGGTAATAAAGAGAGTTTGACCTTGATATTAAGTAGACCGTATGAACTGTAAGTTCCAGTGCCAAGTTTTCTGTCATCCATAAGAAATTCCCTTGCCTTATTCATCTTTGATTATTCGGACAGCATTTGGAAAAGGCAAATAAGACTATTATTGCTGTGCTGTTCCTGTATCCCATATATCACAATAATGAGAAATAAGCTTTACATAGCAGGGTTGAGAAAGACTTTATTATCCTGTAGTTCAGGGGGTAATGTACTTGCTGGGTGTGAAAGGTGAACGTAAGCTACAGCAAACAAGAATAATGAGATGGGTATATTGTGATACTCAGAAAGAAGCTGTATAGTAATTCAGACCTACAAACAAATGATACTGGGAGTATTTCCATAGCAACTGAACTCGGAAGGTTGATCCCCAATGAGACCTCTGAACTGTTAACACCAGTTTTTAAACACAGAGAACTCTGTCTGTGTAACATCTGTATGCATTAATTACTGTGTTTTATTTTCAACCAGGATTACACAGCTCCAAGTAGATAAAATGCACTCAATTATCCATTCTTGTATACTCAGTTTGCTATAAAGAGAGGTAAAAGTAATGTATTTCCTTTTTTGTTTTTATAAAATTATATTGATGTACATTTAATATATATTTAATGTTTTGTTTTTTTGCCTGGCATTGAGAGCTCTACTATAAAGGACCAGTTGTGCACAGACATCAAATACTGCATGACAAAGATTTTTAGAATTTACTATTTATTTTAAAAGGATAGTAAAGTAATGATCAAATGTTCATGATTAAAGGGACATAAAACCCACTTTTTTCTTTAGTTCATGATTCAGAAAGATCAGGTCATTTTAAACAACTTTCCAATTTACTTCTATTATCTAATATGCTTCATTCTTGTATATATGCTTTGTTGAAGGATAAGCAATGCATTACTAGGAGTTAGCTGAAAGTCAATGACAAAATGTATATATGGGAAGCCACCAATCAGTAGCTTCAGATCCTACCTAGGTATACTTTTCAACAAAAGATACAAAGTGAACAAAAAAATTAGATAATAGAAATACATTGGAAAGTCATTTAAAATTGCATACTCTTTCTGAATCATGAAAGAAAAAATGTGGGTTTCATATTCCTTTAAGTTTTAAGCAACTTTCCAATTTATTTCTATCATCATAGAAGTACAATGCACTACAGGGAGCTAACTGGTGATTGATAGCTGCACATATGTCTCTTGTTATTGGCACACCAGCCGCTTGCTGCTATGCATCTGATTTGTTCTTCTCTCCAACATTAAATTTTAGAACCCTTTTGAATACAGTACAATTCATGCTGCGTTCTGCCCTCTATTGAGCATGAGCAATACACTGACTTCCTGTTATTATTCAGTAAATGCTAAAGAAATCCAGCTCAAGTTGCTCTAGAAGATTTATGACATTAAACTATAAATTCCTCCTTGTAGAGACCACAGACTCCTTGTGGGGCTGTGAAAGGAAGTCATTGTATAAATGAAGTTAGGAAAAAAAAAAAAAGATAAGCCATTTTAGGTCCAGCACCCTGGATAGTGCTTGCTTATTGGTGGCTACATTTACCAAACCAATAAGCAAGTGTAACCTAGGTTCTGAACCAAAAATGGGCCGGCTCCTAAGCTTTACATTCCTGCTTTTTAAATAAAGATAGCACGAGAAAGAAGAAAAATTAATAAGAGTAAATTAGAAAGTTGCTTACAATTGCATGCTCCATCTGAATCATGAAAGAAAAAATGTTTGTTTAGTATCCCTTTAACTACAACCTACTGCTTTGTGCTTTATTATTACAACAATGACACAGACAACCTTATATATTTCCAAGGCATTCTGTTACCACTTTTTTTTTGGGGGGGGGGGGGTCACTCAGCATATTTTGAAATTCACATGACCCCCAGAACGATAGAATTAACCTATTACAATAATATAAATAGGAAATATTATGAAAATTATATGTATAAAAGCAGTGTTCATCTTCCTGAGTAACACTATTACTTTTTTCTATGATAAAAATGAGACAGGACTAAGTGTTTTAACCCCACAACAGGGTTAAACGCATAGTTAATGTAAGCTGTGGATAGTGTTGCCACCTCGGCCATGTTTTCCTACACACTTATGAGCTACACATGCTGCACGGTGTGCAGAGGGGAACATGAATAATGTTGTTCAGGGTTAAAATTCATGTTCCTACCTGCGCACCCTGCAGCATGTATAACTCATAAGTGTCCAGGAAAATGTGGCACCCCTAGCTTTTGATTGGCAGTGCACTGAGCTACACATGGCCAGTGATTGGCTCCCTCTCACGTATTGGCTCGATGGATATGTTCAGCTTTAGACCAGTAGCGCATTGTTGCTCCAGAGAGTTAACTTTAACTGTATTAACTCCTTTATGAGGGTTAAACCTATAGTTCTGTTCAATTAACAGAGCTATGGTAAAATATTACAGCACATTAGAACATTTTATAGTTGCTCCTTTATTTTCCTTTAATTCTATTAATGCTTTGAAGGTTTCTTCTGCCCTGATATTGTTAAACATGCTAGAGAGTCTGTCCAGCTAAAGGCGCTTCATTACGGAAGCTATTACCTGCATTCATTTTCTATTTCTGCGCCATTATATCTCCCAGCCTGGGGTCAGCAGCTTCTTTCATTCAGAGGAAGTCTGCCTGGCATTTCAGGGCGAACCTGTTCTTGTAGCTGGCATAAGTATTATTTGCTACAGAAAATGTCTCTTTTGTGTCTGTGGCTAAAGTGATCTGAGGTGTAGTCTAGGGAACGACATCTGAGTTTGCAAATCAGCCCTAGGTTTGTCTTCTTTGTACAGCCCAGATCTAAACCCTTTGCTAACTGGGCCTAGGAAACTGGAGAAATCACACAGAACACAAAAAGTTGTAATGCAAGTTCTTCGGCATAAGATCATTTTTTAAATCAGACCACTGGCTGGTAAAATCAAGACTCATCTGTCTTTTGAACTGAATCATACTGACATGCTGCAGCAACATTCTTCTCCCTTATGTATGGCACAAATTAAAGGGACGCTATGCTCAAAAAATGTCTCATCTATGTATATCAAAGAACACCATTTGAACACACTAATATTTTCCCAGACAACAGGGACAGTAAATTCAAAATTAAACAAATGCATTGGACAGAACATGCCATTTTAATTTTTTTTTGGCAATGTGCCTCAGTTATCAATATTGCTTAGTTCTCTTGGTATTCTTTGTTAAACAGTAATGCTGCGTGAGCTCAGGAGTGTGCATGTGTCATTATCCCTCTGGCAGCAGTGTTTGTAACATGTTTAGGAGCCAGATAGTAGTATTTGTATATAGATATATGGAGAAAACACAAAGCTAGAAGCCAGGGAGAAAGAAAATTCATAGATACAATAATAGAGGAATATTGAAGTTAATTATAATTTAAACATAAGTTGATCTATTAAGTGACCTTACAACTCCCTAATAGTGTAGAGTTAATAATTTATTATTAATAAAAAAAAAAATTATAAGTAACTTTACAGAAGTAATATATAGGGGCCTATCTATCAACCTCCGAATGGAGCTTGATGCCCTGTGTTTAAAGACCGTTGCTCCATAACCCTGTCTGCTCTGATGAGGAAAGGAATCGCCGGAATTCAACCCGATCGAGTACGATCGGGTTGATTAGGGGCGGCGTTGCACCAGCAGCTCTCCGCATTCAGCGATGTCTGTCGGACCTGATCCGCACTGTCGGATCAGGTCCGACAGACATTTGATAAATAGGCCTCATAATCTCAAAAGAATTCCTTATAACAGAAAATCAAGACAGCGCTATGTTAGATATAGTAAGTTTATAAAATCACTTGAATTAAACATTATGTCACAGTGAAACATTTCAACTCACACATTATAAATGAGTAAAAATACTTGCACTGTATTAGCAGCAAACTTCATATGGAGCAGCATAATGAACCTACAAAACTACATACAAACAAGAACAACTGGCCAGCAAATCCTCAAGACCCACTACGCGTTTCAAGGATTACTCCTCTTCATCAGGTGATATCCAGTAGCACAAAAATTGATACAATATAAACATATCAAGAGTTGCCTGGTTTAATGTGAATGTAAAGTTTCATCAAGTAGTGCCCGTTTTTTTAAAAATACTATTAAAAACAGGGGCACTTTCATTGATGAAACTTTACATTGCACCGTATTTGTAGAAATACTTACCTCTTCGTCTTGAAAGCCGGATCGCTGATGATGTCGCTTCCCCTGCCCGTCGCAAGCCTCTTCCTACGTTAGAAATGACTATTCCGGCCTTCCTCCAATCACGACGTTGCTTTAGGCAATGCTTCCCCCGGGGGGAAAGCCGTGATTGGAGGATGCCGGAATCGTCATTGCTGACGTAGGAAGAGGCTTGTGATGGGCTGGCGAAGCGCTGGAGCGGCTTTCAAGATGAAGACATACACTTAGCAATGAAAGAGCAACTTATGAGTACTCTTGCGCAAGTGAAGACAGGGACTCTGCCAAATCCCCCAGTCACAGAAGTAGCAAACAAATGTCCACAGCGCTGGTGCATATAGAAATCTTCTTTTATTGTTTCAAACAGACATCAAATAGCGACGTTTCGGGTTAACAACCCTTATTCATGCTATATTTCAAGACGAAGAGGTAAGCATTTCTACAAATATGGTGCAATGTAAAGTTTCATCAATGAAAGTGCCCCTGTTTTTAATAGTATTTTTTTTAAAAAAAAACGGGCACTACTTGATGAAACTTTACATTTACTTTGAGTTTGCTAGACCTCAGTACAATTTTGAAACAATAAATATTTTGAAGATTTTGTAAGAGTAATAATAAAGATAAATGTTTAAATATTTAACTACACCTATCATAAACATAATGGGAAGGCAATATTTTTAGCTATCCCTTTAACTTAAATGAGATGAGTGAGATAAGTGGTCTGGGGGATTCGGTATCTGCATCACATGCAGCTGCAATTATGTCTAACTGCCTTGATTTGGCTTTGGAATTTAAAGGGACAGTCCAGTCCAAATTAAACTTTCATGATTCAGATAGTGCATGTAATTTTAAACAACTTTCCAATTTACTATTATCATAAAATTGTATTTGTTCTCTTGTATTGTAGTTGAAAGCTAAACCTAGGTAGGTTCATATGCAAATTTCTAAGCCCTTGAAGGCCACCTCATATCTCAGTACATTTGACCGTTTCTCACAGCTAGAGGGCGTAAGTTCATGTGTGCCATATAGATAACATTGTGCTCACGCACTTAAAGTTTTTTATGAGAGGGCACTGATTGGCTAAAATGCAAGTCTGTCAAATATCTGAGATAAGGAGGCAGTCTGCAGCGGCTTATATACAAGGTAATCACAGAGGTTAAAAGTATATTAATATAACTGTGTTGGTTATGCAAAACTGGGGAATGGTAAATAAGGGGATTGTCTATCTTTTTAAACAATAACATTTTTGGTGTTTAATGTCCCTTTAACAGTTATAACAATAAGATTAGATTGATTTATCTTAAAGGAACATGAAAACTCAAAGATTTTCTTTTGCAATTCAGACAGATTATACCATTTTAAAAAGTTTCCAATTTACTTTTATTATCAAATTTGCTTTGCTCCTATGGTATTCTGTGTTGAAAAGATACCTAGGTAGGCATCTTGAGCACTACATGGCAGAAAAAAAGCACTGCCATCCTAGTGCGCTTGAAAATGAATAACATTCTTGCAAAACTGCTGCCAAATAGAAATTGGCCGGTTCCTAAACACAGGTCCCTGCTTTTCATTAAAAGATACCAATAGAATGAAGACAAATCCATAATAGAAGTTATTTAGAAAGTTGTTTAAAACCACATGCTGTGTCTGAATCACAAAATAAAAATTTGGGATTTCATATCCCTTTAAGCAGTCTAATTTTATTCTCACTACAATTATTAATATACACATTCCCCTTTAAGCACCTTTATTTAGGTTAATAGGACCGTGAGTTGCTTGCAAATGTTGTAGTTACTGAGAGAGAGAGAGAGAGAGAGAGAGAGAGAGAGAGTGAGACAGGTAGGTCTAATAGGTACTGGTTTACTTTTGTAAAATGTGAGATTTTATCTTATTTGCATTAATTATAACAACATGAAATAGGATTATAAAACAATGTCATTTAAAGGGACATAATACTCATATGCTAAATAACTTGAAACTGATGCTGTATAACTGTAAAAAGCTCTATGTAAAAAAGGAAGATGTTTTACCTCAAAATTTCCTCAGCTCAGCAGAGCAAGTTCTGTGTAAAAAGTTATACTCAGCTGCTGCCCAGCTGCAGGTAAAAAAAAGAAAAAAAGAAGAAGAAATGAACAGTGCTAAGGTCATGAACTCGTTTACTGTGATCTCATGAGATTTGACTTAACTCTCATGAGATTTCATAGTAATCTTCCTTAAACTGAATAGGAAAATAAGATGGGTGTGCATGAAAGCTCACTCCCTTAGCTGTCCCGGGACAGACATACTGATTTGCTGCTTAGAAGTCCTTTACAATTGGAGGTGGCTACTGAGAAACTTTTGAGGTAAAATATCTTTCTTTTTTACATAGAGATGTTCAGGTGATATTTTCTAGTCAGCTTCTTACAGCTATGCTGCATCACTTTCAAGTGTTTCAACATTTGGGTATCGTGGCCCTTTAAGCAATACCTACACGTCATACTATAGCTTATACATGCAACCTAAAGGTAGGTTTATATTTGTAATATTTTTTGTATACATAGTACCATCAGAAAGATAGTATAAAACTATAATCAAAACGGTAATAGTTATTGGTTTAAATAATTATAGACGATCGTTTGCTTTTTAAATCACATAAAACAAACCAAACATGCAAGCAGAGAAGATTGTGCCTTACTTTTTAATTTTTATCACATTTAAAAATAAAAAAATATTAATGTAAAAATGTCTGGATTTTGGATTTCTAGCTTTGGGGATTTGTACCTGTATTTACTAAAAAAGAAACATTTTTGCAGCGGTTAAACACATAAACGCGAAGGGTCGGTAGTGCTAAAATGACACATTCCAATTTATTAGAGCATGTCTCTTTTAAATGTCAAGCTGTGTGTGACCCTTTGGAGAATTGGTGAGATTATCTTTATACAGGATTTCTAGGACCTTTCCTGATTTTCCTAACGTGCACTCAATTATATGATCATTAAAATCCTGCATATGTGAACACAACTATATTACAGTAGGATAAAACAGTCATTTCCTTCTGATGTTGTCAACTTTATTTTTTGAGTGGCTTCACATTTGTTTGTCATATGCAGATTTCTTTCAAATGCTACTTGTTGCAAAGTCTCCTTGAAAGATGCTGAGCATGTGACCAGAACACTTTTAGCCCGAGGCTTCCCTCTCCCACCGTACTGCAGCAAAGAGACTGACAGACCTGGAACTTGTGCGATCACGCACTATTATTCTTGACAGCTGGCATCAGGTACATGAACTTGAGATGTTCTCTCTACTAATATGTAGTGAATTTCAGATTGCCAGGTAGTCAGCAGGTCTTTAGATTTAACCATAAATCATATTAAAAAACAAACAAACATTAATTCTCCTACAAATCTGTCATGACCGCCGCCGCCTCAGTCCTGCTTGTGCCTTTTTCCGATATAGGTGTCTGCAGCAATATTTCTAGAGTGGCAAAAATACAATATTCGAACATAATATCATTGGCTGCAAGAGTAAAAGACAACGGCTTGCTGTACAAATGAGCTGCGCTTCATTTTAAAATGGTGGCTCTTTAACATAAAATAATTGATTCAAGTAAGCAGTTATGGTTGGATTCATGAGTTAGGTTCTAGGTCATTCCTTTCACATACCCATGTGACATTTTCTGCATTCAAGCATTATTAATTCCCAAATTAAAAGTGATTGTAAAGTATAACACAATACTGGCCAGTGTATAAATGTAATCTTTAAAACAGGGGCACTTTAATAGAATAACATTTTGAAAGAAGCTTAGTTTTTAAAAATATTTCACACTTAGTTATGGTAAACATACCGCCGTTCCTACACCGGCATCTCATACTGTATTTAGCAGATCGATGAGGAATTCAGCTTCCTCCAATGGTTGCGTGAGCCCCACAAGCTGGACGCCAAAGCGGGCACGCAACAATTGGAAGAAGCCGGATTCGTCATCGATCTGCTAGATACAGTATCACCGTGATTTGCAACCTTTTTTTTGCCGTGGCACACTTTTTTACATAAAAAAATCCTGTGGCACACCACCATCCCAAAATTTTACAAAATGACACATTGTAGCCTAATACAGGATATATATATATATATATACAGTATATATATATATATATATATATATATATACACACTGTGCTGTCATGCCATGCCCCCTACAAACTATACATTGACATTCATTCACAAACAATCATAATGATGGTCTGTGAATGAATGACAATGTCATGGTTGTAAATGAAGCCTGATGAGCCTGTCACATACCTACCAATATTTAAAAATTTGAAAGAGGGACACCCCTGCACTGTTGTCAGTCTGCCACGGCACACCTGAGGATCTCTCACGGCACACTAGTGTGCCACGGCACACTGGTTGAAAAACACTGCAGTATCAGATGCGGTTGGAGGAACGGCGGTATGCTTACCATAACTAAGTGGGAAATATTTTTAAAACAAAATTTTAATAAATTAAAGTGCCCCTGTTTTAAAAATTACTTTTATACACCGGCCAGTGTTGTGTTATACTTTACAATCACTTTAAGAAGAACATACTTACAAAGGAACAAACTACTGTACTTGAAAATTTGTAGTTTATTTTTGCAACTAAAATCTTTTTTTGATGCTGTTTAAAACTATCTTATTAAAAAAACAAAAACAAAACAAAAAACAAGCCAAAATTTTTCCCATTGCAAATGCAACATTGTAGGAAAGAGAACGCCTTAGCAAGTATAACCTAGCAGCAACTCAAACCTTATTTTAAATGCATCAAATATATAAATGTTTCAGAGCTGGACGTGCCAAAAGAGGCTGTATGATAATGGTTAGTGTTTCAAATCAAATCCCTATTGCTATACAATAAAATAACACAGTTTTAACTTTAATATCTTGATCCAGGCACAATCTTTTTACCTAGTTATCTTTTCCAATTTTGTTTCAACCTTCCCCATAATCACCTCTAAAATAAACTCTCATGAGCAGCAATATATTTGGGAATATATATTTTTTTGTGGTATTTATTCAGCCTAGAGGATTTGACTTACTGTATAAAGAATTATAGGAATACATGTACGGCTAGAATTGAACATGAATTACAGACAAAAAAATGGTTTCCATCCTTTTCTGAGATTAGTCTGATCTTTTATTTATACACCAGTTCCTGCCCTTGTACCAAATTAACATGTTCTCTTAAAGGGGAATCAAAGTAAAAAATTAGACTTTTTTTTGGTTCAGATAGAAAATAGTAGTACATTGCTACTCCAGAGACTATTCTTCAACAAAGGATACCAAGAGAATGAAGAAAATTCAATAACAGAAGCAAACTGAAAAGTTGCTTAAAGGGACATAATACCCAAAAATGATCTTTCATGAATTAGATTTACTACTATATATATATACTTGCATACTATATGGCAGCAGTTTTGCAACAATGTTATACATTAGCAAGAACACTAGATGCAGCACTATTCCTCTCATGTAATGACTCAGGCAAGTGCACACTACCGACCTAAGTATAGCTTCAACAAAGAATAACAAGGAACGAAAAATAAAACTAATATTTCTACTGAAATATAACAAATTAACAAACTATTGCTTATGGTCTCCCTGGGAATATGTAGTGTTACCTACTTAAATACATTGTAGATGTATGTATGCTGTAAAGCAGGGATGGCTAGCTGGCAGCTGGAGGATAATATGTGGCCCTCTGCACTAGTTTTTGTGGCCCCCATAAAAAGGCAGGACAAACAATGTGTGCCATAGTTTCTGTAGCCCCAGGAAAACGCAGAAAAACAAATGAGTGCTTTGTGGTGACCGCAACTTAAAAGGACACTAAAGTCAATATTAAAGTTTCATGAGTCAGATTACATATGCATTTTCAATATTCTTCTATTACAAAAACATTCACAGTCTTTATATGTGCACACTTTCTGAGGCACCAGCTCCTACTGGGCATGGGCAAAAGTGCACAGTATATTTGTATATGCATTTTTGCAGTTTTATTACATCTGGGGGGAAAAACACACATATTCTTTGTTCATATATCAGTCCTTTGAAACTTTGAAAATGCACATCACTAACTTTAAGGTGTTCCCAGAGCCTGGTACCAGCCTGTGATAGCAGTAAAATCTGACATGACTGATTAAGGACAGTGTATCACTTTTGCGGGGACATAAGGTCATTGAGAGGGGAACTAGCCTTGCAAAGGAATATACTTTTATAAGTAAAAATGCAAAATATATGATGTTTGGTATCAAAATGTTTCCTGCGACCTAAAAACTGTATTAAGCAAACTGGCAGGTAACGTAGGTGTACACAGGAAATATTATGTTACTTGAATACATTCAGGATTTGCTCTACTTTAGAATGTAAGGATGTAAATGCTGGGGGCAGACTATCTCACAGCCTCTAAACCAGAGAGGCTGGCTTAGGAATCTAAAATGATTTTGTCAAGTATATAGTTGCCAAAATTACACAATAACTTTGTCATTTTACATGGGAGGCTATCTGCTACAGCTTATTTGGACTATTCTCCAATCCCAGGATTCTGTTATTGTCTCCATTTTATTTTAAAAAACGTTTCCTATGAGTAAATTGTTTTTTATATAAATGCACTGTGACTCTTTTTTGCTCATAATAAATGTTCCTTTATTAAGTTTTGCCTTTGTCTAATATTTGAACCATGTTCATGAAAGAGACTGGTGATAACAGTACTGTGTTTTTCTTTTTAATTTTTTCTAAATTGTATTTTGGGATTTTAATTTGTTGGTCTGGGTTTTCTTTAAGATTTGCCATATAAAATCTTAAGTGGTGGCAGCTTAGGGATAGTTTAGTGTGGGTGGCATTAAAGGGGGATTTTGAGCATTTTTTCTACGTCTAGAATAGAATAGAGTGTGTTTGTTAAAGGGACAGTCTACACCAGAATTTTTATTGTTTTAAAAGATAGATAATCCCTTTATTACCCATTCCCCAGTTTTGCATAACCAACACAGTTATAATAATATACTTTTAACCTCTGTGATTATCTTGTATCTAAGCCTCTGCAAACTGCCCCTTTATTTCAGTTCTTTTGACCGACTTGCAGTTTAGCCAATCAGTGCCTGCTCCCAGATAACTTCACGTGCACGAGCACAGTGTTATCTATATGAAATATGTGAACTAACACCCTCTAGTGGTGAAAAACTGTTAAAATGCATTCTGAAAAGAGGTGGCCTTCAAGGTCTAAGAAATTAGCATATGAACCTCCTAGTTTAAGCTTTCAACTAAGAATACCAAGAGAACAAAGCAAAATTGGTGATAAAAGTAAATTGGAAAATTGTTTAAAATTACATGCCCTATCTGAATCAGGAAAGTTTATTTTGGCCTAGACTGTGCCTTTAACCCTTGCACCCACTGAAAAAAAAGCTTCCCTGGAGTGGGGCTTGACTGTGACAAATTGCATAAGGTGGAAAGGGTCTGTTAACCATTTCTGTGCCAAACAAGATACATTTGCAGGGATGGTTAACCCTGGGCGTCACACCATTAATTACTTTAATATCAGTGTATATATTTACTACTTAAATTTACAAAATTTGGTACAAATGCACAATGCCTTTTTTTTTCTCCTCAATGATGCTGAGGGTTACAACAAAAACTTTGGGGGGCTGCATGAGGCCCTCAAGACATAATTTTGGTTACCTTGCATTAAACCATTATGATCACAAAAGTTTTACAATAATCTTTGTCCGTATCAGATTATGACAGAAATAACTAGTCTCTCCAAGGCTACCTTGTGGTTCTCAAGACAGCGTCCACAGAGAAATTGTTCCCAGTAACATCAGCATAAACTAATTAAGTGTGCATACTTAATTAGATTCACAATCCTAAAACAGCCTAACAAAACATATTACGATTAAACAACGGGTCTCCTTTGAATTTCTTATTGCAGCATCTGTTGCCTGTCTACACTGGGGTCCTCGTTTAGCCATTCTTTTTGGTACATTATTATCACAACAAATAGGACAAGATTATGAAAAATATGTACAACTATAATCATTTACATGCAGTATTTTCCCAAACAGAGAGCCTTTGGATTCAAAATTACGTTACTTTATTCTGAAGCTGCACTGCAAAAATTAATTCATAGATAAACACTGGAAAAGCTTATAACCAGTGGCAGTAATTTGAGGTCCAGACCAGTGTTCCCTCTAAGGCCAGTTTTGTTGTGCGGCCCAGCAGTGAAACCGTTAATAAGAAAACTTTACCTTGCAGACTGCATTGTGCAGTGTTTGCTCATTGCAGGGTATGGTTCCCTAATTTACTGTTTTCCTGCTGGGCTGTAGTCAAAAATGGCCTTACAGGGAAGACAGGTCCAGAGTCATCAAAGCACATATATATTTTATGATTACCTTTAAAACTAAAACATGGTAGCTGGACCTCCATAATTCTTTGGTTTTGAATGTGTAGAATAAACTTAAAAAACAAACAAACTATGTGTAGAATAAACTTTTTAAAAATAAAACTGCACCATATTTACATATGTGGGTGTGCACAGTTCTGAATTTAAAAGAAAAAAGAAGGAAAAAAAATGCACCAGAATATGTGAAGCAGGGTGCCATTGTGGACAAGATGCAGTGTGGTCTGGGGGTGTGGTGAGCAGCAACTAACATGCAGCCAATGGGCGTGGCTTGGTTTATTGCTGTGCAGGCATTTCAGGGAGGAGCCACAGCATTTCTTGGTGGGGTTTACAAACGTACAGTTTTAATTTGTGAGTAAGTAATGTGGCAGGAAGTTCAGAGCTACAAAAATGTGCAATCCTGCCATTGATTTTTTTCAGGCAAAACCCCTCCCCAAAAAAACGTTAAAGTGACTGCATATCATGCCAAGTAGCTTAGGTAAAGTTCATGGCTGAGACTAATTTGGTTACGTCTATACACTGCCCTCTCGTCATTTTCTTTAGGCTTCCTATGATGCCCAAAAGTAATTTTTATGTTTATATAAAAACAACAATGTTCATTATGAAGAAGCAAGAACATTCTGCTACAAGTAACTTACTAGATAAGAACGATAAAGGTATGAGACAGGAACATCGGTGGGCTGTATGTTTTGTGTAAGTCCCTCTCTTTCTGTACAATCAGGAAAACAAGGCAAAAGCTGCACTCTCATAAAGGGGAAGAAACTTTATTAATAAGCTTTATTAACAAGTATTATTGTTTATAAAGTTTCTTCACCTTTATGAATGCTTGTTAATAAAGTTTCTTCACCTTAATGAATGCTTGTTAATAAAGTTTCTTCACCTTTATGAATGCTTGTTAATAAAGTTTCTTCACCTTAATGAATGCTTGTTAATAAAGTTTCTTCACCTTAATGAATGCTTGTTAATAAAGTTTCTTCACCTTTATGAATGCTTGTTAATAAAGTTCCTTCACCTTAATGAATGCTTGTTAATAAAGTTTCTTCACCTTTATGAATGCTTGTTAATAAAGTTTCTTCACCTTTATGAATGCTTGTTAATAAAGTTTCTTCACCTTTATGAATGCTTGTTAATAAAGTTTCTTCACCTTTATGAATGCTTGTTAATAAAGTTTCTTCACCTTTATGAATGCTTGTTAATAAAGTTTCTTCACCTTTATGAATGCTTGTTAATAAAGTTTCTTCACCTTTATGAATGCTTGTTAATAAAGTTTCTTCACCTTTATGAATGCTTGTTAATAAAGTTTCTTCACCTTTATGAATGCTTGTTAATAAAGTTTCTTCACCTTAATGAATGCTTGTTAATAAAGTTTCTTCACCTTAATGAATGCTTGTTAATAAAGTTTCTTCACCTTTATGAATGCTTGTTAATAAAGTTCCTTCACCTTAATGAATGCTTGTTAATAAAGTTTCTTCACCTTTATGAATGCTTGTTAATAAAGTTTCTTCACCTTAATGAATGCTTGTTAATAAAGTTTCTTCACCTTTATGAATGCTTGTTAATAAAGTTTCTTCACCTTTATGAATGCTTGTTAATAAAGTTTCTTCACCTTAATGAATGCTTGTTAATAAAGTTTCTTCACCTTTATGAATGCTTGTTAATAAAGTTTCTTCACCTTTATGAATGCTTGTTAATAAAGTTTCTTCACCTTTATGAATGCTTGTTAATAAAGTTTCTTCACCTTTATGAATGCTTGTTAATAAAGTTTCTTCACCTTTATGAATGCTTGCTAATAATGTTTCTTCACCTTTATGAGAGTGCAGCTTTTGCCTTGTTAATAAAGTTTCTTCAACTTTAAGAGAGTGCAGCTTTTGCCTTGTTAATAAAGTTTCTTCACCTTTATGAATGCTTGTTAATAAAGTTTCTTCACCTTTACGAGAGTGCAGCTTTTGCCTTGTTTTTCCTGATATATGTTGGAGCTTCCTCTGAAAAGCTGGCACCCATTGGATGGAAGAGAAAAAAACAGTAAGGACTTGGAGTGCATCCTTGTGTGTGAGCAAAACGTTCTAATGAAAAGAGAAAGCGCAACTCCGTTTCAGGTAGTTTAATGACAAAACATTAAACATTAATACATGCTCACTTACACATGAGTTTAAATATGAGTACTCAGGAAACCATTCAGGTCCACGCACTGGATAGTGCAACTCAGGCTTCCAGTGTCCAGATTCAACAGGAACTCCAAGCTGGAGACCAAATACAGCTCAACAGCTGATAAGCCTCTGGTTTCAGCGTCCGGAGTAACCAACACAGGAATAATGTGAGGGCTCCAGCCAATCGGACACCTGGAGTACGTCACCTCGCACTCAACGTACTAAACCTTGTGACCTCTATGCGTTTCTTTCGACTACGGTCAAACTTCTTCAGGAGGGATTATGACGTCCTTGTGTATGAGTTATTTCTGTACAATAACACACAGACATCCCTTGGTATCAAATTAACAAATATAATGCCCCTTGTTCCAATGGTATATCTTGCTACAACATTTCAAGTCTGATTTGTTGAAATTTAAGTGCAACATGTTTTTGATTTTGATTACAATTATTTATAAAACCCTACAAAGTTTAACATCTCAAAAGTGTCCCTTCATGTGAAAAGATTGGACACCCAGAGTCACAGTCTATGGATCATATAAAACCCCTTTCTTTATATCCCAGTTCATCATTTCTATCTTTACTCTAATGAAAGCTCAGCTTAAAGTCTCTGTGGAAATACATATATTTTTTTGCTATCTTTTCCTGGCACACATGGATTCATTAGGCATTAACTCACTCAAAATACCACACAGATCAAAAACACAGGGTAAGCTTTTCAGAAGATGCTGTGTCCAGCGAACACTTCAAGGAGAATGGAAAACATTATGTGTCCTTATCAGAAGGAACAGTCCATAGAACATGGTTACTTTGTATTGGCACCTACAGTTTTAAAAAAATGACCATGTAGTATAATCTAGTTCACTGTTTTTTGGATGTAGCTACTATAAAAGAGTATGAAAGCTTTCATACAGCATGTTCCCTCAGAGGACAGATTCCCTGGCATAGATTATAAAGCGACAAACTTAATTCACTCAACAACAAGCTGCTATGTTATAGAATTCTTAGAAGAAAAAAAGAAGATGCAATATCAAAAACTGCTTGGCTAGCACTAACAATATAAAATATAAGTTACAGAGATGTTCACAGGGGTGGACACAATTATTTTGGTGAATTCAACCATGATCAATTATAACCTTTTTTGACCTTGAGAAAGTAATAAAATAATTGGCTATGTGAAAACATGTGTAGGATTTTCATTCTAAGCTTATGAATAACTGTAAAATGCTATGAAAATAAAAAATAATTACAGCAGCGTACTGAATTAAGTGTCTGTCGTGGAACCCTGTGACTCCAACTGAATATATAAACCAAAGAGACAACAGTGATATATGCTACACAATATCTTGGGGTGGGAAATATTAGGATGGATTTGGAAAGTAAAACAAATGTTTCTTTTTGCTTTTAAAAAAATGGTTTTAATATGTCAAGTTTGCCAAAATGTATTAAATATCAATTAATACTAAGATTAATTGTAAAAGA
This sequence comes from Bombina bombina, assembly GCF_027579735.1. Lineage (NCBI taxonomy): Eukaryota > Metazoa > Chordata > Amphibia > Anura > Bombinatoridae > Bombina > Bombina bombina. The sequence continues at coordinate 148,972,714 of NC_069509.1, read as the reverse complement.
AAGAATATGTGGCTGTTGTAGACTGAGTTAGTTTGACCGTTATGAGCTTCTTTTAGAATAACTTTCTTTAAAAGAGAAATAAAAACAAAAGACAGTTTATTATGAGATCGGCAAGCAGAAAGGGAAAAAAATAAGGAAAGATGGAAGGAAAGTGAAAAGGAGAAAGGAGTATAAAGGATGGGAAAAGAGGAGAGAGAATGGGGGAAAAAGATAGAGAATAAAGAAAGGGGAGAGCGAGAAAAGAGGGAAGACAGAGAGAAGGGGGAAAGAATGTAGAGAATGAATAAAGGGGAGAGCGAGAACAGAGTGAAGACAGAGAATGGGGGAAAGAAGGTTGAGAATTAAGAAAGGGGAGAGCGAGAAAAGAGGGAAGACAGAGAGAAGGGGGAAAGAAAGTAGAGAATGAAGAAAGGGGAGAGCAAAAACAAAGGGAAGACAGAGAAAGGTGGAAAGAAAGTAGAGAATGAAGAAAGGGGAGACCAAGAACAAAGGGAAGACAGAGAAAGGTGGAAAGAAGGGGGAGACCAAGAACAAAGGGAAGACAGAGAATGGGGGAAATAAGGTAGAGAATGAAGAAAGGGGAGAGCGAGAAAAGAGGGAAGACAGAGAGAACGGGGAAAGAAAGTAGAGAATGAAGAAAGGGGAGAGCGAGAACAGAGTGAAGACAGAGAATGGGGGAAAGAAGGTAGAGAATTAAGAAAGGGGAGAGCGAGAAAAGAGGGAATACAGAGAGAAGGGGGAAAGAAAGTAGAGAATGAAGAAAGGGGAGAGCAAAAACAAAGTGAAGACAGAAAAAGGTGGAAAGAAAGTAGAGAATGAAGAAAGGGGAGACCAAGAACAAAGGGAAGACAGAGAAAAGTGGAAAGAAAGGGGAGACCAAGAACAAAGGGAAGACAGAGAATAGGGGAAAGAAGGTAGAGAATGAAGAAAGGGGAGACCGAGAACAAAGGGAAGACAGAGAATGGGGGAAATAAGGTAGAGAATGAAGAAAGGGGAGATCAAGAACAGAGGGAAGACGGAGAGAATGGGGGAAAGAAGGTAGAGAATGAAGAAAGGGGAGAGCAAGAACAGAGAGGACAGAGAATGGGGGAAAGAAGGTAGAGAATGAAGAAAGGGGAGAGCGAAAAAAGAGGGAAGACAGAGAGAAGGGGGAAAGAAAGTAGAGAATGAAGAAAGGGGAGACCGAGAACAAAGGGAAGACAGAGAATGGGGGAAATAAGGTAGAGAATGAAGAAAGGGGAGATCAAGAACAGAGGGAAGACGGAGAGAATGGGGGAAAGAAGGTAGAGAATGAAGAAAGGGGAGAGCGAAAAAAGAGGGAAGACAGAGAGAAGGGGGAAAGAAAGTAGAGAATGAAGAAAGGGGAGAACAAGAACAAAGGGAAGACAGAGAAAGGTGGAAAGAAGGTAGAGAATGAAGAAAGGGGAGACCAAGAACAAAGGAAAGACAGAGAATAGGGGAAAGAAGGTAGAGAATGAAGAAAGGGGAGACCGAGAACAAAGGGAAGACAAAAATAAGGTAGAGAATTAAGAAAGGGGAGAACAAGAACAGAGGGAAGACAGAGAGAATGGGGGAAAGAAGGCAGAGAATGAAGAAAGGGGAGACCGAGAACAGAGGGAAGACAGAAAATGGGGGAAAGTAGAAAATGAAGAAAGGGGAGAGCAAGAACAGAGAGGACAGAGAATGGGGGAAAGAAGGTAGAGAATGAAGAAAGGGGAGATTGAGAACAAAGGGAAGACAGATAATGGAGGAAAGAAGGTAGAAAATGAAGAAAAGGGAGAGCAAGAACAAAGGGAAGACAGAGAATGAGGGAAAGAAGGCAGAGAATGAAGAAAGGGGAGAGCAAGAACAAAGGGAAGACAGAGAATGGGGGAAAGAAGGCAGAGAATGAAGAAAGGGGAGAGCGAGAAAAGAGTGAAGACAGAGAATGGGGGAAAGAAGGTAGAGAATGAAGAAAGGGGAGAGCGAGAACAGAGTGAAGACAGAGAATGGGGGAAAGAAGGTAGAGAATGGGGAAAGAAGGTAGAGAATTAAGAAAGGGGAGATCGAGAAGAAAGGTAAGAGAGAATGGGGGAAAGAAGGTAGAGAATGAAGAAAGGGGAGAGCAAGAAACAGAGGGAAGACAGAGAATGGGGGAAAGAACTTAGAGAATGAAGAAAGGGAAGATCGAGAATAAAGGGAAGATAGAGAATGGGGGAAAGAAGGTAGAGAATGAAGAAAGGGGAGAGCGAAAACAGTGAAGACAGAGAATGGGGGAAAGAAAAGTGTGTACAAAACATGAGATGTAATTGAGAAAAGAGGAGAAAAAATAGATGGAATGACAGAAGGAAGGAATCAAAGGTAGGAGGGAATGACCAGATAGAAGTGTCTGAAACCCCAAAACACCTTCATTAAAATAAAAAAAAGTAGATGCAGAGGAGCTGTTAAGGATTTTGCTACCTACAGGAAACATTAAAGGTAAGTGAATATGAGTTTCAGGAATGTTCTCTTTTTTTTAACGTGGTGTTATTGTGAATACAGATTTAATTTTTTTCTCAGTCAGAATATGAAGTTTTTCAAATATAAACCGTCTTACACAGGAAATCCCTCCTCTGAACAGTAAATAATGAAATTTGTACATAATGTATCAGCTGTGAAAATGTCAAGAATATACTGTCACACAGATACAAGTTATTTCCCAATGTAATCTACAACATTAAACTTGCATGATTCAGATAAAAAAAATGTTTTTTAATATACTTGTAAATCCACTTTAATTAAAATGACTTCTCTCTGCATCCTTTGTTAAAAAGACTAGGTATACATCCTCAGCAGCAATGCACTACGGTAAGCTAGCTGCTGATTGGTGGCTGCACATATATGCCTCTTTTCATTGGCTCACTTGAAGTATTCAGCTAGCTCCCAGTAGTGCTTTGCTGCTCCTTCAACAAAGAATTCCAAGAGAATGAAGTACATGTAATAACAGACATTGTTTAAAATTGTATTTAAAGGGCCATCAATTATTTTAAAGGGAACATCTGAACCTAGAATAGCAATTTTAAAAAAATGCAAGCGCCTATATCAGGTGTGGTGGTCTGGCACTTCTCAATTTTGAACTTTATAATTGAGTGTGTTTTAGTAAATATGTTATAGAATATAGAAATAAGATTTGATTTAAGCCACTGTACCTCGAATGCAATTGAAAATGTTTTGATTGCACCGTATTTTTAACAAACACATTCATATTAAAAATAAAGACCTCCCAGACTTCATTAAAATGATAGAAAGGCCAAAATTCGAATGCACATGGGTACATTTCAATGTGAACTAGAAACATTGTTTGCAATATTCTTCCATTAGTGAAAATGCTTCTAATACAAGTTATTAATGGTTTTCTGCAGCATACGCACGTATGCTGTGAGCACCCCGGCACCATTATTAAAACACTACACCTTTTTAAAGAGTCAGTAGTGGCTTGTATGACACAAATTAAGCCTTCACATAGCAATACACAACATATTAAGCTCTCTGTGCTTGAATACTGGTGCACAAGCCCTCGCAGCATATGTGCGTATGCCCCAGAAAACCAGTAATAACCTTTACTAAAAACTTTTTTGCTAATGGAAGTATATTGCAAAAATACTTAATTAAAAACCCTTTTTACACATTTTTATTTTTACCTGTCCCTTTAAAAGCATGTTTTTTTGTTTTTTTATATTCCTATTCAAGCCTAGCAAAGGCTTTGTAAAAAGTTAGAAGTAGATTTTTTTTTTACACCTTACTTAAAGGGACAGTCTAGGCCAAAAAAACGTTCATGATTCAGATAGAGCATGTAATTTTAAACAATTTTCCAATTTACTTTTATCACCAATTTTGCTTTGTTCTCTTGGTATTCTTAGTTGAAAGCTTAACCTAGGAGGTTCATATGCTAATTTCTTAGACCTTGAAGACTACCTCTTTTCAGAATGCATTTTAACAGTTTTTCCCCACTAGAGGGTGTTAGTTCATGTATTTCATATAGATAACACTGTTCTCGTGCACATGAAGTTATCTGGGAGCAGGCACTGATTGGCTAAACTGCAAGTCTGTCAAAAGAACTGAAATAAAGGGGCAGATTGCCCAGGCTTAGATACAAGATAATCACAGAGGTTAAAAGTATATTAATATAACTGTGTTGGTTATGCAAAACTGGGGAATGGGTAATAAAGGGATTATTTATCTTTTAAAACAAAAATTCTGGTGTAGACTGTCCCTTTAACTATAACAAGCAATCCAAGTTTTATTGAGAGGGTAACCTCTATAATCTTTAAATGTTGGGGGAATAAGGGACTGAAATATGTTTTGCAAATTATTAACCCAGAACTGAAGGATAGTGACAAATTTAAAACAAAAATGTAAAAGTTATTGCAATTCTTTGATATACACGGTGCGGTCACTTTATTAGGTACAGCCCCCTGCTGTGCACAAAAAAATGGTTTGTTCCACTACTTTGCACGTCACATGGCCACAGTTTTGCTATAAATATAGCAGAACCTCCTTCCTACTATCAGTTGAGCATACAAAACGCAGCGAGAATGGGGAAGAGCAGTGATTACGTTCCATTGAACGTGGAAGAATAGTAGGTAGTACGGCAGTACTCCTGAACTTTTCATAGCCCACATCACTATGGGATGGTTTCTGGAATATGACAATGACTTTTCCTTGCTGCAGTGGCCTGCTCAGTCCCCAGATCTCAATCTGGGGACTTTGAATCTTTGGGATGAGCTGGAAAGAGCTATTCGCTGCAGGCCTACACCTCCAGGAGTTGCGTGACATACTCATGTCTGCATGGTATACAATACCTCCACAAGATTTTCAGCATCCATACCTAGATTAATTCAGGCTGTTTTGAAGGCTAAAGGAGGCTGAACACGCTACTAGGTAGCTGTACCTAATAAAGTGGCCGCACAGTGTATGTGTATAAAAAGGATTGGAAGTGGCCCATTTTTGAACATTTATTAATTATAAATTAGACACCAATCAGAGAGCGCTACCCAGGTTCTGAACCAAAAATGGTCCGACTCCTAAGCTTACATCAATGTTTTTTTTCAAATAAAGACACAAAGAGAACGAAGAAAAATTGATAATAGGAGTAAATTAGAAAGTTGCTTAAAATTGCTCTATCTGAATCACGAAAGTTTAATTTTGACTAGACTATTCCTTCAAAGGGCCAAAAAACACGTTGAGATCTGTGCATATCCTAAAAGGGATAATTAAGTAAAATAGTATTTTTAAAAAGTATTTTATAATATTTTAAAATAATTGTCAAAAAAAGCAATATTAGTTACATAGCAATGCTGCCTGGAGAAGTCTGATCCACCCCCCTTATCAGTGTTTGGCATCAGAAACACAGGCATTGTATTTCAAGTAGCTTATTTGCTTCTAGGCTTGCTCCAGCAGATAATCACTGTGTACTTCTGAATTCTACCAAAACAAAGGTAGATATAGATGCAGCCATAAAAGGCAATGTGTGGGGGAGTTCGAGCTGTACAATTCAGAAACTTAAATAGACTAATTTATTTCCATGACGTTGTCAGAGAGACTTCTTCACTTTGTTTATGTTTTTATAATTTTTGTTTTAGCTTTGTATAAAATTAAACATAAAACAAAAGTAAATAGATTGTTTTATATATAATATTTATGTTAATAGTATGCTGTGATATGATGATTTATGTTTATTAAGTTTATGTGAATAAGTATTGTTGAAAAAAAATAAAATAAAATTGTATTTTGTACCTAAATAATGAAAGAAAATTGAAAACATTTAAGACTATTTCAGTGTAATATGATTTGGGTTACAAATTAATATCTGCAATTCTTGCTGCCAAAAGTATTTCAGTTTTTTTATTAACATGTGTATTGTATATTTTTTAGTACAAAGCTTATTTGATACTTTTCCTAATATAGAAATATCTTCAGTATAACTATAAAATCCTATAAACGAATGGATGTTTCTTTTTCTAGACCTTTGCTAAGAGCTGGATGCCCACCAATAAGATTTGGTTATTATATAAGAAACGGGCTCATGAATTTAAAAAGCCTGAATAATCTGCGAGAGCACAGAGAATAAAAAATAAACCAGGCTCTTTAACAATAAGTATGCTGTTGGCAATGTGAGGAATCCCAGACTTCTCACATTCAGTCTGTTCATTAACCTCATGCTCTAAAATTCTAAATAATGTTTAGCAGAGGTAGACAAGACATTAACAGTAGTGACCAGGAGTTCAGCACGGGGGCTAAAGAAATGTATTTTTAGCCAAGTTACTATGGTGTATAATGAGCCTAAAACAACAGCAGTTTAAACAAACGCACATCAAGTCTATCATGCACATAACAGAGAACTTTTCAAGTGTCATGCTAAATATGTTTTTGCAGCAAACAAGTTAACCCTTTCCCGTCAGGGCTTATTTGTCTACATCGGAACAAAGTTCCGATGTAAACAAATTAGTAAAAAATTTAAATCACACGATTGTTCATGGGTGATTTCAATGATGGGATTCGGTCAGGGGGGAGTGCCTATCACCCTAGGCACGCCCTCCAACCCACAATCCCAGTTAGGAAGCAGTAATAGTTTCAGTAAAGCCAAACAGCTAGGACGATCCATGCCGTCCTAACATCGCCCAGCGCAGTTAGGACGGCATGGAACGCCCTAATGGCAGGAAGGGGTTAAGGTTTTTTATCTTTAAACTAAAAGGAAGCGCACAACTGACCAATGGGACAGAAGCTCAATGACTTATGGCCAATCGGACAGTTCTGCTTTTTAACAGTGACACAACCCATAAGTGTTTTTATTTTTCAGTACAAGAACATCTAAAATGCAAATAATTCTAATTCATTGTAAAATGTTCTTTTTTAAATGCAACTAAAATAACTTTAATACCACTTAAATATTAAAGGGATATGAAACCTAAATATTTTCTTTTGTAATTCATACAGAACATACAATTTTATAAAGGTTTCCAATTTACTTCTATTATCAAATTTGCTTAGTGCCCGTGTTATTCTTTGATGTAGAGATACCTATAGCTGCCATCTAGTGCTTTTGCAAATGGATAATATTCTCGCAAGACTGCTGCCATATAGTGCTCCGGAAATATCCATGCGCCTGAGCTTACCTCCCCTGTTTTTCAACAAAAGATACCAAGAGAACAGAGACAATGTTATCAATTTCTTGTTCTATTTGAATCATGAAATAAATAAATTTGGGTTTCATGTTCCTTTAACCCCTTAAGCCATTTGGATGTAGGTTCTACGTCACAGAGTACTTTGTTTTGCGTACCATTTTGATGTAGTACCTACGTCCAACATTCTGGCACATGCTGCGGCCCCCATTATCAGCTTTGACAGCGAAGACTGCAGCCAGAGGCAGAAGACATCTGGCTTCATATGGTAAGGAAAACTTGATTGTTCTTCCTTTACCATATGAAGGCAGATCACAGAATGGTCATTCTAATCATTCTTTAGCAATTGTTTAATTATGTTGAATACTGCTCCATATTCTTTATATTGCTTTATAGCAGCTATTCAATTAAAAAAAAGGTGATTCTGAACAAGTTTTTTTACAGTCGATTTAAAAAAAAAAAAAAAGGATCAATTTCACATGCAAGTTTATATTTTGTCATGCTTAGCACATGTATAAGTATATCGCACTGGCAAACCAGTAAAAAAGTAACCCACAGCTATCCTCAGGTCACCCAACAGGTCAGATTTTAAGGATTACCTTGGGTGAGAGCAGGTAAAATAACCATTTACTAATCAGCTGATTATTTCACCTGTGCTCTGGTTAAGATATCCTTAAAATCTGTCCTGATAGGGAGGTCTGAGGACAGGTTTGAAAAGAAGTAACTCCAGTATTGGATAATTTTGTTTAAAAATGGACCTTTATTTTCTTATATGGTTCAAAGTACAGAGAAAAAAAAACGTTTCAGGCATATTTTATCTGTACTTTAGACCATGTAAGAAAATAAAGGTCCCTTTTTAAACAAATTTATCCACGGCTTTTCATTGACTGTTTATAAGGAGGTGTCTGACCCTGAGCTCTGTGACTGGAGTTTGAGAAAGTGGTGCTGTTCCCTACATTTTTCAATTAACAGGTTTGAAAAACAGTGCTATAAAGTATATGCTACATATCCTTAACCCCTTAAGGACCGGGCATTTTAGACAAAAACTTCCCCAAAAGACCAGAGCATTTTTGCCATCACTACATTTAAACAGAAATAGAGCCTTTTTTATATTTACCTATCAAGATATATATATATTTTTTTTAGTAGACAACACAAAGTTTTGATCTAGGCCCATTTTGTTATATTTCATGCCACCATTTCACCGCCAAATGCAATCAAATAAAAAAATGTGTTAACAATTTTAGGTTTCTCACTGAAATTATTTACAAACAACTTGTGCAATCATGACACAAATGGTTGTAAATGCTTCTCTGGGATCCCCTTTGTTCAGAAATAACAGACATATATGGCTTTGGCATTGCTTTTTGGTAATTAGAAGGCCTCTAAATGCCGCTGCGCACCACACTTGTATTATGTCCAGCAGTGAAGGGGTTAATTAGGTAGCTTGTAGGGTTAATTTTAGCTTTAGTGTAGAGATCAGCCTCCCACCTGACACATCCCACCCCCTGTTCCCTTCCTGACCCCCTCAAACAGCTCTATTCCCTCCCCCACCATACGATTGTCACCACCATCTTAAGTACTGGCAGAAAGTCTGCCAATATGAAAATAAAAGCCTTTTTTTTTTAAAAATATATTTTTAAAAATATATATTTGCTGCAGTGTAGGTTCCCCCCCCTAACCTCCCTGATCACCCCAAAAAAGCTCTCTAACCCCCGCCTCTACCTAATTGCCACCATCTTCGGTACTGGCAGCTGTCTGCCAGTACCCAGTTTGCTGCAAATTATGCATTTAAAAAAAAATAAAAAAATAGCCATTTTTCTGTAGTGTAGCTGCCTCCCCTCAATACCCTACCCCCTCCCCCTCCAGATCGACTTCCCACCCTCCTATTCCCATCACTAACCAATATAACCAGGATTCCCCCTCTCCCCCCTTCCTGCCGCTTTCAGTGAGGATTTTTTTTCCCTCAATAGTCGCGCGCAACTCCCTCCAGCGATAGGCCACCCACCCACCGATCGGCACCACCGCTGTGGCCCTCTCTTCATCGACAACTTTGCAAATCTATTTCTGCAGTGCCCCACTTGTACGACGCTGGTCGTTAAGTGGTTAAGTATTAGGCAGAAAAAAAGGGATATGAAACCCCAAAAAAATGTATTTTGTGATTTAGACAGAGCATACATTTTTAAAAAGTTATACAAATATTTACATATTTTTTTAAAAAAAAAGTCATGAAAAAGTATATTTTGTGAAATTGTGGTGCACAGGTTAGTTTTTGTCTTGTGGTCTGATTGGCTGTTTTTAATACCACATATTATACATGATTTTATGACGCATTTTTGTGAAAGAATTTAATTGTTACACTAAAGAATTATAATTTGTGTTTCTATATTGTTTTTCCCTGAGATCATTACAAAATATTGCCCTTCAAACAGTACAATACCACGTTGTAACAGCAACATAAGATTGGAGTCAGTATACCAGCTTAGTGCAGGGGTGGAAACCCCTTTAAGAGTGTGAACCCAAACTGGTGATAAACTTTAGAAAAAAACAAAAAAAATAAAACATATCTTGGCCTTGGTACCAGTAACATTTCAAAGGACATTAAAGAAACATGAATTTGTCTTATAAATCCATAATGTACACATCAAAAATTAAAGATTAAAGGAACATAAAACATTTTGAGATTTTAACATAAAATGTTCAGCTATGTGTAGTAAAATAACTGCAATACTTTTGTTATTTAACTTGCCCCATGTTCCTGAACATTGTAATTTTCCCAATACTTAGAATTGGAAGTGAAGACTGCAGACTTTACAAGCCTAACTCTGCTACAGATTTGTCACTTGACTTATTGGCTTTAGAAGATACGATAATTTACTGCAAAACAATTACAATTTTGCTAGTTAACCTTGTCTACCATTGGCTTAAAGGGACACTGAACCCAAATTTTTTCTTACACGATTCAGATAGAGCATGCAATTGTAAGCAACTTTCTAATTTACACCTATTATCAATTTGTCTTCGTTTTCTTGGCATCTTTATTTGAAAAAGCAGGAACGTATGCTTACGAGCAGGCACATTTGTGGTTCAGCACCCTGGGTAGCGACCAATCAGCAAGCACTACACAGGTGCTAAACCAAAGATGGGCCATCTATGGTATGCTCGATCTGAGTCATGAAAGAGAAAATTTGAGTTCAGTATCGCTTTAAGGAGACACATGAAATTATTGCTATATTATATATATTATATATTACTCAGTGGTTTAAGCTATCTTGCATTGCTGCTCTATATAATCTTATGCTATATCATACGGTTGTACTTTATGTTCCTTGCGGGTCTACACATTGCTGGCAACATTTGAAACAAATTTGCAGCAGAGCGTAAGGATTGACCACACCCACCAATGGTTTCCTTAGTATTACTCACTCTGCTCCGCCCAAAAGACCCAATGTAAAATTCACACAATGTGCACAAAATATTACTAATACTGAATTATCTGATTTAACCTATAAACTGCAGGAGATTCAAAGATGCTAGATCACCAGATTTTATTATCCTGCTTTTTTTAAGTGCAGGAGATTTAGGTTCCAAAATGCAGAAACAAATACATAAAACCTGCAGACACTCCGTATCTGATTCCCACATGACATGCATCCATGCAAATCCCATACCTCATAGCAGATTATTACAGTGTGGGGCAGTTGATCTATATCAGGGGTGCACGGATTTAGTGTTGTGATCTACTTTTTGTAAAAATTGTCACTGAGATCTACTTAGGTGGCCGGACAGATAGCTCAGCATGCTGGACAGATAGCACTGTGGCTGCACTCTGTAGCAACCCAAGGGTTACATATTCGATCCCTGGCGAGATCCACTCAGCCTTTCATCCTTCAGAGGTCGATAAAATGAGCAGCGCCTTGAGACCCTTATGGGTGATTTGCTGCGCTTTACAAGTACCCAATACATACATATATACATACTTATGCCCGATTTAAGAAATTGTGCATGTAGCACGCTCCAAATGTTAAGAAAAATCAGGGCGTTCTTGTATTTTTGACATAAATAATACACAGGGTTAACAATTTCCCACATTAGCAGATAAGCTGCAGTGAAGGAGGATACCGGACACTGAGCATTATATAGCGCTGTAGCAACCGTGTGGGAAATGGAAGTGCGGCTTGGAGGGCAACGCACCCATGAAAATAATGCAGCCATATTAAAACTTTTTTTTTCCCTTTAAATAATTAAACAAGTAATTAGTGTGGCTGCGCTAAGGCTTTTCATTCTTTAGTGCACACTAATAAAACCCCAGCCGTGCTATTAATGGGTCCCCACCTCGCTAATGATCTGAGACGCACTTGCTAGCTGTGCTTACCAGAGGAGCGCAATAGTAGACCCCAGCCGCACTATTAATGGGTCCCCACCTCGCTAATGATGTGAGACGCACTTGCCAGCTGTGCTTATCAGAGAAGCGCAATGCTAGACCCCAGCCGTGCTATTAATGGGTCCCCACCTCGCTAATGATCTGAGACGCACTTGCTAGCTGTGCTTACCAGAGGAGCGCAATATTAGACCCCAGCCACACTATTAATGGGTCCCCACCTCGCTAATGATCTGAGACGCACTTGCCAGCTGTGCTTACCAGGGGAGAGTAATGCTAGAGCCTAGTCGCGCTATTAATGGGTCCCCATCTCGCTAATGATGTGAGACGCACTTGCCAGCTGTGCTTATCAGAGAAGCGCAATGCTAGAGCCCAGCCGTGCTATTAATGGGTCCCCACCTCGCTAATGATCTGAGATGCACTTGCCAGCTGTGCTTACCAGGGGAGCGTAATGCTAGAGCCTAGTCGCGCTATTAATGGGTCCCCATCTCGCTAATGATGTGAGACGCACTTGCCAGCTGTGCTTATCAGAGAAGCGCAATGCTAGAGCCCAGTCGTGCTATTAATGGGTCCCCACCTCGCTAATGATCTGAGATGCACTTGCCAGCTGTGCTTACCAGGGGAGCGTAATGCTAGAGCCTAGTCGTGCTATTAATGGGTCCCCATCTCGCTAATGATGTGAGACGCACTTGCCAGCTGAGCTTACCAAAGGAGCGCAATGCTAGAGCCAAGCCGCGCTATTAATGGGTCCCCACCTCGCTAATGATCTGAGATGCACTTGCCAGCTGTGTTTACCAGAGGAGCGCAATGCTAGAGCCCAGCCGCGCTATTAATTGGTCCCCACCTCGCTAGTGATCTGAGACGAACTTGCCAGCTGTGCTTACCAAAGGAGCGCAATGCTAGAGCCAAGCCGCGCTATTAATGGGTCCCCACCTCGCTATTGATCTGAGACGCACTTGCCCGCTGTGTTTACCAGAGGAGCGCAATGCTGGAGCCCAGCCGCGCTATTAATTGGTCCCCACCTCGCTAGTGATCTGAGACGAACTTGCCAGCTGTGCTTACCAAAGGAGTGCAATGCTAGAGCCAAGCCGCGCTATTAATGGGTCCCCACCTCGCTAATGATCTGAGACGCACTTGCCAGCTGTGCTTACCAAAGGAGCGCAATGCTAGAGCCCAGCCGCGCTATTAATTGGTCCCCACCTCGCTAATGATCTGAGACGCACTTGCCAGCTGTGCTTACCAAGGGAGCGCAATGCTAGAGCCAAGCCGCGCTATTAATGGGTCCCCACCTCGCTAATGATCTGAGACGCACTTGCCAGCTGTGTTTACCATAGGAGCGCAATGCTAGAGCGCGGCCGCGCTTTTAATGGTTCTCACTTACCAGCCACATTATTGATTCCAGCCGCACTATTACTCCCTGTTAGCTACACTATTGTAATAACAATTGTTTCAATACCCTGCTAACAGGGAACAATAGCTTGGTTGACAAGCAGGACTGGATGCAATATATGCACACCTTAGCCGCCAGGAGCTATACTGCGATTTACCTCAAAAGGGACAGTAAAGTCATAATTAGAAATTCATGATTCAGATAGAGAATACAATTTTAAACGACTTTCCAATTGACTTCTATTGTTTAATTTGCTTCCTTCTCTTGTTATCCTTTGCTGAATGGTTTATCAAGGAAAGCTCAGGAGCAATAAAGAACCTAGGTTCTAGCTGCTGATTGGTGGCTGCATGTATACACTGATTGTCATTGGCTCATCCATGTGTTCAGTTAGAAACAGTAGTGCATTGCGGCTCCTTCAACAAATGATACCAAGAGAATTAAGCAAATTTGATAATAGAAGTAAACTGGAAAGATGTTTAAAATTGTATGTTCTACCTAAATCATTTCATGTCCCTTTAAGGGACAAAGTGGTCGACTTGTAGACAGCGGTTGCCATTTTGAGCACCACTGCTCTACATAATCTCACACAGCTATAATATATATTAGTCTAACATTACTACTATATATTCTACATAGACAACTAACATATTAGTGAAAAAAGAATATTCTCTGTGTGTTGTGGCATTTTATCATTGCACTATTGCTTGCCTTTAACTATGTGCTTAACATCTGCATAAACTCGGCTCCAGAGCAGCAGTGAAACACATCGGCTGAGCAAATGACAAGAGGCATATGTGTATAGCCACCAATCACAAGCTAGGTCTTAGTATCCTTCTCAACAAATGTTTGCAAGAGAATGAAGTAAGTTTGATAAGAGAAGTCAATTGAAAATACTCTTAAAATTGTATGCTCTATCCGAACCACAAAAGTTTAATTATGACTTCATTATGTCCCTTTAATCTTTACCTCATGCTGACGACTTATTCTGCTGTACCTTACAGTGTGCTACTTCCATAAAAGTTTCTTTTTTTTTATTGCAAATGAATCTTCTGTGAAACAAATGTACAGTTTTCTCATTATTAAATGGACTTTAATTTCTAAAGACAGATAAAACCAGAACAATAGAGCTCTGCATATTCTCTGTCATTATGTGACTTCAAAAGACACTGTGTTTTTAAGAAATGTAAATCAGAAAGCTATTCTCTTTCCTTGTTATAAAACATTTTTTTTTTAAAAAACAGCATTGTTCAACATGAGTCTATCCAGGACTTCATATCTAAGCTGTCAATGCACCAAGCTAAACGCTGCATATGGTTTAACCATAGCTACAATCAAAACGATTACAGGTGTGTCAGCTTCACGCTCAATACATTTATGTCTAGAATATGATTATATTGCAACAAATCATGTGGTGTTGATCATACACCCTCCATTATAGGGACATTAAACACTTTGAGAGAGTAATAAAAAATTATAAATTGTATACATAAAAAAACAAAAACGCTGCAATATTTGTTATTTATTTTGTCCCCTTTTCTTGTAATGGCTTTCTGAAAATGTGAGCTTTTCAGTTCCTGTTAGAAAAGGAAGTGCAGAACACTGTTAATATTCCACACAGTCATTGGCTGCACACTCTAGTGACCTATTTATAACTGTCCCTGATTGGCCACAGCAGAGAAGGTAACCTAAGTTACAACATGGCAGCTCCTATTGTTTTATAGACACTAAAACTTTACACTTATTTTGTCAATATTTAAACAGCTAACGAAACGTTATAAAATACATCTACATGTTATTCTCAGACTAATCTTTTCTTTGAAAGCATCATTCTATCTAGCATTTATTTAGTGTTTAATGTCCCTTTAAAGTGACATTCTAAACCAAAAAATAACGCTCTTATTTTGCTAATCTTTTTCCTATTGTTTTTCTTCCTGTGCCTGCAGTTTTCTTCAAAGCCGATCTCTTAATCTTTTACAGGTTTTAGCTGTTCAAGCTCCACATCTTGCTACTGGGAGCCGCCATCTTGAAATGTAGGTATTTTTGCACCATGTGACAGAAGTAATGCACAAGCTGCACTGCTTAATATTATACATGTGGCCTTTTTATATTTGTTACATAACTTTTAAACTGTGCATAAAAAAGGCAAAAATGTAAACCCTAACCTGACGCACATGATACAGATGTGCAATAGCCGACATCACCACTGATCTTTGAACGTTCACAACTTCTATAATAGGGTGCAAGAAAATATGGGCTCCAAGATGGCAGTACAGTATGAAAATACAGAGATTCACCAACCTAGTTAAGGGATAAAATGATATGCTCTGAAAAGAACCACTGGTAGCAGTAACCAGTCACTTGTGTCCAGCAGTTTAAAGTCCCTTTAACCCTTAACAACATGGATGTCACATGTCCTTAACAGCCACAACGTACAATGTACATTGCCGGTCATTTAAGGTTTCCATGGTTATAATAGCGTTATTATACCGTCCCTACTCTCTTCTGGTCACCGGCAATAGCTTAAGGGATTAAAGAGACAGACTAGTTAAAATGAAACTTTCATGATTCAGATAGGGAATGTAATGCTAAACAACTTTCCAATTAACTTTTATCATCAAATTTGCTTTATTCTCTTGGTATTCTTTGTTGAAAGCTAAAGCTTGATAGGCTCATATGCTAATTTCTAAGCTGTTGAAGGCCACCCCTTATTTCAATGCATTTGGCAGTTTGTCACAGCTAGAGGGGGTTACTTCATGTGTGCCATACAGATATAATATTGTGACCACGCTCGTGGGCTTACAAATGAGAGGGCACTGATTGGCTAAATGCAAGTCTGTCAAAAGAACTGAAATAAGGGGCAGTCTGCAAAGGCATAGATACAAGTGAATCACAGATGTAAAAAGTATATTAATATAACAGTGTTGGTTATGCAAAACTGGGGAATGGGTAATAAAGGGATTATCTATCTTTTTAAACAATAACAATTCTGGAGTAAACTATCCCTTTAAGGTTTTTTTTGGCCCTGTAATAGTGCAGGTCTCGTTGAAAGCCTTACTCCTGGAGGCATTGGGCTGTAGCGCGGCCTTGCTGATATCAACAAGAGCAGCACTATTCAACCCTCTTAAAGTAAAATGACAGCCAACGTTCAGGGTATGCCAGCTGTCATTACGAGGTTAACGAAAGGAAAACATAAAGAGCCACAAAAACTGGTTTCTTTAGGCTGAAAGAAGATGATATTTGTGACTATAGAGGACATCACCTAGTTAAATATCATTCATTTGTAGTTATCGTGCTTATAACAACATTAAGAGATTTTTTTTCTGAAGCAAAACCATCTAAACAACTAATTATTGGAATCCCACAAAGGACACAATCATTGCCCACTCTTTTTTTTTTTATTATTGTCAGCTCTTCAACAAGAGGTTGAGTACTGCAGGAATGAAACATTTAGTGGGTTGTTAAGACTGCAGCCTTAAGGGAGCAATAACCCGGCCTCCTTGCCTCATAACTAACGGCCATCAAACCTTGGAATGGCTACAAATCGATGGCCCAGAGAGTGATTTATTTGGGACCGTACCATGGGAAGGGGGACAACATTATAAATTTATGACTTAACAGTAAAGAATACATCTATGCCCGCAGTAACTGCTACCCCCTGTAATTTAAATTCAGTATTCAACCAAATTAAAAAAGCTATGAAATCAAGGCCATATTCATATCCACATCGTATGCAGCATAAATAACCTCCTAGTTATAATCAGCGAGTGTGGGCTTGAATAAAGGGACATGATACTTAAAGGGACAGTAAAGTCATAATTAGACATGCATGATTTAGACAGAACATACGATTTTAAACAGCTTTACAATTTACTTAAATTATTTAATTTGCTTCCTTCTCTTGTTATTCTTTGCTGAAAGGTTTATCTAGGTAAAAAAAAACTAGGTTCTAGCTGCTGATAGGTGGCTGTATATATATATATATATATATATATATATACACACATACACGGATTGCCATTGGCTCACCCATGTGCTCAGTTGGTAACCAGTGGTGCATTGCAGCTCCTTCAACAAATGATACCAAAAGAATGAAGCAGATTTTATAATAGAAGTTGAAAATTGGAAAGTTGTTTAAAATTGCATGTTCTACCTAAAACATAAAAAAATAATAATTGGGGTTTCATGTCCCTTTAATAATAATAAAAAAATGTCTGCTATATGTAAAAAACAACAGCAATGTTTCAAATATAGTTTTTTTTAATTTACTTTATACAGAATGGTTTTCCAGTGCTGAATAAACCATATTTTTTTCTGTGGGAGTTGTCCCTGTCAGCCAGTGATAGGAAATAATTATTCACTTCCTGTTAATTGCTCCTAAATTCAAACAGTTTTTACTTAACCATTTTTTGACACAAACTATTTTAATGTATTTCATTTCTGCTTTTTCTTATACATGACAGAAAACAATGTTCTTTGTGTTAAAGTGACATTCTAATACACAAATGATATGCTCTAGGTTGTTAGAACATATAGTTTTTGTATTGCTGACCTATTTAACCCCTGCATGATGATGGTGTATTAAACGCATAGGTAAAGTCAGAAGCAACAAGCATTTGAGCTCCTGAGCAGAACAGGAATGGTGATTGGCAGATTGTACAACTGTCGTTCCATATTGGCTCAATGGTGAGAACCGACCAGCTTGCTCCTTGATGAGGCTAAGAGATTTACTTCATTCTCTTGGGTCCTTTGCTGAAGGCTAGAGAGGTTAAGGTGGGACGATCTAGATGGTGATTCGTGGCTAAACACATAAGCCTCCCGTGATTGGCTCACAAGATGTGTTCAGCTATCTCCCCTAGGTGCATTTCTGCTGTATGAGCTGACTTTAACTATGTATGTAACTTCTTTGCGGAGGTTAAACACAATTATATGCAACCAATAGCTCATAATACAGTAGAACATTTTTCTGCACTTTTATGTTCATTTAACATATTTAACACATATACATAAATTGCAGTTTTAAAGGGTCATAAATCAGATATTACATACAATTTAAATAATTTTCTATTCTATTTCAATTAGGAAATTTGCTTCGTTCTCTTGGTATCTTGGTATTGAAGGTGGAACAATGTACTCCTGGAAGCTAACTGAACACATTAGGCAAAATTTAACAAAGGTTTGGCTGTCTCATATGAGTGAACCTGCAGCCGAGAGTTAATAAGCAACGGTCATCAGACCGCTGCTTCCTAACCCACTCTGCCACCTATTATGCAGCGTATTTCCATCCCCCAGGACTGTTCCCAACCGGGGAGATTGATAGTCCTTGTTTGCACACGATTGGCTGTGCACGAGCGGCGTAGCACACTAGCTGTAGTGTGCAATGATAAATGCGGGCAGCGTATTGTTGCCCTCTAGATGCGAAGCTGGGCAGACCATTAGGTGAGCCAACGACAAAAGGAATATATGTGCAGCCACCACAATTAACAGCTAAATCACAGTTGCGCATTCCTGCTCTGTTGCTTTGCGGAAGCTCTTCTTTACAGAAATTGTGATTGATTCATGGAATAAACTTCCATTAGAGTTAGTAATGACGAACACTGTGTGGGACTTTAAAAATGCCGGGGATAAGCATAAGGCTATCCTTCCAACTAGATACATTTATACTTTTAGAAAATATTGGGCCTACAGGGAGTGCAGAATTATTAGGCAAGTTATATTTTTGAGGATTAATTTTATTATTGAACAACAACCATGTTCTCAATGAACCCAAAAAACTCATTAATATCAAAGCTGAATATTTTTGGAAGTAGTTTTTAGTTTGTTTTTAGTTTTAGCTTTTTTAGGGGGATATCTGTGTGTGCAGGTGACTATTACTGTGCATAATTATTAGGCAACTTAACAAAAAACAAATATATACCCATTTCAATTATTTATTTTTACCAGTGAAACCAATATAACATCTCAACATTCACAAATATACATTTCTGACATTCAAAAACAAAACAAAAACAAATCAGTGACCAATATAGCCACCTTTCTTTGCAAGGACACTCAAAAGCCTGCCATCCATGGATTCTGTCAGTGTTTTGATCTGTTCACCATCAACATTGCGTGCAGTAGCAACCACAGCCTCCCAGACACTGTTCAGAGAGGTGTACTGTTTTCCCTCCTTGTAAATCTCACATTTGATGATGGACCACAGGTTCTCAATGGGGTTCAGATCAGGTGAACAAGGAGGCCATGTCATTAGATTTTCTTCTTTTATACCCTTTCTTGCCAGCCACGCTGTGGAGTACTTGGACGCGTGTGATGGAGCATTGTCCTGCATGAAAATCATGTTTTTCTTGAAGGATGCAGACTTCTTCCTGTACCACTGCTTGAAGAAGGTGTCTTCCAGAAACTGGCAGTAGGACTGGGAGTTGAGCTTGACTCCATCCTCAACCCGAAAAGGCCCCACAAGCTCATCTTTGATGATACCAGCCCAAACCAGTACTCCACCTCCACCTTGCTGGCGTCTGAGTCGGACTGGAGCTCTCTGCCCTTTACCAATCCAGCCACGGGCCCATCCATCTGGCCCATCAAGACTCACTCTCATTTCATCAGTCCATAAAACCTTAGAAAAATCAGTCTTGAGATATTTCTTGGCCCAGTCTTGACGTTTCAGCTTGTGTGTCTTGTTCAGTGGTGGTCGTCTTTCAGCCTTTCTTACCTTGGCCATGTCTCTGAGTATTGCACACCTTGTGCTTTTGGGCACTCCAGTGATGTTGCAGCTCTGAAATATGGCCAAACTGGTGGCAAGTGGCATCTTGGCAGCTGCACGCTTGACTTTTCTCAGTTCATGGGCAGTTATTTTGCGCCTTGGTTTTTCCACACGCTTCTTGCGACCCTGTTGACTATTTTGAATGAAACGCTTGATTGTTCGATGATCACGCTTCAGAAGCTTTGCAATTTTAAGAGTGCTGCATCCCTCTGCAAGATATCTCACTATTTTTGACTTATCTGAGCCTGTCAAGTCCTTCTTTTGACCCATTTTGCCAAAGGAAAGGAAGTTGCCTAATAATTATGCACACCTGATATAGGGTGTTGATGTCATTAGACCACACCCCTTCTCATTACAGAGATGCACATCACCTAATATGCTTAATTGGTAGTAGGCTTTCGAGCCTATACAGCTTGGAGTAAGACAACATGCATAAAGAGGATGATGTGGTCAAAATACTCATTTGCCTAATAATTCTGCACTCCCTGTATGGTTCTTACCTGCTGTCAAATCTATGTTTCTATGTATTTTATTTGCAACAAAGGATACCAAGAGAACAAAGTAAATTTGATAAAAGACACAAATTGGACAGTTTAAAATAGCATGCTCTGTCTGAATCCTGAAAGTTTAATGTTGAGTTTACTATACTTCTTTCAGTACTTGGGGAAGTGATACTGTTTAATATTTTCACAAATTACATTGTTATATCATTGTTTCTGTCAAACACTGTGTACAAATTTTACACCTGCGCCATAAATTGCAGCTGTTGTCACATGGGAGCTGTAGCATACAACAATACTTGCTAAATTAATTTTCTCTGATGAGTTTCTCTTTAATCACAACACATAACTTTTGAAACAATGCTGTTCAAATACCATACAGTTAAATGTCACCATTTACAGTGATGTTATTTTATGATCCACTAAAACCCTTCCTATATAAACAAAAATCTGTCATTTTGAACATCAACATTTTTTATTGCTGACAAAGATAGGGTGTATCTATGTATCTTGCATTGTAATAAACTGACTGAATAAACTCAATATAATATTATTCTGAATTTGAAAATGTCACAGACTATTTCCTATCCTGTTGATATTTGGGCTGACCCGATAAAATGTGCATATGTAATTTGTCTGTCAAAATGGATTACTATGTTTAAGTATCAATTGTTATCAAAAGAGCTGTTTAAAACGTAGGGCAATTCCCTACAAAAGGCCCTTTTAAGTGCCCCCCAAAAAGCCCTTTTAAGGGCCCTTGGTAGTTTGGGGTTTGGATTTTTTTTTTTTTTGAGCAAAAAAGCTGTTTAACTCAGGGCATTGCCCTACAAAAGGCCCTTGGTAGTTTATTCTAGATTAGGCTTTTTTTATTTTGCTGTGTTTTTTTTTTAAAGGGTATTAGAAAAGGAATAATCTTTATTTTTTTGGATATTTTTTTTTTTGTAATTGTAGTTTTTTTTTATTTTTTGTAATGTTAGGTTTTAGTGTAAGGCAGGTTAGGTTTTATTTCACAGGTAAGTTTGTATTTATTTTAACTAGGTAGTTAGTAAATAGTCTACCTAGTTAAAATAAATACAAACTTACCTGTGAAATAAAAATAAAACCTAAGCTAGCTACAATGTAACTATTAGTTATATTGTAGCTACCTTAAGTTTTATTTCACAGGTATTTAGTTTTAAATAGGAATTATTTAGTTAATAATTGTAAATGTAATTTAGATCTAATTTCATTATGTTAAAGTTAGGGTTAGGATTAGGGTTACGTTAGGGTTAGGTTTTATTTAGCTCTATTTTAATTATGTTAAAGTTAGGGGGTGTTAGGGTTAGGGGTTAATAGTTTAATTTAGGTTGTTGCGATGTGGGGGACTGGCGGTTTAGGGGTTAATAGGTTTATTTAGTGGCAGTGATGTGGGAGGCCAGAGGTTTAGGGGTTAATAATTTTATTTAGTTGCTGCGATGTTGGGGAGTGGCGGAATAGGGGTTAATAACTTTAATATAGTTGCAGCAATGTTGAGGTGCGGCGGAATAGGGGTTAATAACTTTAGTATAGAGGCAGCGATATCAGGAGCGGCACATTGGGGATTAATAATTTTATTTAGTTGGCAGCGATATCGGGAGCTGCAGATTAGGGGTTAATAACTGTAGGCAGGCGTTGGCGATGTTGGGGGCGGCAGATTAGGGGTGTTTAGACTCGGGGTTTATGTTAGGTTGTTAGGTTTAAACAGTATTTTCTTTTTTTCCATAGACATCAATGGGGCTGCGTTACGGAGCTTTTGTCTCTGCGATCGCAGGTGTTAGACTTTTTTTTTGCCGGCTCTCCCCATTGATGTCTATGGGGAAAGCGTGCACGAGCACGTCAAAACAACGCTTGTTTTTGGTGCGGTATGGAGCTCAACGCAGCCATATCGCCCGCATAATCCGGGTTTTTTTAAACTTGTAATGGCAGGGCTATAGGGGGTTAAATAACACAACTTTTGTTGCGTTCTTTACTTTCCCTATAGCGCTCAAAACTCGTAATCTAGGTGTAAGTTTTTAAAAGGTTTTATACTGGATTTTTAGATCAGTGTCTGTGCATATCTTCTTTATAGTAGTGTCCATTAAATGCAGCTATATGAAAATTGGTGTGCACTGTCCATTTAAAGGGATAATAAACACCACAAATGTTATTGTTTAAAAAGATAGATAATCCCTTTATTTATCATTCCCCAGTTTTGCACAACCAACACTGTTATAGAAATATACTTGTTACCTCTGTAATTACCATGTATATAAGCTTCTGCTGACTGCCTCCTTATCTGAGATCTTTTGACTGACTTGCATTTTAGGCAATTAGTGCTGACTCTTAAATAACTTCACGTGCGTGAGCACAGTGTTATCTATATGAAACACATGAACTAACGCCCTCTAGTTGTGAAAAACTGTCAAATGCATTTAGATGAGAAGTGGCCTTCAAGGGCTTAGAAATTAGCATATGAGACTTCCTAGGTTTAGCTTTCAACTAAGAATAACAAAAGAACAAAGCAAATTTGATGATAAAAGTAAATTAGAAAGTTGTTTAAAATTGCATGCCCTATCTGAGTCATGAAAGTTTAATTTGGACTTTACTATCCCTTTAACATTGGGTGGGCTGAGCTAGGAACTTTTTTTCCTCTGGACTAGTAACTTTTGTCCCATGACTAGTAAATCATAGTGATATTTTTAAACCCTTGAATAAATAACTTTTTTCTGTGGATGTAAAGTGAAATTGATATGGAAGTAGGCTGAGTAAATACTTAGCAAAAAAAAAAAAAATGAAAAAGGAGCCAAAAGTTTATTTCTTTATAATAAAAAAAACTGTAAACAAAAGCAAAAGATATTTGCTCCGGTGAAGTTCCAGTGCGACTAATGTAAGAGGCTTTGCTGTACTATGGAATAATGTTGTCGGAATAAAATTGCTTTATTGGTATTTATGCTGCAGATTTTTGTGGTTCTTATTTCCCTTTGTAGCTGTGCTAGAGACATTTGATGTCATTTGTATGCCCCTTTAAAAAGAAAATCAACCAACGAGTAATTTTTAAAATAAAAATTTCTAACAACCCCCCCCCCCCAAATCAAATACTATTTATCTTTAGTGACCAAAAACAATTCAATTCCTGCCTTTATAATTATGCTTAAAAGTAATAGACACTACTATAAAGAATAATATGCACAGATACTGATATAAAAATCCAGCATAAAACCTTTTAAATGCTCCCAATTTAGCACTGCTGATGAGGTTAGGCTGGGACACTCAGTGAAAGGGGTTGAGAAAATAGGAACAGCAAACCTTCCCCTGCATATGATAAGACCCATTACACAAACAGGAGCCAGCAGGAATCTGTAGACATCAGTATACATCTAAATTGTTGGGGCTTGGTTAGGAGTCTGAAAACCAGCAGAATGATATTTAAAAATAAGCAAAACTATATTTAAAAAAAAAAAAAAACTGTATGGGCTATATAAATGGATCATCTACAAAACATTTATGCAAAGAGAAATCTAGTGCACAATGTCCCTTTAATCTTTGCACACATACTTAAGCCTTTTGAACTAGGCATTTAACTCCATGTGAGTTGAAATGCGTGAGTTTTACAGCATGAACCCCCTGCAGGTAAATAATCTCTATACCATCATCTTTTCCAGCTTTGAGCTGTGGTCCGTTACATGTAGGAAATGTAATTTGTATAAAAAAATGCAGAAAATAATATAGACTCCGGTAAGCGAGCAGTCACGCTGGGCTTATTGAGTACATACAATAAGTAAATAGATATGCACATTTACAGTTGTATTTGATAGGCTGTAAGTTATAAATGTTAGCTGACCCTTATTGTAGTTTGCACACATATAAAGCTGTGTAGTTAATATATGTTTAAAATAGCATGATTTACAATGCAGGGAGTATCTTGTGCCATATAAGAGAACAAGGAAGATGAAAGAAAGATAACACGTTACATTATGGGGTTGATTTTTCAAGCTGCGGCGGACGGGGGCGCACATACGCGCCCCTGTCTGCCACAGCTTGCCTCTGGCAGGCTGAATTCTGCTGCCGGAATTTAGCATTGCACATGAGTGCTATTTTGCGTTTGTGTGCAATCCCGCTCTCTGCCTGTGCACAGCCAATCACACACGGGCAGGAGCTGTCAATCTCCCCGGTCGGATTAGACTGGGAGATTGAAATTCGCCACCTAAGAGGTAACGAAAGGTTAGGGAAGCAGCGGTCTCATGACCGCTGCTTGTTAAATACGGACTGCAGGTTTTCTTGTTAAAACCTGCAGTCATAGGGAGACGAAGCCTGCCAAAGGCTTTGATAAATTGACCCCTATATACACAATGTAATGATAGCAAGGACAGTATCTCACATATGCGGGCAAATGTATTTTTTGCAGTACAGTTGTAGATCACAAAATGACTGTATATGCAAATGTATAATCTGTGAAATCATATCTTTATCTGTGTATCTATAGCCAACGATCCAAATACATATGTCGTTATATCACATGATCCTGGCATAAAAGACAGTTTTTTAAAACCAAATGGAGCGAGTCAATCAGCAACCTGCCTTGGTTTGTGCTGTCCCATAAGCAAATCAGGGAAGGCTAAATAATGTACAGGAAATCAAAGACAGGGAACGGTTAACTGCTATATGAGTTGCATCTACCTTACCATTTAAAAGGTTAAAGGGACACTGTACCCAAAAATTTTCTTTAGTGATTCAGATTGAGCATGCAATTTTAAGCAACTTTCTAATTTACTCCTATTATCAAATTTTCTTCGTTCTCTTGCTATCATTATTTGAAAAAGAAGGCATCTAAGCTTTTTTTTGGTTTCAGTACTCTGGACAGCAATTTTTTATTGGTGGATGAATTTATCCACCAATCAGCAAGGACAACCTAGGTTGTTCACCAGAAATGGGCCGGCATCTAAACTTACATTCTTGCATTTCAAATAAAGATACCAAGAGAATGAAGAAAATTTGATAATAGGAGTAAATTAGAAAGTTGCTTAAAATTTCATGCTCAATCTGAATCACGAAAGAATTTTTTTGAGTACAGTGTCCCTTTAATTATTCAAAGGGCTATGAAACCTAAACATTTTCTTTTGTCATTCAGACAGACCATAACATCAAAAAAGTTTACTTCTATTATCAAATTTGCTTAGTTCTCATTATATTCTGTGTTTAAGAAAAAGTGGTCTTGCAAAACTGCTAACATATAGTGCTCCAGAAATGGGCTGGCTCCTAAAAGATACCAAGAGAACAAAAACAAATTGGTAATAAGTAAATTAGAAAGTTGTTTAAAATTGCATGCTCCATATTAGCAATGGGCGAATGTTTCGCTACATTCGAAAAATGAAACAAATTTTAACACATTCGTTCATTTGAATCGAATTTCGAATGTTTACATAACATTCTAACATTCGATTTTCGAATGTTCGGTTTCGGATTTTACGATTACATTTGAAAATAATAGTTTCGAAAAATTTGAATTTATATTTTTAATAGTATTTCTAATGCTTTCTTTAAATGTAATATTCGAATTATGCAATATTTTATATAAAAACATTCAAAATTATATATTTGTATCTATTATGTATCAATTTACTAGATTCCCTCCCTACCACATGAACTATTGAACTTCTGAATAGTATTTTTTAAATAAATAGAATGTTAAATTCGAAATTTCGAATGTGGAAATTCAATCTAATTATAAACATTCGAATTAGAAAATGACATTCGAAAACTGTAAATAGCATTCGATTATAGAATTTTAAAGAATATTTGTTCTTAACATTCGGATTTATAATTCGAATTTCGGTAATAACATTCGTTCTAACATTCAAATTCGGAAATTTACACATTCGCCCATCCCTACTCCATATCAATCATGAAAAAATGTGGGTTTTATATGACTTTAAACAATTATGACATTTGCAGCATTTTAAATGAGCATAACATCACTTGGTTCAATATGTAGATGTGTTTCAATGCTATAAAACAAATAGCTTTTGTAAAGTAAAAGACAGCACAACAATCTTACTAAACTCTTGTACTTGCTTAAAACCAAACAGAGAATGTAATTTCCGCCAGAAGAAACACTCGCCGTGCTGTGTTTTACTGTAACAAGAGATCCTAGTAGCAGAAACACAAATCTTTTGCTATAAATGTCACAAATATACAGAGGGGGTCCTGGTTTATCTGTCAAGAGCTCTACACACGAAAGGATTTACATCTCCTACAGGTTATGTAGACATTGCTACTGTTTTTTTTTTCATCCAGATAACTAACTTAAAGGGACAGTCTACATTAAAATTGTTATTGTTTAAAAAGATAGATAACACCTTTACTACCCATTCCCCAGTTTTGCACAACAACATTGTTAGATTAATATACTTTATAACATTTAAATCTCTAAATGTCTGCCTGTTTCAAAGGCTCTATAAATAGCCTCTTAATCACATGCTTTTTTATTAGCTTTTTACAACAGGAGACTGATAGTTAATGTGGGCTATAAAGATAACAGTGTGTTCACACCCGAGGAGTTATTTAAGAGTTAGCACAACGCAGTACTAAATCCAAGTCAATAAATAATAAATAAAACGTCATGTGATCAGGGGCCAGTTTGCAGAAGCTTAGATACCAGGTAATCACAGAGATAAAAGTATATTAATATAACTGTGTTGGTTATGCAAAACTGGGGAATGAGTAATAAAAGGGATTATCTATCTTTTAAAACAATAAAAAAAACTCCCCAGCCCTGTAACACGCAGTATTATTAGTGATAAAGAAAATAATCTTAAATCAACAGCTGATTCCTAAATCACAAAAATGGGATGGTTCATTTAAACTCCAGTTTGATTCTTTGTCTGCCAGGAAGGGTTGCAATGCATTAGCTTATGTGTTGGGAGTAGGTAGGGATACCAGCTAGAATACAGGTGTCCCTTCTTTTATTGCGCTTAACTTAAGATAGTGTTTTTTTTACAAATCGAAGGTTTGTGACAACCCTGCGTTGAGCAAGTCTGAGCCATTTTTCTAACATATATACACATACATATGTAAAGATATATATATACACATATAAACATATAAACATATATATATATATATATATATATATATATATGTTGCAGGTAAAGTCCGAAATTGGGTAATCCTAGCATTACCCGGGTAAAGCTGACATTAGCCAAGCGGCTCTGGGTAAAGCACGATGTAACATGATAAATCTCATTACATTTATATGATGCACTGTAATTCACACATCTTCACTATCTTTTTTTCCTCCGCATGGGGGTTGAAGTGGAGGTTTCCCCCCCTTGTAAACCTCATTCCCAAAGATTACTTGGGCTGGATGCCAGAGATTCGGCGGGCGCCTTCCTTTACCCTCCCTAGGAAGAGGCAAAAAAATAGTGTAGATGGGGGAATTACATTACTTTGGGCTTTACCCAGAGCTGCTTGGGTAATGTCATCTTTACCCAGGTAATCCTGCCAGAATACTTAATACTCAGCAACCTTCAGAAAGTTAAGCTGTGTTGTTGTAGTTGTTACTCAATTAAAATAATTATAAATAGGAAACAAAAATATACTTTAATAATTTATTTTGCCCCCTTTTCATGTAAGTTATGTCTAAAACTTGTGAAATTCCCAGCTAGAAACCTGAAAGAGCACATGGCAGGCGTTATAAGCCTAACTTTGCCACATATTCATACCATATTTGCACTTTATATTTTCATTTATGCAGAAGCCAAACAATGGAATCAATTCAAAATGCCATGCTCTATCTGAATCATGAAAGCTTCATTTTGACTTTAGTGTCCCTTTAAAGAAAAATAAAACCTGGGTAGGCTCATGGGAGCTTTAAACAATGTGTAATATTTTATTTATAAAAACAAACAAGTGTTGGGGGAGTGTGCAAGGTTTTATGGGCATACTTTCTGAGTCTGTAATTGGTTAACGGCCATCACATGATACAGGACACTGGGAAATTAAAGGGATATGAAACCCAAACATTTTCTTTCATGATTTAGATAGAGCATACAATTTTAAACAACTTTCCAATTTACTTCTCTTATCTAATTTGCTTCGTTCTCTTGGAGCTAGCTGCTGATTGGTGGTTGCACACATATGCCTCTTGTCATTGGTTAACCAAAGTTTTTAGCTACTTCCCAGTAGTGCATTACTGCACCTTCAATAAAGAATACCAAGAGAATGAAGCAAATTTGATAATAGAAGTAAATTGGAAAGTTGTTTAAAATTACATGTTCTATCTTAATCAGGAAATTATTTTTTGGGGTTTCATGTCCCTTTAAAGGACATTATGCAATTCTATTGTATTTAAAGGACCACTCAATACAGTAGTATTGCATAACTAACAAGTGCATAATAAAAAGATAATGCAATAACACCTACTCTTAATTTCAAATAAGCAGATTTATTTTCTGACGCATTTATTTTTTTCTCTCCCATTTTCCAGCCCCCCGTATCATGTGACAGATATCAGCCAATCACAGACTGGTCTACATATACTCTGTGAGCTGGTGCACATGCTCAGTCGGAATTGGTGCCTCAAATAATCTGCATATAAAAAGATTGTGCACAATTTGATAATGGAAGTTAATTGGAAAGTGTCTTAAAACGGCTGCTCTTTCTGAATCATAAAAACATAATTTATGTAAGAACTTACCTGATAAATTCATTTCTTTCATATTAGCAAGAGTCCATGAGCTAGTGACGTATGGGATATACATTCCTACCAGGAGGGGCAAAGTTTCCCAAACCTTAAAATGCCTATAAATACACCCCTCACCACACCCACAATTCAGTTTAACGAATAGCCAAGAAGTGGGGTGATAAGAAAAAAGTGCGAAAGCATATAAAATAAGGAATTGGAATAATTGTGCTTTATACAAAAAAATCAAAACCACCACAAAAAAGGGCGGGCCTCATGGACTCTTGCTAATATGAAAGAAATGAATTTATCAGGTAAGTTCTTACATAAATTATGTTTTCTTTCATGTAATTAGCAAGAGTCCATGAGCTAGTGACGTATGGGATAATGATTACCCAAGATGTGGATCTTTCCACACAAGAGACACTAGAGAGGGAGGGATAAAATAAAGACAGCCAATTCCTGCTGAAAATAATCCACACCCAGAATAAAATTTTAATGAAAAAACATAAGCAAAAGATTCAAACTGAAACCACTGCCTGAAGTACGTTTCTACCAAAAACTGCTTCAGAAGAGGAAAACACATCAAAATGGTAGAATTTAGTAAAAGTATGCAAAGAGGACCAAGTTGCTGTTTTGCAAATCTGATCAACCGAAGCATCATTCTTAAACGCCCAGGAAGTAGAAACTAACCTAGTAGAAGGAGCTGTAATCCTTTGAGGCGGAGTGTTACCCGACTCAACATAGGCATGATGAAATAAATATTTCAACCAAGATGCCAAAGAAATGGCAGAAGCTTTCTGGTCTTTTCTAGAACCGGAAAAGATGACAAATAGACTAGAAGTCTTTCGGAAAGACTTAGTAGCTTCAACATAATATTACAAAGCTCTAACAGCATCCAAAGAATGCAATGATTTCTCCTTAGAATTCATAGGATTAGGACATAATGAAGGAACCACAATTTCTCTACTAATGTTGTTAGAATTCACAACCTTAGGTAAAAAATTCAAAAGAAGTTCGCAGCACCGCCTTATCCTGATGCAAAATCAGAAAAGGAGACTCACAAAAAAGAGTAGATAATTCAGAGACTCTTCTGGCAGAAGAGATGGC
Source organism: Bombina bombina (assembly GCF_027579735.1). Classification (NCBI taxonomy): domain Eukaryota; kingdom Metazoa; phylum Chordata; class Amphibia; order Anura; family Bombinatoridae; genus Bombina; species Bombina bombina. The sequence continues at coordinate 148,942,760 of NC_069509.1, read as the reverse complement.
CAAAAGAAACAAAACTTTCCAAGAAAGTAATATAACGACCAAAGAATGCATGGGTTCAAAAGGAGGAGCTTGAAGAGCCCCCAGAACCAAATTCAAACTCCAAGGAGGAGAAATTGACTTAATGACAAGTTTTATACGAACCAAAGGTTGTACAAAACAATGAATATCAGGAAGATTAGCAATCCTTCTGTGAAAAAGAACAGAAAGAGCAGAGATTTGTCTTTCAAGAAACTTGCGGACAAACCTTTATCTAAACCATCCTGAAGAAATATAAGTCTTCCAGACTCTATAATATATCTCTCTAGATACAGATTTACGAGCCTGTCACATAGTATCAATCACAGAGTCAGAGAAACCTCTTTGACCAAGAATCAAGCGTTCAAACTCCACACCTTAAAATTAAGGTTTTGAGATCCTGATGGAAAAAAGAACCTTGAGACAGAAAGACTGGTCTTAACGGAAGAGTCCACAGCTGGCAAGAGGCCATCCGGACAAGATCCGCATACCAAAACCTGTGAGGCCATGCTGGAGCTACCAGCAGGACAAACGAGCATTCCTTTAGAATATTGGAGAATACCCTTGGAAGAAGAACTAGAGGCGGAAAGATATAGGCAGGATAACACTTGTAAGGAAGAGATAATGCATCCACTGCCTCCGCCCGAGGATCCCGGGATCCGGACAGATACCAGGGAAGTTTCTTGTTTAGATGAGAAGCCATCAGATCTATTTCTGGGAGTTCCCACATTTGAACAATCTGAGGAAATACCTCTGGGTGAAGACCATTCGCCCAGGTGCAACGTTTGGCGACTGAGATAATCCGCTTTCCAATTGTCCATACCTGGGATAAGAACCGCAGAGATTAGACAGGAGCTGGATTCCGCCCAAACCAAAATTCGAGATACTTCTTTCATAGCCAGAGGACTGTGAGTCCCTCCTTGATGATTGATGTATGCCACAGTTGTGATATTGTCTATCTGAAAACAAATGAACAACTCTCTCTTCAGAAGAGGCCAAGACTGAAGAGCTCTGAAAATTGCACGGAGTTCCAAAATATTGATCGGAAATCTCACCTCCTGAGATTCCCAAACCCCTTGTGCCGTCAGATACCCCCACACAGCTCCCCAACCTGTAAGACTTGCATCTGTTGAGATTATAGTCCAGGTCAGAAGAACAAAGAAGCCCCCTGAACTAAACGATGGTGATCTGTCCACCATGTCAGAGAGTGTCGTATAATCGGTTTAAAGATATTAATTGAGATATCTTTGAGTAATCCCTGCACCATTGGTTCAGCATACAGAGCTGAAGAGGTCGCATGTGAAAACGAGCAAAGGAGATCGCATCTGATGCGGCAGTCCTAAGACCTAAAATTTCCATGCATAAGGCTACCAAAGGGAATGATTGTGACTGAAGGTTTTGACAAGCTGATATCAATGTTAAAATTCTCTTGTCCGACAAGGACAGAGTCATAGACACTGAATCTATCTAGAAACCTAAAAAGGTTACCCTTGTCTAAGGAATCAATGAACTGATTGGTAAATTGATCCTCCAACCATGAACTTGAAGAAACAACACAAGTCGATTCGTATGAGATTCTTCGAAAATGAGAAGACTGAGCAAGTACCCAGATATCGTCCAATAAGGAAATACCAAAACCCTGTTCTCTGATTACAGAAAGAAGGGCACCGAGAACCTTTGAAAAAAAATTCTTGGAACTGAGGCTAGGCCAAACGGTAGAGCCACAAAACTGGTAATGCTTGTCTAAAAAGAGAATCTCAGACACTAAAAGTGATCTGGATGAATCGGAATATGCAGATACACATCCTGTAAATCTATTGTAGACATATAATGTCCTTGCTAAACAAAAGGCAGGATAGTCCTACAGTAACCATCTTGAATGTTGGTATCCTTACATAACGATTCAATATTGATAGATCCGGAACTGGTCTGAAGGAATTGACCTTCTTTGGTACAATGAAGAGATAAAATAAAACCCCAGCCCCTGTTCCAGAACTGGAACTGGCATAATTACTCCAGCCAACTCTAGATCTGAAACACATTTCAGAAATGCTGAGCCTTTGCTGTGTTAACTGGGACACGGGAAAGAAAAAAATCTCTTAGCAGGAGGCCTTAACTGAAGCCAATTCTGTACCTTTCTGAAACAATGTTCTGAAACCAGAAATTGAGAACGGAATTGATCAAAATTTCTTTGAAGAAAACGTAATCTGCCCCATACCAGCTGAGCTGGAATAAGGTCCGCACCTTCATGGGTACTTAGGAGCTGGCTATAGGTTTTCTATAAGGCTTGGATATATTCCAAACTGGAAATAGTTTCCAAACTGATACCGCTCCTGAGGATGAAGGATCAGGCTTTTGTTCCTTATTGTGAGGAAAGGAACGAAAATGATTATTAGACCTAAATTTACCTTAGATTTTTTATCCTTTGGTAAAAAAGTTCCCTTCCTTCCAGAAACAGTTGAGATAATAATTTATTACCCTGGAAAGAAAGGGAAAGCAAAGTTGACTTAGAAGACATATAAGCATTCCAAGTTTAATCCATAAAGCTTTTCTAGCTAAAATAGCTAGAGACATATACCTGACATCAACTCTAATGATATCAAAAGATGGTATCACCAATAAAATTATTAGCATGTTATAGAATAATAATAATGCTATAAAATTATGATCTGTTACTTGTTGCGCTAAAGCTTCTAACCAAAAAGTTGAAGCTGCAGCAACATCCGCTAAAAATATAGCAGGTCTAAGAAGATTACCTGAACATAAGTAAGCTTTTCTTAGAAAGGATTCAATTTTCCTATCTAAAGGATCCTTAAATGAATTACTATCTGCCGTAGGAATAGTAGCACATTTAGCAGGAGTAGAGACAGCCCCATAACCTTAGGGATTTTGTCCCAAAAAAACTCTAATCTGTCAGATGGCACAGGATATAATTGCTTAAACGTTTAGAAGGAGTAAAATAATTACCCAAATTATTCCATTCCCTGGAAATTACTTCAGAAATAGCATCAGGGAGATTAAACACTTCTGGAATAACTACAGGAGATTTTAAAAACCTTATTTAAACGTTTAGATTTAGTATCAAGAGGACCAGAATCCTCTATTTCTAATGCAATTAATACTTCTTTAAATAAAGAACGAATAAATTCCATCTTGAACAAATACAAAGATTTATCAGCATCAACTTCTGAGACAGAAACCTCTGAACCAGAAGAACCATTATTAGTATCAGAATGATGATGTTCATTTAAAAATTCATCTGAAAAAAGAGAAGTTTTAAAAGACTTTTATGTAAACTAGAAGGAGAAATAACAGACATAGCCTTCTTAATGGATTTAAAAATAAAATCTCTTATGTTTATGAGGAACACTCTGAAAATTAGATGTTGACGGAACAGCAACAGGTAATGTAACAGTACTAAAGGAAATTTTATCTGCATTAATAAGTTTGTCATGACATGCAATACAAACAACAGCTGGAAAAACAGATACCAAAAATTATAGCAGATACACTTAGCTTGGTAGTTCCAGCACTAGACAGCGATTTTCCTGTAGTATCTTCTGACTCAGATGCAACGTGAGACATCTTGCAATATGTAAGAGAAAAAACAACATATAAAGCAAAATTGATCAAATTCCTTAAATGACAGTTTCAGGAATGGGAAAAAATGCCAAAGAACAAGCTTCTAGCAACCAGAAGCAAAGAAAAAATAAGACTTAAATAATGTGGAGACAAAAGCGACGCCCTTATTTTTTAGCGCCAAATAAGACGCCCACATTATTTGGCGCCTAAATGCTTTTGGCGCCAAAAATGACGCCACATCCGGAACGCCGACATTTTTGGCGCAAAATAACGTCAAAAAATGACGCAACTTCCGGTGACACGTATGACGCCGGAAACGGAAAATAATTTTTGCGCCAAAAAAGTCCGCGCCAAGAATGACGCAATAAAATGAAGCATTTTCAGCCCCCGCGAGCCTAACAGCCCACAGGGAAAAAAAGAGTCAAATTTTTGAAGGTAAGAAAAAATTATTAATTCAAATGCATTATCCCAAATATGAAACTGACTGTCTGAAAAATAAGGAAAGTTGAACATTCTGAGTCAAGGCAAATAAATGTTTGAATACATATATTTAGAACTTTATAAACAAAGTGCCCAACCATAGCTTAGAGTGTCACAGAAAATAAGATTTACTTACCCCAGGACACTCATCTACATGTTTGTAGAAAGCCAAACCAGTACTGAAACGAGAATCAGCAGAGGTAATGGTATATATAAGAGTATATCGTCGATCTGAAAAGGGAGGTAAGAGATGAATCTCTACGACCGATAACAGAGAACCTATGAAATAGACCCCGTAGAAGGAGATCACTGCATTCAAATAGGCAATACTCTCCTCACATCCCTCTGACATTCACTGCACGCTGAGAGGAAAACCGGGCTCCAACTTGCTGCGGAGCGCATATCAACGTAGAATCTAGCACAAACTTACTTCACCACCTCCATCGGAGGCAAAGTTTGTAAAACTGAATTGTGGGTGTGGTGAGGGGTGTATTTATAGGCATTTTAAGGTTTGGGAAACTTTGCCCCTCCTGGTAGGAATGTATATCCCATACGTCACTAGCTCATGGACTCTTGCTAATTACATGAAAGAAAGTTTATTTTGACTTGAGTGTCCCTTTAAAGAGCATGACCCATCAATACATACTCTTCATTTACTCCTGATATTGCCATTGTAAGGCTGAAAGCTGAATGCTTACTATTTTACACCAACATGTTGCTGAGCAAACTCCTAATGAAATAGTTTGATCAGGATGTTGTTTTTGCACTGCCTGTACTGAAGAATGCTACTAGCTTCAATTTCTCTATGTGCAGAGAAATTCCCAGAATAGGGTTTCTCAGGAGAGACAATGCAATCCAAAAGAAAGGTCAAACCTCACAATGAAGCCAAGGAGTATTAATATTTGTTCATGAAAAGTCAATATATCCATAGGTTTATTACACAAGAGGGTATGCATGGAGGGAGGGTTAATAAACATAGGCACTGTGCACATTTCTGTTGGCCGTGTCAAGGACAAGTGAGTTATGAGTTAATCTTGAGTCCTGCGATTCTCAGGAGAGCTATAAAGCAGCAAGCTGTTGCCAAGACTAGGGACAGCGAGGGTGATAAGGGCACCTCTACTATATCAGTATGGCTTTAATTGCAGCCGTGTCAAATCTGTTGCTTTTTGCTGTCTACTGTTTCTGCTTTTTTAGGGGGTCAAACAACATTTCAGTTTGCTCTGGAAAAGTCGGAATACTTTTCAGATACTTTAAACTGGAGGTGGAAAACTGGAAGCCATTAGAAGCTTTATCAGTATTCAATTTTATTTTCCTACAGAGTAGAAACACATTTTTAATTTAGGAAAATATATATTTTACTGTAAAATATTGAAAATGAGGCATGGTTTACTCCCCTGTCTCAGTTATAGGGACATTAAACCCAAAAATGTTCTTTCATGATTCAGAGAATGCAAGTTTTTAATGTACTTGTATTATCTAATTTGCTTAATTCTCTTGGTATCCTTCATTGAAGAAGCAACAAATCACTTCTGGGAGCTAACTGAATTTATTGCGTGAGACAATAACATGAGGTGTATATGTGTAGCCTCCAATCAGCAGCTCTTGAGCCTACATAGGTATCCTTTTCAACAAATGATTCCAAAAGAACAAAATAAATTGATAATAGAAGTAAACCAGAAAGTTGTTAAAAATCACATGCTCTATCTGAATCATGAAAGAAAAATTTGGGTTTCATGTCTCTTTAAGATCTTTTGGTATTTTGCTACAACAAAAAGATATAGTAAAATTACAGATTTTAGCATTCAGCAGTAAATAACTGTTTTTTTGTTTGTTGCAGCAGAAAGGTTAGCCAATTACAAAGCTACAAATAGCGTCACAGCTTGTTAAGGCTCACTCATGCTTTTACACTGTCCACAAAAAAGGTAGGACGTTCTATGACGTCCAAACAGCGTTAAGGCAAAGTGCTGTTAGGATAGTATGGAACACCCTAACGGCGTCTAGGGGTTAAAGGCAGGGGAAGCAGTTTCAAAAATCAGAAAAGGCGGTTTACAATGTAAGAAAATACTTTATTAGAACATACTTAAAAGGCATAGGTTATAATAAAACCATAGCATATAGCAAAAAGTACTGACGCGTTTCGGCATCCATGTTTCCTTGCTATTTAAAGCACCAGCTACAGTTATGTTGAATCTAACTCCTCCTCAATTTTAACACTTTGAGAACTGAATAGTAGCATTTGTTTTTACACACATTGTTCTAAATCTTGGCATAAACTAATATATTACATAGATTTGATCAAGAGACACAAATAATGTAGGTTAACATGCAATGATTGATAAATATATCCAAATGTAAACAGTTAATATTAGGCATGTTATCGTTTGATATTAACATGTAATTCTTAGCGACTTATTATCAAGTAAGTACAAATTTATACAAATAGTTTACATATATGATTGTATATATACAGAATTTACAATTGATAAGATACATAATATTCCCATACGATACAATCTTAACTCATTTATTTCCAATGATTAATAAAATCATTTTCAGAATTATAGCCTAAAGGCACTTGAGTGCGTAACTTATAGATCCAATAGATCTCTTGCTTTGATAGCATTTCCAATTTATTTCATCCATGTTTGGGTCTTACAATCACGTCTATCGCACTCCAACTAAAGGTGCTTAAATTTTGATTGTGTATTTCAATAAAGTCATGCGTTGTCATGCCTACGTATTGCCCCCTACATTGATTACACTCAATTAGATAGACTACATATGGGGTAGCACAATTTATGCATCCATTTACATCATATACCTCACCAGTTCTATGAGTAAAATTTTTAGTTATATTTATATATTCACAAGCTCTACATCTTTGGTTTCAGCATCTATCTAGTCTTCTCAAGGGCTGGACCAATTGCTACAAATATTTACTTCAGCTTGGGGTTGACCTAGTAACAGATCCACAAATATAGTGCAAGTTTAAAAGTCCTCTTTCAGTAAATTTCTTTTATTAAAAAGGATAATGTTTTTTTTTACAATAATACATAGTTACATGCAGATATGAAGATATTGGTAAATTAACTAATTTCTGTGACAACATAGTAGGCTCTGATAAATGTGCCTATGTTTGTATGTAAATAAAGCACCCTATTGCTTTTTAAAAGGCATACTACCATTTGACTTAGCATACTTAGATAGGCTAAGAAGCGTGCACATGTTGTGAGATTTATATGACACCCCCCCAAAAAATCCAGAATGAATGAAAAAAATGACATTTTTACATTTTAAATATATAATTCAGAATTTGCATGTTGTGTATGGCCAGCAAAAAGATATATCCAGTATATATATATATATATATATATATATATATATTTAAAAAATATATAAAAGGCTGTAGGTTCATTTTTAAACTACATCTTGGGAAACTAAGTCTTGTGTGTGTATATATGACAATAACAGTACTTTACTTGAGGTATGAAAGCACAGATGGTAAGTTTTGACATGGAACATGTTATAAATATATTCAATGTCTGTTACTGAGGAGTAGTGACATACATTATAAATACATTTACAGTATGCTAAAAGCTCAATCCAAATCCCCAGAGACTTGACGTTGTGTCTCCATATGGCATTAAACATTAAATATATAAAAAAAAAAAATCTGTTTTCATATACATTTTACCCAATTTCCTTTATTGTTTTTCACTATCAGTAATTCATGAATATACATAAGCAATACGAAGATAACAAGAGGTGTCTTAATAAATATACACTCCTGTGTAGTTAAATATGATATGGAATTTAAGAAGCACATCTATGTCATAGTGCTAAAGGCATTTACAAATACAAGAAAATATGTACCCTTATTTGAGAAGGTCTTAATATGTCCAAGTGAACATACATAGATACTACAAGCAATAAATATTTAAAGAGATATATAACAAGATTTCACTCTATGCTGGAGACTGGAGGATATAAAACTAAACCTGGAACCAGCTCTAAGGTATCTTCATGATGATACAAAACCATGTGCAAAAATCCAGCACGGCTCATCAGTGATAACAAAAAAAAACCTACATTTGTCACAAATTAAAACAATAAGAGGAAAGTGGATAAAAGTCTGATAATCCTCATTAATAGAGCTCACTCCCATGCATTTCCTAACGCGTTTCGGGTTTATCCCGTATTCATAGCTATGAACACGAGCCAGTCTGAATATTTGCACATGGTTTTGTAGTTTCACAGGGCGCTTGCTTTCCATAGGATTTTTGGCGAGAGAACAGCACCTTGTACCGTGTGGATCCTATCTCCCTGTTAAGCAGAGGGCGAATATGTTTACATCTGAAACACGTGCGTGTATATAAATAATATTTTTTAGTAACCCTTGCTATGTCACGACAGACTGTTTAACTCTTTGTTTAACTGGGACTTCAACAAATGATAAAAACTTGCTGGAATTTGATTATTTGTGTTTATCCTCAAGATGATATTACCTTCAGCTGCATTCACACATTTAGCTTTAGCAATTAATTTAAAGGGACAGTCTAGTGTACAAATAATATGCTCTTTATCATTAGATCATTTCATCTGTAAGTAAATTAATTTACTCTACTGTGTGTTTAACCCTTGAAGAGGCAATAAATATATAATCAAATCTGTGCCATTTTAAATAAAGATGCAATTTAATTCTGTTATCTAATTTGCTTCATTCTCTTGGTATCCTTTGCTGAAAATAATACATAGGTAGGATCAGGAGAAATGATTTATCACTCCGAGATGGCTGCTGATTGGTGGCTACACATATATCCCTCTTGATATTGGCTCACCTGATGTGCTCAGCTAACTCCCAGCAGCACATTGCTGTTCCTTCAACATATGAAAATAAAAATACTTAGAGAATGAATCAAATGCAAAAGGGATTAAACACACACAATAAATATTGCTTGGGACCCACAGAGCACTGCTGGTCCTGAGCAGAAACCGCCACTGATCCAATCAGCAGCGCTAGTCGTGCATCTGAGCCAGGCGAATAGCCAGTGTTTTTCAGTTGGGACCAGCAGTGCTCTGCAGGTCTCCCGCGGGGGTTAAACACACAGTAGTGCAAGGTCGTTAGTCTTAAAATTACACACTAATAGATTAGAGCATGTCATTTTCAATTATTATGGCCCTTTAAAGAAAACAAAGTATTTAAATATTCCTTTAGTTCCCAAACCTGTTTAATACATATAAAAAAGCACTATTTCAGGCTCTTTCTATCTTTGTGACAGTCAATTGTACTTCACATCACAGCTATATTTAAACGTCAGTTACTGATTTTGCTCATTAAACATTATCTGCCGTCAGTACATTTCACTCCTCTTGGGTCCACACGTCCAAAGAACCAAGGTAAAATAAGATCAGATCTGCCTCTTGCCCAAGGATGGTTCCCTACAGCCGACCTCCTCCTCGCATCTCACTGATTGCCAAATGCTGTGTGACCGTGCTCATTATTCTGCACAGGCCTTGGCTACTCACAGAACGGCTATGGAGAAGCTGCAGCTAATTTGTGACCAGAATGAAGGTTGCGACCCTCCCCGCAAGCTCTCCCATGATAGGCAGCAGCTAAGTGAAGAAGCCGACTGGAGACTGAATCAGAGATATCAGGACAGAATGATCGCTGACCTTGCCTTACCCAAGGACGATGGCATTTTCTTTTTATTGTAATATATACAGTTTTTTTATACTTTCATTGTACAATAACCAAAGATGGGCGATAGCTGTTCTATGTACGGAGCTAGTTATTGTTTTTAAGTAGGAGAAATAGAATGTGCCTTATTAGCGACACAATAACAGAAGCAATCACTGAAAACAGGAACACTGATTATATGCAATACAAACCTTATATTACTACAAATTGTTGGAATATATAACAAAAACATTAATATCATCCACAAAATTGTGTTTAAAATGACACCAGGGAGGCTGATGTCTCAAAGTGACAGAAGCTGGGTTGATAGATAATTTCCATATAACTGTGAAGGATGCTTAAATGGATGGGAAAGTACAAATTAAACCTGCATGATTCAGATAGAGCAGGTCATTTTCAAACACTTTCAAATTCACTTGCATTTACAAATGTGCTTCGTTCTCTTGGTATCCCTTGTTGGAAAAAAATACGCACATATCCTACACTAGTGGGGGCTGCTGCTGCTGATTGGTGCTTGCACACATTTGTCTCTTGTGATTGGCTAACGAGTTGTGTTCAGCAAGCTGCCAGTAGTGCAATTCTGTTCCTTCAGCAAAGCATAACACGAGAATGAAGCTAATTTGATAATAGAAGTAAATTGGAAAGTACTTGAAAATTGTATGTTCTATCCAAATCATGAAAGAAAATGTTGGGGTTTCCTGTCCCTTTTAAGGGACATACAAGTCCAAACTAAACGTTTATGATTTAGATAGATTACATAAGATTAAGATAGAGCATGCCATTTTAAGAGACTTTTCATTTTTGTTTTCATTTTTTCCTTATTATCAAATTTACTTCATTCTCTTGGTAAACTTTGTTGAAAAGCAGACCTAGGTAGGCTCAGGAGCAGCAATATGATGTGCCTTTATTCAAACTGGATTCCAGAATAGTTTGGATTTTGGAATATTTGTGTCTATAAAATGGGACAGTTTGGAGAGGGGATGGAATCAAATGTAATCAACGATATGTTATGTCATTTACATAATATTTACATGTCATAATATATATATATATATATATATATATATATACATAGCACCAGAGCTTTTTTTCTAGGGGTACGCACTGGTATCACCTCTGGCATCTTATAGGTAAATATTTATACCAGCACTTACTTTTTTACAATAAAAGCACTGCATAGCGTCTTTAGAAAGATACTAAAGTACAGTAATAAGAACAGTTGGTGTTTTAAATAAATATAGACTATTATTTTAGAACAGAAAAAAGCCCAAAAATACAGGCAGATAAATCTGTGAATTAGAGTTGGGTGGGGGATATAATTTTTGATCATTTTATTTTTCAAAAAAATTAATTAAAAAGTTTGGATTTCAGAATAAATTTGGATTTTTGGATTTTGGGATTCTGGATTTGCACCTGTATTAAAGGGACACTGAACCCAAAAAAATTCTTTTGTAATTCAGATAGAGCATGCAATTTTAAGCAACTTTCTAATTTACTCCTATTATCAATTTTTCTTCGTTCTCTTGCTATCTTTATTTGAAAAAGAAGGCATCTAAGCTTTTTTTGGGTTCAGTATTCTGTACAGCACTTTTTTATTGGTGGATGAATTTATCCACCAATCAGCAAGGACAACCCAGGTTGTTCACCAAAAATGGGCCGGCATCTAAACTTACATTCTTGCATTTCAAATAAAGATACCAAAAGAATGAAGAAAATGTTATAATTGGAGTAAATTAGAAAGTTGCTTAAAATGTCATGCTCAATCTGAATCACAAAAGAAATTTTTTGGTTACAGTGTCCCTTTAACACTTTCATCAAGTGAGTCACTAAAATACTGTAGCTCAAATCTTTATAAACCTTACACAACGTGTATGAAGTTCCATTGCGCATGCGTCTAAGACAACTGCTCAGTTTAAACCTCTGATTGACAATCCTAAAATGTACACTACTTGAAAAATTCAATTACTTCAAGTGTATCACTAATTAAATGATCACAATAAAACGCCCAAAACAACTAATAAATAATTAGGGACCGCTGGCCCGAGTCCTGCTTATGAGTGAAAGTGTATTGCCAGATCATACTTTAACTATGTGTTTAATTCCTTTGCTAGGGTTAAACATATAGGGCTAGATTACAAGTGGAGTGCTAATTTATCTCTCGCCCGTTTACGATCGTGCAATTACAAATGACTGGTTATTGCTACAGTGAGCTCGCGGTAGAAATTAGCGCTAAGAAAATTAACCAGAGATCAGATATCTGGTTAATTTTCTAAAAGTGCCCCAATTGCCCCTAAAATAAAGTATATTTTAGTTTGTTTGTTTTTTTTTTAAAGTATTTTTTTTAAAAGTATTTTTAAAAAAAATAAAAAAACAACTGCAGTAAGCAGTTTTTGGGGGCTAAAGTTGGTGGGTGTGGGGTGTGCCTTTACATTGAGGTCTATGGGGTACCATGTACCTTGTAAATATATATGTATATGCTTATATACATATATAATCATGTGTTAATATGTGTATATACACATATAAACACAAATATATACTGTATGTATATATTCATGTACATTTATACTTACAATCTGCTGCCCATCGCTGCACGACTTACACCCTTTGCTGCGCTAGTTCAAACACAGCATGAGAATGAGGTTCCCATTGCAGCCTATGGAAGGGCGCTCTTGTGAGTGCAAAGCTTACGTGCAATGCGAATGTGAGGTCGCGTTCTCATTGCACCTAACTTGTAATACCAGAACACATTTGCGTGCGCAGGTATTACTAAATTGAGCGCTCAATTTATAATCTAGTCCATAGTTAGAGGCATGCAGTAATGCGATAGTAAAATGCTCTAGAAAGCGATGCAACATAGCTGTAAAATGTTGACTAGAAAATATCACCTGAACATTTTAACATAGAAATAGGAAGATATTTTACCTCAAAATTTTCTAATTATTCACACCCTACTTTAAAGAGACTTTAAGCAGCTAATCAGAATGCTAGTCCCAGGACTTGCAAGGGAGTGTGCATCTAGCATGTGCAGGCACAGTTATGTTATTTTCCTATTTAGTTTAAGGAAGTTAACTATTAAATCTCATGAGATTTCAGTTAAATCTCACAAGATAACAACAAAGGCAAAGCATTACCTCAGCACTGCTGATAAGCTATTTTTTATTTATTTTTTTAAACTTGCAGCTGGACAGCAGCTTTTGTATAACTGTTCACAGAGCACTTACTCTGGAGAGCTGAATACATTTTGAGGTAAAATATCTTTCCTTTTTTACATAGAGATGATATTGTCAGTTTTTATCAGTTATGCTGCATTACTTTCAAGTGATTTAGCATGCGAGTATTAAGTCCCTTTAAGGTCAATATTCGTTTATGTACCGCACATCAATTCATTAGTATATCAGCACAAGGAGGAGGTATGATGAAGTGAAGTAGGCGAAACAAAGGATTTGTTTTACTTGGTACTCCCAACCGTGGTGATCTGTAAGGGCATTTTAATCTGCATGAAACACAACCCAATGCCGTCCATTAATAGCAGAAACAACTCCCTAGTGATCTTTTAGACAAAACGGAGTTAAAGGATCAAAACCTAAAATAATAATATAAATGGAAGAATGATTATTTTCTCCATTGTTCTGTTATTATTTGTATTGTTACAAATAACAGCTACATTAGAAAGTCTGACTTTTGGTTTACACATAATACATTTAAGAAATAGGGAAGACAAAATTTAAATTGCGTTATTCAGATAGAGCATGCAATTTTTATACACTTTTAAAATCCCTTCTATTTTCAAAATGTGCTTTGTTCTCTTGGTACCCCTTGTTGAACATGAATACACACATATCTTACACTAGTGGGAGCTAGCTGGTGATTGGTGCCTGCATACATTTGTCTCTTGTGATTGGCTACGGAGATGTGTTCAGCTAGCTGACAATAGTGAAATGCTGTTCCTTTAGCAAACGAGAGAATGAAGCAAATTTGATAAAAAATTACATTTGAAAGTTGATTCAAATTGTCTGTTATATGCAAATCATGGAATAAATATTTGGGGTTTCCTGTCCCTTTAAGATTGTACTTTCATTCTTCACTTATATATATATATTTTAAACTATCATCTCTCCAACAAATCTGTGAAATGAAAAAAGAAACCACACTTAAAATAATATAAATATACTTTTCCCCCCCCCCCAACAGTCAATGCCCCACTTGAGTGATGAAAAATAAGTAGCTGCTATAAAAACATTCTTTACTGGCTTTTAATGAAGAGATAACATACTTGGTGTGAAATGTACACATTCCACACAAATTTACATATCTACCCGCTAAGGCTTGTGATATACTGTGTCTCCCAAACATAGCATACGCAGACTGTGCATGGAAATAATTGTATCTAGATTAAATAAATAAATAAATAAATATATATATATATATATATATATATATATATATATATATATATATATATATTGCCAAACAATGCTTGAATTTGTCACTACACATTCCTATGACTAAGTGCCAAGTATAGGCACGAAACGTGTAAGGAACGTTAGATAATGTTGCCTATATGTACCTGACTTTTACTTGTCTAATTAAAAGTTCATTTTTAACTTTTCAAGTCTGTCGAGTGCAGCCGTTTTTTTTCTTTTTTGCTGTCACTACACATGCCAACTGTTTATTCAGTCCAGTCAGAAGCAAAACTTCTCTGCCGTCATAGAAAAATTAGATATCACTGAAGATGTAGACCAGTATCATCTAACAATTATTCTTAAAGGGATAGAAAAGTCAAAATTAAACTTGCAAGATTCAGATAGAGCACGTAATTTAAAGACACTTTTAAAATCACTTCTTCTTTCAGAAGTGCTTCGTTCTCTTGGTATCCCTTGCTGAAAAAGAATATGCACATATCCTCCACTAGGGGGAGCTACTTGCAGATTGGCGCCTGCACACATTTGTCTCAAGATAACTAGATGTGTTCAACTAGCTTCTAGTAGTGCAATGCTGCTCCTTCGGCAAAGGATAGCAAAAGAATAAGACACATTTGATAATAGATGTAAATTGGAAAGTTGGTTAAAATTGTATGTTCTATCCAAATCATCAAATAAAATGTTGGGGTTTCCTGTTCCTTTAATAACTGTAAAGAGAGCTGATTTTATATTGATGTTCATGAGTGAGCTCAATTAAGTCAATTTATGGTTCAGGTGCTTCAATTGTCTTACAAAGAAATATCTCAAACACCTTGTCTGTTTGTGACCCTCAAGGATGAATGTTGGGCAGAGCTACAGAGGAAAGACATTGGGTTCCATTTAACATGCTGGAGATGCAGCTTTGGAGCACCTTCGGCTGCAGACACACATATTATATACACATACCTCCTCTGTCTGCACTAACAGTTCAAAAGGGTCTTCCACCAGGATGAAAAGTCAAATTATTTGTAGAAGATCCAAGCAGGGACTGCACTCACGGAATTTAGAAAAAAATAAATATTTATTAAATGGTGACGTTTCGGGGTTCGCGGGCCCCTTCCTCATATCAGACCTGGTCTGAGGAAGGGGTCCGCAATTCCGAAATGTCACCATTTAATAAATATTAATTTATTTTCTAAATCCAGTAAGTGCAGTCCCATGTGTGTCTGCACTCACAATGCAATAGGGACATCAACCAGGGTGCCAAGTCAGGTATATCAATACACTGTTGGAAACTTTCTTTCACCAGATTCCAGAGCAGGTCTGTAATACAAAGCATTGAGCATTATCAGATTTTACAATACCTGTTGTATGGTGCAAAAAGTAAATGCATGAGTGGACCATCTGCTCATGCACAGGGTACAGTACAAAGTAGAAAACAGTGCAGATAACTAGAGATCCCCACCAATGCTATACCTATTCCTACAGGAATGCATTTTATGTCTCAGGATATCTCAGAAAGGGGACCCTCTAATAGCCACATTCCATGTATCCAATGGTGAAAACCCAAGGATATCTGTATGTTGTAAGTTGGAACCACTTACAAGCACACAAGAGGACAATGATCAGAATGGTGCATGACTTCTTTAATAGCTGAAGTTTCTTTATATGTATAAAATAGCACATGATACCACAAGAGCTCAGGCTATATAACTAAGTGGTTAGAACGTAAATGATTCAAGCAGAAACAAGAAGGAGTAAAAGAGATGTGAGCCCATTGTGTCAAGAGATGAAAAGTCACATATCACTACAGCATGAAAAAAGACTCAAGTTAACCAGGTTCTATAAAGTAATAAGACAAATACCTGATTTGATGTCTAGAATAACTGTAGTAGGAGATGTGTTGCAGGCACCAGGCAGAGTTTGGCTGGAAACATTTCTGAGCAGACTGTAGTTATCATAGGAAAGCTTAGGCGAACCAGTAGAATAGTCAGTAGACAAGCCAAAGGTCAGAACCAGGAGATCAGTCAGTAGTCGTGCATCATAGTAAAAGGAAAGTTCAATATCATAAAGCAGAGAACAGTTCCAGGTGTCATTACCCAGTAATTAGTCCTCTAATAACAGTTCAGGTAGGGATGAGAAAGGATACAAGTCAAGCAACAAAACCAGAGGGTCAGGCCAGGGTCTCCATAAGAAATAACCAAAACACTGAACAAGTGTAAGGAGGAGCCTTGAAACATCCCCCATTCAGTCTTGGCGCAGAGGAAACCACAGAGGCACTTCCAACTAAGAGAAGAAAATTAGCGCTATCCTTAGTGCACTTAACCTTAGTGCACTTCACACAAAAGGCAGATAAGCTGCGGCCACATTAACCCAAAGCTCCTGTGATTCTAACAGAGGAAGTCCTTCCCACCCCCAGATCTTCTCTCTTACAACAAAGGTAGGGATATCATGGCTCCTATTGCGCCTCCAGGCATGACAAGTTCAACCTTTTATATGTTCCAGTAACTACTGTTGAATGAAAAGAAGGCCAAACAAAATTGAATTTATTTCCATAGGAGACACATTCCATCTAGACTCCAAAGAGGTCAGATTTATCTGGATCAACAACCTACTATACTGTCAAATCCCTGTATACTGTTGGTTTGCCAGAAGCAACCTGTTCCTTTTTAAAAACATCGACTGCGTTTGCTTAAACAACCTCAATAGCCAGAGCATTTCACATCCTTACAATTCTTACTGTAAAGAACCCCTCACACTGCTGTGGAATCTATGTTCCTTAAAGTGAATGTAAACTTTCATGAATTAGTGCCCGGTTTTTAAAAGTACTATTAAAGGGACAGTCAAGTCCAAAATAAACTTTCATAAATAGGACATGCAATTTTAAACAACCTCCCAATTTACTTTTATCACCAATTTTGCTTTGTTCACTTGGTATTCTTAGTTAAAAGCTAAACCTAGGAGGTTCATATGCTAATTTCTTAGACATTAAAGGCCGCCTCTTATGTGAATGCATTTTGACAGTTTTTCACCACTAGAGGGCGTTAGTTCATATGTTTCATATAATATAACATTGAGCTCATGCACGTGAATTTACCGAGGCGTGAACACTGATAAAATGCAAGTCTGTCAAAAGAACTGAAAAATGGGGGCAGTCTGCAGAGGCTTAGATACAAGGTAATCACATAGGTAAAACATGTATTAATATAAATGTGTTGGCTATGCAAAACTGGGGAATGGGTAATTAAGGGATTATCTATCTTTTAAAACAACACAAATGTTGGTGTTGACTGTCCCTTTAAAAACAGGGACACTTTCATTCATGAAAGTTTACATTGCAGCATATTTTTACAAATACTTACCTTTCTCTTCAGCAAAGCTGGATCGGCGATCCACCGCCCGCAGATCCTCTGTACTTATGTCAGCAATGAAGAAACCGGCTTCTTCCAATTACGGCAATTTTCACGACATGGACACTCTGGAGGGGAAGCCATGATTGGAGGAAGCCGGTTTCTTCATAGGAGATGTAAGTATAGAGGAGCTGCAGGCGGGGGACAGCCGATCCGGCTTTGCTGAAGAGAATGGAAAGTATTTGTGAAAATATGCTGCAATGTGAAGAAAGTGCCCCTGTTTTTAATAGTATTTTTTAAAAACCAGGCACTAATTCATGAAAGTTTACATTCACTTTAAGTTTCAAGGAGAATAAGTATCAGTCAAGGGAAAAGAGTTTAGGAATATAAGCACTGACAGATAAATTGCATCTTGGGCAAGAAAAATGTTAGATGTCAATTTCAACACAAATAAGTAATTGACTCAAGGAAGAAGGGCCAGTCTGCCTCCTTGTACTATGTTAACACCAATGGCTCGATTTATCAAGCCTTCTCCTTCCCTATGACTGCAGGTTCTCATCAGACACAAGAGAACCTGCAGTCAGTATTTATGAAGCAGCGGTCATCAGACACAAGAGAACCTTAAGTCAGTATTTATGGAGCAGCGGTCATCAGACACAAGAGAACCTGCAGTCACTATTTATGAAGCAGCGGTCATCAGACACAAGAGAACCTTAAGTCAGTATTTATGAAGCAGCGGTCATCAGACACAAGAGAACTTGCAGTCAGTATTTATGAAGCAGCGGTCATCAGACACAAGAGAACCTTAAGTCAGTATTTATGAAGCAGCGGTCATAAGACACAAGAGTACCTGCAGTAGGTATTTATCAAGCAGCGGTCATAAGACACAAGAGAACCTGCAGTCACTATTTATGAAGCAGCGGTCATCAGACACAAGAGAACCTGCAGTCACTATTTATGAAGCAGCGGTCATCAGACACAAGAGAACCTGCAGTCACTATTTATGAAGCAGCGGTCATCAGACACAAGAGAACCTTAAGTCAGTATTTATGAAGCAGCGGTCATAAGACACAAGAGAACCTGCAGTCAGTATTTATCAAGCAGCGGTCATCAGACACAAGAGAACCTTAAGTCAGTATTTATGGAGCAGCGGTCATCAGACACAAGAGAACCTGCAGTCACTATTTATGAAGCAGAGGTCATCAGACACAAGAGAACCTGCAGTCACTATTTATGAAGCAGCGGTCATCAGACACAAGAGAACCTGCAGTCACTATTTATGAAGCAGAGGTCATCAGACACAAGAGAACCTGCAGTCACTATTTATGAAGCAGCGGTCATCAGACACAAGAGAACCTGCAGTCACTATTTATGAAGCAGCGGTCATCAGACACAAGAGAACCTGCAGTCACTATTTATGAAGCAGAGGTCATCAGACACAAGAGAACCTGCAGTCACTATTTATGAAGCAGCGGTCATCAGACACAAGAGAACCTGCAGTCACTATTTATGAAGCAGAGGTCATCAGACACAAGAGAACCTGCAGTCACTATTTATGAAGCAGCGGTCATCAGACACAAGAGAACCTTAAGTCAGTATTTATGAAGCAGCGGTCATAAGACACAAGAGAACCTGCAGTCAGTATTTATCAAGCAGCAGTCATCAGACACAAGAGAACCTTAAGTCAGTATTTATGAAGCAGCGGTCATAAGACACAAGAGAACCTTCAGTCAGTATTTATGGAGCAGCGGTCATCAGACACAAGAGAACCTGCAGTCACTATTTATGAAGCAGCGGTCATCAGACACAAGAGAACCTTAAGTCAGTATTTATGAAGCAGCGGTCATAAGACACAAGAGAACCTGCAGTCAGTATTTATGAAGCAGCGGTCATCAGACACAAGAGAACCTGCAGTCACTATTTATGGAGCAGCGGTCAGCAGACACAAGAGAACCTGCAGTCACTATTTATGAAGCAGCGGTCATCAGACACAAGAGAACCTTAAGTCAGTATTTATGAAGCAGCGGTCATAAGACACAAGAGAACCTGCAGTCAGTATTTATGAAGCAGCGGTCATCAGACACAAGAGAACCTGCAGTCAGTATTTATCAAGCAGCGGTCATCAGACACAAGAGAACCTGCAGTCAGTATTTATGAAGCAGCGGTCATCAGACACAAGAGAACCTGCAGTCAGTATTTATGAAGCAGCGGTCATCAGACACAAGAGAACCTGCAGTCAGTATTTATCAAGCAGCAGTCATCAGACACAAGAGAACCTGCAGTCAGTATTTATCAAGCAGCGGTCATCAGACACAAGAGAACCTTCAGTCAGTATTTATCAAGCAGCGGTCATCAGACACAAGAGAACCTGCAGTCAGTATTTATCAAGCAGCAGTCATCAGACACAAGAGAACCTGCAGTCAGTATTTATCAAGCAGCGGTCATCAGACACAAGAGAACCTTCAGTCAGTATTTATGAAGCAGCGGTCATCAGACACAAGAGAACCTGCAGTCAGTATTTATGAAGCAGCGGTCATCAGACACAAGAGAACCTGCAGTCAGTATTTATTAAGCAGCGCTCATCAGACACAAGAGAACCTTCAGTCAGTATTTATCAAGCAGCGGTCATCAGACACAAGAGAACCTGCAATCAGTATTTATCAAGCAGCGGTCACCAGACACAAGAGAACCTTCAGTCAGTATTTATGAAGCAGCGGTCATCAGACACAAGAGAACCTTAAGTCAGTATTTATGAAGCAGCGGTCATAAGACACAAGAGAACCTGCAGTCAGTATTTATCAAGCAGCGGTCATAAGACACAAGAGAACCTGCAGTCACTATTTATGAAGCAGCGGTCATCAGACACAAGAGAACCTGCAGTCACTATTTATGAAGCAGCGGTCATCAGACACAAGAGAACCTGCAGTCACTATTTATGAAGCAGCGACACAAGAGAACCTTAAGTCAGTATTTATGAAGCAGCGGTCATAAGACACAAGAGAACCTGCAGTCAGTATTTATCAAGCAGCGGTCATCAGACACAAGAGAACCTTAAGTCAGTATTTATGAAGCAGCGGTCATAAGACACAAGAGAACCTGCAGTCAGTATTTATCAAGCAGCGGTCATAAGACACGAGAACCTGCAGTCAGTATTTATGAAGCAGCGGTCATCAGACACAAGAGAACCTTAAGTCAGTATTTATGGAGCAGCGGTCATCAGACACAAGAGAACCTGCAGTCACTATTTATGAAGCAGCGGTCATCAGACACAAGAGAACCTGCAGTCACTATTTATGAAGCAGCGGTCATCAGACACAAGAGAACCTGCAGTCACTATTTATGAAGCAGCGGTCATCAGACACAAGAGAACCTGCAGTCACTATTTATGAAGCAGCGGTCATCAGACACAAGAGAACCTTAAGTCAGTATTTATGAAGCAGCGGTCATAAGACACAAGAGAACCTGCAGTCAGTATTTATCAAGCAGCGGTCATCAGACACAAGAGAACCTGCAGTCAGTATTTATCAAGCAGCAGTCATCAGACACAAGAGAACCTTAAGTCAGTATTTATGAAGCAGCGGTCATAAGACACAAGAGAACCTGCAGTCAGTATTTATGAAGCAGCGGTCATCAGACACAAGAGAACCTTCAGTCAGTATTTATGGAGCAGCGGTCATCAGACACAAGAGAACGGGCAGTCACTATTTATGAAGCAGCGGTCATCAGACACAAGAGAACCTTAAGTCAGTATTTATGAAGCAGCGGTCATAAGACACAAGAGAACCTGCAGTCAGTATTTATGAAGCAGCGATCATCAGACACAAGAGAACCTGCAGTCAGTATTTATCAAGCAGCGGTCATCAGACACAAGAGAACCTGCAGTCAGTATTTATGAAGCAGCGGTCATCAGACACAAGAGAACCTGCAGTCAGTATTTATCAAGCAGCGGTCATCAGACACAAGAGAACCTGCAGTCAGTATTTATCAAGCAGCAGTCATCAGACACAAGAGAACCTGCAGTGAGTATTTATCAAGCAGCGGTCATCAGACACAAGAGAACCTGCAGTCAGTATTTATCAAGCAGCGGTCAGACACAAGAGAACCTGCAGTCAGTATTTATCAAGCAGCAGTCATCAGACACAAGAGAACCTTCAGTCAGTATTTATCAAGCAGCGGTCAGACACAAGAGAACCTGCAGTCAGTATTTATCAAGCAGCAGTCATCAGACACAAGAGAACCTGCAGTCAGTATTTATCAGCAGCGGTCATCAGACACAAGAGAACCTGCAGTCAGTATTTATCAGCAGCGGTCATCAGACACAAGAGAACCTTCAGTCAGTATTTATGAAGCAGCGGTCATCAGACACAAGAGAACCTGCAATCAGTATTTATTAAGCAGCGGTCATCAGACACAAGAGAACCTTAAGTCAGTATTTATGAAGCAGCGGTCATCAGACACAAGAGAACCTTCAGTCAGTATTTATCAAGCAGCGGTCATCAGACACAAGAGAACCTGCAGTCAGTATTTATCAAGCAGCGGTCACCAGACACAAGAGAACCTTCAGTCAGTATTTATGAAGCAGCGGTCATTAGACACAAGAGAACCTTCAGTCAGTATTTATGAAGCAGCGGTCATTAGACACAAGAGAACCTTCAGTCAGTATTTATCAAGCAGCGGTCATTAGACCGCAGCTTCCGAGCCTTTAATTTCAATCTCTCCAGTCTCGTCTGACCGGGGAGGTTGACAGATTTGCGCGTGATTGGCTGGGCACAGGCAGGGACAGTGTTTTACACGAGCGCAAAATAGAGCTTGCATGTAATGGCAAATTGCTGCCCGCCAGAGGCGAGCTGGGGTGGACAGGGGTGAATATATATATATATATATACGCCATGTCCGCCTTGATAAATCAATCCCCAAATATTGTTAGCTTGTGCCCATTTACTGTATGAACTATTTTATTTCAGAATTAACCATCATAAAATTTCCGTTCAACAAATATAACACTCAGCACAATGCTGCTATGTAAAAGATATATAAAGCTAATCTCTGAAACAACAAAGCCGTTTGTTCTCCTTCTGACCCATATAACAAGTTCTTCTAAATAGCAATTAAGGAGGGGTAAACCGGCTCCTCTGCAGTAAGTGTGTACTTTGTACTGTCTG
The DNA here is from genome assembly GCF_027579735.1 of Bombina bombina. Classification (NCBI taxonomy): domain Eukaryota; kingdom Metazoa; phylum Chordata; class Amphibia; order Anura; family Bombinatoridae; genus Bombina; species Bombina bombina. Next base: position 148,920,070 of record NC_069509.1, on the reverse strand, counting down.
AATGGATTAGACACGTAGCAGATTTTTGAATTGCTCTTTCAGAAGAGAACTTTGTTTAACAATAGGATAAACACAAACAGTCATCGCTTATTCCAGTTTACAGAAGTGCTTTCCTTTAAGAGATCTGTGGTGACCTGAGCTCTTCATTTTTATTAGTATTTGTGGCAATAATTTTAGCTTACATCAGTGTTTGCGCATAAAGTAAACCCTTTCAAATTTTAATCTAAAACATTTAATTTTGGTATCTTTATTTGAAATGCAAGAATGTAAGTTTAGATGCCGGCCCATTTTTGGTGAACAACCTGAGTGGTTCTTGCTGATTGGTGGATAAATTCATCCACCAATAAAAAAAGTGCTGTCCAGAGTCTGAACCAAAAAAGCTTAGATGCTTTCTTTCTCAAATAAAGATAGCAAGAGAACGAAGAAAAGTTGATGATAGGAGTAAATTAGAAAGTTGCTAAAAAATGCATGCTCTGAATCAAAAAAGAAAAAATGTGGGTTCAGTGTCCCTTTAAACTTTCATGATTCAGCGCACACAATTTTAAACTCTCCAATTCACTTTCATTATCAAAATGTGCACAATATTTTTCTGTGCACAATTTCTGAGGCATCAACTCATATTTCTATTTAAATCTGTATATACATATACCTGTATATATTATCTATATAGATACTGTAAAATATTCTAAATAATCCATATAGTGATATATATATCATTTTTCATTATTTAAAATTTAGGAATAATTAATTGAACTGCAAAAGATTTGCATACAAAAAAATAAAAATAAAATAAAAGCATTTAAAATGTTATTTGATTGGAACAAAAACACTGTTTATTTTACTTCCTTTGCTGTGGTCAATCAGGAACAGATTTACATGTGCACATATTAGCCAATAACTATGCAATATGTAGGAATGTCAGGGTTCAGCATTTTACAGAATGTACTCCAGCTTCCCGGAGGTGAGTGGTAACAGAATTAAATTACAGAAACAACAGGCAAAATATATCATGAAAGCGCCTTTCAAAATTGTTTTTAATTATGCACAATTAAACATTTTATTATGACGGAAATGTTGATTTTAAAAGGACATAAAAGTGCAAAAAAGAAAAAATTTAATGTGTTATATGCAAATCAACCGGGCAATAATAAAATGCCCTTACTATAAGGGCGATTCCAATCTGGTCCATTGTGGTTTTAAAGCTCCCAATACGCCTTTTTCAACATCAGAACTAACACAATGCAAATGATAACATTCTAATATTGCAAAAATATTGGATCAGATACTGGAAAAGTCTTCATCCCCACCAAGTCAAGATATCGCCAACAAAATAGACACATTGCATTCACCAGTCAAATGCTGAACACCCATAAATAAGACCTATAACACACATCAGATAAACAATAACACAACATAGATGTGCAACTATCGCTTCTGATTGGATCAGCACATCTTTCGTAGTGCACTACTAGCCCAGAGCAGTATTTCTACTATGTGTTTAACACACAGTGCTGCAGATTCAATTTTCTTAAAATGAGATGCTCTAACGGATCAGAACATGTAATCTTTCAACGATAATGGCTCTTTATATGAACTTCGAAGTCCCTTAAAAAAAATGGGAAAAAATAATATTTGCGAGCTGTATAAATGTCACTGTTTCATATGCGTGAAAAAAAAAATGAGTACACTGTCCGTTTAGCCTACACTTCCAACAGTAGCGCGTATTTTTCAGTTCTAATCTGTAATCAAAACCCATTACTATTCAGAAGAAAAAATCAGGGAAGGCAATTATTTGTACAGTTATGGAAGATAAAAAAAATAGAATATAAAATAAATGGGACAGTTACTAAATGTCAGCATAAAGTTCATTTATGTATATATTAAACTCTCTCGCTTTATCAAAATATCTTTAAAATCATAAAATATTGAAGTTTATCTAGTGAAATAACATCTTCTCAATTTGGATCTCAATCACTATCAGATGTAAATTATTTATTTTCACTGTTGAACAAACATTCTTTCTACATCAAGACTTCAGTCCTTTAAAATGGTAAAATATATTTCATTTTAACTAGCTTGACAACATTTCTTCATCTTCCTAAAAGTGTGTCCAAAAAAACATTTGCTAACCTTTTTTTTTTCTCTCCGGCTCTGTAATGTTATTATTCATTGTATTCATTATTAATGGCAGCTGGCACTAAAAAAAAAATGCTCTCTGGTTCCTGTAAAATTAATTCAATGATTAAATTTTAAGTCCCTCAGAGACAGAGGGAGCTCCAGCAATCTGTGGACTTCCTTCTGGTTTTGGGGACTTTGGCAATCTGCCAAGTCTCGGCTTGCTTCCGAAGATAGTTCCCATATAATATCCCATTTGAAGTTGCATGTTAAGGCAGCCACCAGATAATGGTTTGAGCGTTGTTTGAACTTTTTTAGGCCCAGAGGGGAAAACTGATGCCCTTGAAAATGTTAACCCTTAACTCACCTCCTGCCATATGAATTATTCCATCATATACGTTTATTTTATCCAAGAAAGGTATGGTTTGTATAGAATGGCTATAAAAATATTTTATCAGATATTTAAATGGTTTAAATTTAATTTTTTTTTTCTTTGCTTGACAAATAAGTGAGCTGAAGTATATTGATGGCCAAAGAAAATTTGAGGGTAATATATAGTTACTTAGCTTTTAGCGTGTAATGGGTTCTGGGAATTGATATCAGTTTTATGTATGGGGAAGTCTAGTCATACACGGATATATGTGGCTGACAGAGGAACTTCAGAGCCAGTGGTCTGATATCATGTATTTTCTTTAATAATATTAGTAGTAGTAGAAATAAAATGTATATATTTTTTATCAAACCTGTGAGGATAATACACCTGTTCAAGTTAAAATGATATTCTAATGCCGAAATGAAATACTCTACTTCATTAGAACATATTTTTGCATTACTAACTATAGTTAACTAAGGTCTAGATAACAAGTGGCACGCTAACGTTAGTGTGCGCACAATATTGAAATATCGCGCCCACTTGCACTCATATTACAAGTTGAAAGAAAACCATACTGTACGTACACAAACTAAATTTGCGCTTATCAGGTTATCGTGACTGGAGACATCACGTAAAGGGTTAGGGCTTAACAAAAAGTTGCATCAAACACAACATAAATACATTAAAATAAAGTGTTGTATTCAAATATACACTATCTAATAAAATGTATTCATATAATAGTTAAAAGGTATATGGTATATAACAAAGTATTTGAATGGAAAGGGCTATAATGTATATACATACATATAAATGTCTAAATATGGGTATATATACATATGTATATATGTGTATACATGTGTATTTATGTTTATATGTATTTACATACATATAAACACATATATACATGTGTATATATACTTTGGAGCCCTTTTCAATACCTGAAAACGTGTGTGTATATATATATATATATATATATATATATATATATATAATATAGAAAAATAACTAACAGCACTAATCCTCATTCAATAATTGATAATCATCAAAACTCAGTGTTGAAAATCTTACATCTGGTTTAATTCTTTTATTTAGCCCGTTTTTTTTTTATTTAGTTTTTATAAAATGACTTGTTAATTTTTCTTTTAAATTAGATGCCTTCCATACAGTCATGAGAGGTCTGTCTTCTACTATCTGTTTTATGTCATTATCTAATGTTAGGACTTGCCGGTGTTTTTGCATTATTGCACAGATATAGTCCCATTGGACTAATGAATCTTACTTTCTGGTCACAGATTTTTATTCTTTCTTTGTATAGTAATTTATCTCTATTTTCTGTTTTTGCTACAGTGTATGCTTCTTTTAAAAAAATATTTTTAGGGTATCCTCTTTCTTCAAACCTATTTTTAGCATTGTAGCTTCTTCATTTAATCTTTTAAAATCCGAATAATTGCGTCTGTGCCGCAGATATTGTTATTAATTTGTGACTTTGGATGGTGACTATCCGCTAATAATAGAGAATTTCCTGCTGTAGGTTTCCTAAATGTGCATGTTTCTATTTTATTATTGGGTAATGTGTATTTTCAGATCTAGGAATTACATTTCCTTCTCATTCCATGTATAGGTGAATTTTAAGTTTAATTAATTTTTATTCAAATTGGACATAAAAGTTTTTAACTTTGGGACAGTTCCATTTCAGAATATCGTCAATGAGACAAAGCCAGATATCTATGTGATTACCTTGCAATTCATCTGTGTTTAATACAATATCTCGTTACCACTTCCCCAAATACAGACAGGCATATGTGGGGGCACAGCTAGTAGTAATTGCTGTGCCTAATTTTTTTGATTGTAGAATTTATTATAAAAAATAAATGAATTATGTGTAAATATAAATTCCAACAATGTTTCAACCAGATCAGTGTGTTTATCATAGTTAGTGCCCCTTTGTTTGAGAAAGTAAGTTGCTGCTGATATTCCCTGTTTATAGGGAATTGAGGAATATAGGGATTCTATGTAGATTGCTACCAATATTGTGTTGTCCTTTACCACTATGTAATTTAGTTTTTTGAGTGTATCTTGGGTGCCTTTAATGTAAGATGGTAGTGTTACAAGGAATTGTCTTAGGCATTAGTCTATATATATTGAAATCTTTTCTGTTAAACTCCCTTGGCCAGATATAATAGGCCTTACTGGGGGGGTGGGGGGGTGGATTTTGTTTTTGTGCAATTTCGGAATTGTGTAAAATGTTGCTATACGTGGGTGTTTCATTGTTAGGAAACGTAATTCTTTTTTATTTAGCAAACCCTTTTCAAAAGCTGTTTTTAATATTAGTTCAAATTCATTTTGATGTTTTCTGTGGCGGTTTTTCTAAGTAAATCATATTGTCTTGTGTCCATTAATTGTTTTTTACATTAAAATTCATATTCTTTACTGTTGAGAATAACTATGTTTCCACCCTTATCTGATGGTTTAATTGTTACTGTTTTATATTGTCTTAATTGTTTTAGGGCCTTTCTTTGTAATGCATTCACATTGTCCTCATGTCCTGTTGTGATATCTAATTTGTCAATATCTTTTTCTACCAATTTGACGAAATTATACACACTTTGTACTGATGATAGAGCTGGCATAAAGGTGGAATTATTTTTAAGATTTGCATGACCTATATGCAATTCTTTCAGTTCTTGGTTCAGTTTCACTATTTAATTTTTCCAGTTCTTGCAACACTACTCTATCATTTATGCCTAATGTAATGTCAGTAATTTTAATTTTTAGGCTTTTGTTTAAAATCATTTTTCTGGCAAATAAATTTATATCTTTGACTATCGTAAATTTATCCTGATTGTTTACTGGAGCAAAATTAAGTCCCTTCGATAGTAAATGTACTTCTACTTCTGTTAAGTTCTTTCAGATAAATGTACTAATTGTTTTGATGATGTTATATGGGGGGTTGTTGTTGTTGATTCCTCAGGGGATATCGACTTTGTTCGCCGATATTTTGACCTCTGTTTCCTCACCCCTCTCCTCTTTTTCTTCTTCCTGACCTTCTGAGGTTCTGAAAACCCCTTCCATTGTATTTACCCCTTCTGGAGTGTCAGGGTATCTGTGAATGTCAGTAGACAATACATACATATATACATATATAGGATAAAATAAGTATGCAACCTATCAAATATTACATTTTAGCATGCTCATTTTATCGCTGAATACATTCTGTGTATTGCAATTCTGAGGTCAGACATGAGATGCCTTGCTGACTACACATCAAAATTAAATCCCCCCCCCCCTTCTTCTTGGTTACACAAGAGAGAGCAAATGATTTAGACCTTTGTATAGATAAGACCGATGGGCCACTTCAAAGTAAATATTAGCATTATGGAGCCCTCATATGTATATGCCCATATATGGGTTTCCTGCCCAAAATGAGTAATAAAACTTACAGTTCCCCTGTAAGGAACAGACAGTCCGTCTGTTAGAATAGTGGTATATACAAACATACTCAGAGGAAATAGCCCTTAGCATACAGGTGTAAATTGTCCCATTCTGAGCCCCCAATATGCATCTCTCAGACAAGCTGGCATTTCAAGTCTCTGTATGACATGAGAAACTAGATCTCAGATAAAGGAATTGTGCCTAATTTTCATGTAGTTTTAGATACTCAAATGAATATATATATATATTCAAACAGATATTAAATATGAACATATGAATCTGGGAGATTGTCTATGCCTAAGAAGGGTAATATCGGAAGCTGAAAGCCTAAGAATCAAGATTTCAACATGTCTTAACCTATGTATTTTTGAAAACATAGAAGTCTTAAGGATTCGAAGTTTGGACAAATCATATATATTTTTCAAACATTAAATATGTGTCTCAGACTGTCCAAATAAATGGATATGAGGTTGTCTATTTGTATAACATTAAATATGAATATTTGCTGAATTTAATAAGTAGCTATACAGTCAATTTAAAATGTCCAATTTATTTCAAATTTAATAACCTATTCTTTTTATTTTTCAGGCATCTGACAAATGCATGTGTGGTTGTCCCATAAATGGTGTCATATGTTTTGTGCACTCAGCAAGAGATATGTATGCTCCATATTCTGTATTTGTATTAATATGGGATAATGATCGAGTGTAGCTTTGAAGGCATCTTCTAAAATATTGTAGGAAGTAATGTACTTATGTTTAGTCTCTATAAATAGATGCTAAATTGTATTAGATGGGACACATATGTTGACCAGATATATTATAGTATATTAAATATACAATTAAAAGATACATAGTAAACTATATAAACTCTAGCAATATTTGATAGCAAAACTAATTTTCTGGTTGTCTGCTGCCATCTGGTTGTTTGTGCGAGAATTGCAACCAAGGGGAATTGTGGTGTCGGATAGCCATGTATTCCCAGTAAACTATCACAGACAAGCACCGTAGTGCATATCCCATATTCACCAATGATTAGAATAAAAATGTGTGGGGTATATCATGTGATATAACCTCATGCAAGGAGAAAGAAGGGGGTCTTTGCTGCTGAATTTTGACTGACAAACTGTTGCCTTGGAATACAGTCTCTATAAAGCAAATCTGGGCCTAGCTTCCTTATCCATATTGCAATACCTTTCTTCATATGAGGTGACCTGGATCTATGTGAAAAAGCTGAAACATTTAAATTGGCTTACTGGTGATGTATATGGTTATTTCATACTTTTATATTTAAATCAAAGATATTTTAAAGCTTTAGTTAGATTGTAATAAGTATACTGGTATTACATATTAATGTTAATATCATAAATTAATTACAGTTTAGCAGCTTGTCATTTACATGGGATCCCCCCATGCACAGGATCACCCCGGAAGGCAGCACGTAAACACAGCAGCGGAGTTAGGAGGAGCACTTGCGTAAAGGAGACAGGTAAAATATCATGACTGGTTTGTTTGGAGGACGCTTCAACAGTGGTCATACCTGTTGATACGCGTATGTATAAGGCTCCTCTTTTCCATGCTTGCGTGTATGTTCTAACCTTCAGTGTGGGGATGATGCCTGGTTTTCCTGGCTTTGTGGCACCTTTGGGACTATGACTCATTCATCGTACATTACGTATTTTATGTAATATGTTTTGTACAATGTTTTTCAGGATGGAATGTTTTTATATATATATGCTTTTTAAATATCTATATGAAATCTGACAAAGAGATGAAATGTTAATACGTCTTGACACACCAATTGTTTCAAATCGTTAGGGCGGATCACATCATATGTGTAACTAGGGGAGTGTATTGAGAATCGATATTTGATTGGCTAGAGGGGGTACATATAAAGCAGGTCTGTTTAAAGTATATTCACAGCCTGATGAAACGGCTCTGTGCAGCCGAGAAACGCTTTGCTGGATTTTAAAACTTTTAAATAAAATTGTTTTAACTTGTAACCCAGTTGGAGTTGATCTCCTCTATTTTCTGAACTGCCTTATACCTCCATTCTATCCTTGGAACGAGTGAGCATTTGGGCATTAACAGCGCGCACCATATCCACACACCCCTTCCAGCATCTGTGACGATTGGATACTCTGGAGGAGGGTGTGAGAGCAGGTCCGATCCCGATTGGCGGAATGATTCATGTGACCGGCTGGTGGCCATTGCTGGGTGGTGTCTGCCGGGCGACTGTAAGGTCCCGGTTTGCGATTTCGGGCACTTTTCAGCGCCGCTCCATTTGTGAGTATATTTCCCATCCACTTCTATTGCCTGTTCTTATCCTGACGATATCACCCTATTGGCGCCTTCTTTTTTCCTGCTTTAGGACATTCATCGTACATTGCCTTACTAACTATTACAGTCAATAATACTTGTAATTGGAGAAGTTGATTTCATTACATTGTTCTCTTAGGTGCACCAGACATTTTTCAAGCCGGTTTCATTATTGTGATACTAAGGGATCCCTAGTATGTGTGTTACCTTTTTAGTATATTAAAGTGTGTGTTGTATTTTTGGCATATCCGGTCTCTTTTTGATTGATTTTTTGCAGTTGTGCTGCTCTTTCCTAGACTTTTAGAAACTTCCCTTTTTGCTGTTTTGCATATTGATATATATATATATATATATATATATATATATATATATATATATATATATATATATATTAGAATTTGCCTTATTGTAGCTAAATACGAGGTTAATTCAGGTCAGATGTATTGGCATATAAATTAGCTGTTTGCATTAATAATATATACAATTTCTGGTGTTTTTAATTGAAGTTATATAGAATAATTTGTGGGCTAAGTTGCTTAATTATACTTGTCTGAAAGTTATCTTAAATCTATTGAGACCCAGTAAGATTTGTGTGAAGTATCTTGGTATATTGTTTATCTAAACACTGAAGTTAGCGGTCCATATTCTGGTATTTTATTGTGGTATTTTAATGTAATTCAATGTAAGGTTAATTTTAAAGGTATATTTTTTATGATCTGCTGTATAGAATATTTTAACGGAATAAGCTTGCATAGTTGTTTCAAAGCTAGTCTCTACTTAATATATTTCAATGCGTTTATAAGTTTTAACTAATCTAAAGAATTTAGGAATAAATATTAATTTCAATTGTTTAGTATATACATTTTAATTGGGAATTATTTTAAAAAATAATAAATAAATTGTATTATAACCCTGCTATATACTGAAAGGAGTTAGTATTAAAACCTTCACCTTCAGATAATTCTGAACTACTTGTTAATCTTAATGAGTAGTCATAGACCTTGCCTTCCTGGTAATCTCCCCAATCCCTCTGAAATTTTAATTTCTTTCTATATTTTATTGTTTTATGTATTTTCCTTATTTCCATTTTGGTTAAGTCCATTAGTCTAGTGTGTTCCTCTTTTGTTTCCCATTGTTTTATCACTCTCACAGATTTTTCTAATTCTTACTTTATTTTCTTGTGTCTCAATTTATTTTCTTCTAACATTAGTTTCTTCCATGTTAGGGAGCATTTATTAGCAGACTCCTCCCATTTAATTTTAAAGTTTTCAGTTAGTGGGTCATTAAGATTTGCACCTGGTTTCTTTTTAACTCGTAGTCCCCTACCTCTAAGTATTTTTCTAAACTTGAAATCTCCCATTTTAATTTTTGCTCTTTCAATAATTTTATGTTGTAATCTTTAAAACTCCTATATATGTTGTTACTCATTGGGGAATCTGGTTGCACATTGGCACTCTCAATCTTTTGAAGGTATGGAGAAGGTGTCTTTCATATCATATTCCCATTCTGATTCATTAAATGCTGCGCTGCCATCATATATCTTTAAGGTTTGAACAGTTAGTGTCCCTTTACTGGGAATATCAGATTGTGCAATTTAGTTATAGAAAAATCCCCTTTTAAAAAAAAGGGGTGAAAAAGTTTAATCAATAGAAAAAGAACTAACACCACTAATCCTCATTTAATAATTGATAATCATCAAAACTCTGTGTTGCAAAATCTTACAGGGTGATGGTGCAAGGAAAATAGAGAATTATAATATAAAATTAAAATGAGAAAGGTGGGAAAACTGTTTCAAACAAAACATTTCCCTGATTATTCCAAATACGTAGAGAAACCCCAGTCCCTAGGCACCAACTGATCAGACCACAATGAGTTAACAGTTTATTAAACTATTATATTGGCTTCCAGGAAAAAATGATAATGGTAAAATAATACAAAATAAGAAAAATTAAAGATAATAATAATGCAATGAAAAAAACCTAAATAAAACCAATCAAGCAAGCCTAAATATCATGCTATACTAGTGACCGGTCACTAAAAATAAAGACCTAGGACTCCCGGGAGTGATATCTATAATAATGTGCTGTCCATACGGAATGTTGAGATGATGTTGGGCATCATCATAGGATGTAATTTGGTAAAGTCCCCCATTGTCAATAAATGTCCGTAAGGTGAAATGAACAGTCTTAAAGTAAAACTTCCAGGTCCATAGATGAAAAAGAGGGAGCTTCAGTATATATATATATATATATATATACAGTGGGGGAAAAAAGTATTTAGTCAGCCACCAATTGTGCAAGTTCTCCCACTTAAGAAGATGAGAGAGGCCTGTCATTTTCATCATAGGTATACCGCAACTATGAGAGATAAAATGTGGAAACAAATCCAGACAATCGCATTGTCTGATTTGGAAAGAATTTATTTGCATATTATGGAGAAAATAAGTATTTGGTCAATATCAAAAGTTAATCTCAATACTTTAATTATCCTTTGTTGGCAATGACAGAGGTCAAACGTTTTCTGTAAGACTTCACAAGGTTGTCACACACTGTTGCTGCTATGTTGGCCCATTCCTGCATGCAGATCTCCTCTAGAGAAGTGACGTTTTGGGGCTGTTGCTGGGCAACACGGACTTTCAACTCCCTCCAAAGGTATTCTATGGGGTTGAGATCTGGAGACTGGCTAGGCCACTCCAGGACCTTGCTTCTTACGAAGCCACTCCTTCGTTGCCCAGGTGGTGTGTTTGGGATCATTGTCATGTTGTAAGACCCAGCCACATTTCATCTTCAATGCCCTTGCTGATGGAAGGAGGTTTGCACTCAAAATCTCATGATACATGGCCCCATTCATTCTTTCATGTACACGGATCAGTCGTCCTGTTCCCTTGGCAGAGAAACAGCCCCAAAGCATGATGTTGCCACCCCCATGCTTCACAGTAGGTATGGTGTTCTCTCTCCTCCAAACATGACAAGTTGTGTTTCTACCAAACAGTTCTACTTTGGTTTCATCTGACCATATGACATTCTCCCAATCCGCTTCTGGATCATGAAATGCTCTCTAGCATACTTCAGACGGGCCCGGACATGTACTGGCTTAAGCAGGGGGACATGTCTGGCACTGCAGGATCTGAGTCCCTGGCAGCGTAGTGTGTTACTGATGGTAGCCTTTGTTACGTTGGTCCAGCTCTCTGCAGGTCATTCACTAGGTCCCCCCGTGTGGTTTTGGGATGTTTGCTCACCGTTCTTGTGATCATTTTGACCCCACGGGTTGAGATCTTGCGTGGAGCCCCAGATCGAGGGAGATTATCAGTGTCCTTGTATGTCGTTCATTTTCTAATTATTGCTCCCACGGTTGATTTCTTCACACCAAGCTGCTTGCCTATTGCAGATTCAGTCTTCCCAGCCTGGTGCAGGTCTACAATTTTGTTTCTGGTGTCCTTCGACAGCTCTTTGATCTTCACCATAGTGGAGTTTGGAGTGTGACTGTTTGAGGTTGTGGACAGGTGTCTTTTATACTGATAAGTTCAAACAGGTGCCATTAATACAGGTAATGAGTGGAAGACAGAGGAGCCTCTTGAGAAGAAGATACAGGTATGTGAGAGCCAGAAATCTTGCTTGTTTGTAGGTGACCAAATACTTATTTTCCACCATAATTTGCAAATAAATTCTTTCCAAATCAGACAATGTGATTGTCTGGATTTGTTTCCACATTTTGTCTCTCATAGTTGAGGTATACCTATGATGAAAATTACAGGTCTCTCTCATCTTCTTAAGTGGGAGAACTTGCACAATTGGTGGCTGACTAAATACTTTTTTCCCCCACTGTATATATATATATATATATATATATATATATATATATATATACACTGTATATATATATATATATCAATCCAAAGGAACACACTCACTGGAAGCTTTCATAAAGCTTAACATTAATTAAGATTACCATAAAAGCTACATAAAGTCCCATGATGTTTACAGGCAACTTACTGGTACCTTTTTCAAATGGATTTAACGAAATAGATCATGCATTATCATACTTAAACATCATGGGACTTTGTCACATTTATGAAAGCTTCCAGAGATTGCTATTTGAGCTTTTTGTTACGGTACCCTGGCATTTACTGAAGCCTGTTGCTTAAGGAATGCTGTGCAGATCCATTGAACTGTAACTATATATATTTGTATAGAAAGATATTTTAGCAAAAGCGCTAAATAGCGTGCCACTTGCACCAATTTTCATAGAACTGAATGTAATAGACACTACTATTAAGAAGAATATGCACAGATGATATTCATATGCACTCCCCTGCATATGAAAAGACCCAGTATACACACAGTAGCAAGCTGAAGTCTGTATACATCAGTTTATGTCTAAAACTTTGGGGTTTGGTTAGGAGTCTGAAAATCAGCACAATGTTACTTAAAAATAAGCAAAACTTTATATTGATACAAAATCACTCCCAGATGGGCTATATAAATGGATCATCTACAAAACATTTATGGCAAAGAAAAGTCTAGTGTAAAATGTCCCTTTAAGCCTCACAAGCGGGACAAGGTAAGGTAGAGACATGACAATGACAATTAGAGGCTGTGCCTTTTACAGGAGCTGCAAAGTTTTGTAGTTCCAAAGCATTATTTAAAATCTCACACAGGGGTTAAACACATAGGTAAAAAACATTGTCACCTAGGTTCAGTAATGCAAATATTACATGCTCTAAGGAAACCCAAATTTAGGGGTAGTGTAATTCTGCCACTTCTTTGAGATCTCTTTTAATGAGCTTCTGCATGCAAATGCTTTAGAAATGGAAGATCTTTTTTCCCCCCACAAACGATAAACCATTCAGCTGTCATAATCAGGGGCAAAACAAAGATGTTACAAGATGTGGAATATCAGATTTAAAATGACAGCTGTATACATGTGCTGTACCTTACTACGCTTTAAGCCATCCTTCTTTTTTCCAGTATAGTCTTTTCACTTGACTGAATAGCACACTTGACTTTTAACATTTTTTAATAATAAAAATAAACAGGCCATGGGTAGTAAAGGGACATGAAGCCTAATTTTTTGTTTAAAACAATTTTACAATTTATTTATTTGATCAATTTTGCTTTGTTCTCTTTGCCTCCTCTGTTGAAGAGCCAGATATGCACTACTGGGATCTAGCTGAACACATTGGTAAGCCAATGACAAGAGGCATAAATGTGCAACCACCAATCAGCAGCTAACTTCCAGCTCCTGAGCCTACCTAGGTATGCATTTCAACAAAGTATACCAAGAGAATCCTAGAGAAGCTTTTACATCCATTTGTGTTATGATTGCACAAGCAGTATGTAAATAATTTGTGAGAAACCCAAAGTTGGTTATGCAAAACTGAGGAATGGGTAATAAAGGGATTATCTTTCTTTTTAAACAATAAAAAGTCTGGAACAGACTGACCCTTTAAACACCTTGAGATTTTTTGTAATATAAAATGCATAGTTATGAACCAATTTTGTAATATACTTTTAATATTTATTTTGCAGCCTTATGTAATTAAGCTAAAAAAATAAGGATTTTCTCATCCTCAGAACTTTCAATGTGCCTGCCTGACTCATCAAGGCTAGCCCTGCTACATATATTTCCCTAATTGGATTTAGCTGATAACAACTACAAAACAAAGCAATTTATACTAACATTATAACCAAGACTAACCTTGTTGTCTGCAGGCTAAAGCTTCTCCAAATAAGGCAAATGGTCGGTGGAGTTGGGTTGTTCAAAAAACAATTGCAGTAAAAAGGAAATAAATTTGTTTTAATAATGTTTAGACTTGCCTGATAAGTTACTCTATAGCAACACAAGAAGAAAAGAAAATGTATGCTTACCTGATAAATTTGTTTCTTTTTAGATACGATGAGTCCACGGATTTCATCCTTACTTGTGGGATATCGCCTCCTGGTCGGCAGGAGGCGGAAAAGAGCACCACAGCAGAGCTGTATAAATAGCTCCTCCCTTCCCTCCCACTCCAGTCATTCGACTGAAGTTAGGAAGAGAAAGGAAAAGCCAAGGTGCAGAGGTGACTAAAGTTTAACAAAAACAAAGACCTGTCTTATAAAAACAGGGCGGGCCCTGGACTCATCGCATCTAAAAAGAAACAAATTTATCAGGTAAGCATAAATTTTCTTTTCTTTTTAAAGATACAATGAGTCCACGGATTTCATCCTTACTTGTGGGATACAATACCAAAGCGATAGTACACGGATGAAAAGGGAGGGACAAGACAGGGAACCTAAACAGAAGGCACCACTGCTTGAACAATCTTTCTCCCAAAAGCAGCCTCAGCCGAGGCAAAAGTATCAAATTTGGAAAATTTGGAAAAAGTGTGAAGAGAAGACCAAGTTGCAGCCTTGCAAATCTGTTCAACAGAAGCATAATTTTTGAATGCCCATGAGGAAGCCACAGCCCTAGTGGAATGAGCCGTAATTCGCTCAGGAGGCTGCTGTCCAGCAGTCTCATATGCAAAACGGACGACACTCTTCAGCCAAAAAGAAAGAGAGGTAGCCGTAGCTTTCTGACCCCTACGTTTCCCTGAAAATACAAGAAACAAAGAAGATGATTGTTGAAAATCCTTAGTCGCTTGTAAGTAAAACTTTAAAGCACGGACTACGTCCAAATTATGTAACAGACGTTCCTTCTTAGAAGAAGGATAAGGACACAAAGAAGGAACAACAATCTCCTGACTAATATTCCTGTCTGAAACAACCTTAGGAAGAAAACCAGGTTTAGTACGTAACACCACCTTATCCGAAAGGAAAATAAGATAAGGAGAATCAAATTGCAATGCCGAAAGCTCAGATACTCTTCGAGCAGAGGAAATAGCAACCAGAAATAAAACCTCCCAAGATAATAACTTGATATCTATGGAATGCATAGGTTCAAATGGAACCCCTTGAAGAACTCTAAGAACTAAATTTAAACTCCAAGGAGGAGCAATAGGTCTAAATACAGGCCTGATTCTAGTCAGAGCCTGACAAAAAGATTGTACATCTGGAACACTTGCCAGACACTTGTGTAACAAAATAGATGAAGCAGAAATCTGTCACCTTCAGGAACTTGCTGACATCCCCTTCTCCAATCCTTCTTGGAGAAAGGACAAAATCCTGGGAATCCGAACCCTACTCCATGTGAAGCCCCTGGAATCACACCAATAAAGATATTAACGCCATATCTTATGGTAAATCTTCCTAGTAACAGGCTTACGTGCCTGAATTAAAGTATCTATAACCGATTCAGAAAAACCTCGCTTAGATAAAATTAAGCGCTCAATCTCCAGGCAGTCGGTTGCAGAGAAACTAGATTCGGATGAAGGAAGGGACCTTGAATGAGAAGGTCTTTCCTCAATGGTAGCTTCCACGGTGGCTGAGATGACATGTCCACCAGACCTGCATACCAAATCCTGCGAGGCCACGCAGGGGCGATGAGGATTACCGACGCCCTCTCCTGTTTGACTCGAGCAATCACCCTGGGAAGAAGAGCAAATGGAGGAAATACATAAGCTAGGCTGAAAGACCAAGGCACTGCCAGGGCATCTATCAGCTCCGCCTGGGGATCCCTGGACCTGGACCCGTATCTTGGAAGCTTGGCATTCTGACGAGATGCCATGAGATCCAACTCCGGCCTGCCCCATCTGAGAATCAGGTTGGAAAATATCTCTGGATGGAGTTCCCATTCCCCCGGATGAAATGTCTGCCTGCTCAGAAAGTCTGCCTCCCAGTTTTCCACCCCTGGGATGTAGATCGCTGACAGATGGCAAGAGTGAGACACCCACTGTATTATCTTGGCTACTTCTGTCATCACTAAGGAACTCCTTGTTCCTCCCTGATGATTGATGTAAGCTACCGTTGTTATGTTGTTCGACTGAAGTCTGATGAATTGGGCCAAAGCCAACTGAGGCCAAGCCCGAAGTGCATTGAATATTGCTCTCAACTCCAGAATATTGATGGGAAGTAGAGACTCTGCCGGAGGCCATACACCCTGAGCCCTTAGGGAGTTCCAAACTGTTCCCCAATCTAACAGACTGGCATCCGTTGTCACTATCACCCATGAGGGTCTGCGGAAGCACGTCCCCTGGGACAGATGATCCAGTGACAACCACCATAGAAGAGAATCCCTTGTCTCCTGATCTAGATATATTAGCGGAGACAGATCTGTATAATCTCCATTCCACTGCCTGAGCATGCTCAATTGCAGAGGCCCGAGATGAAACTGTGCAAACGGTACAATGTCCATTGCCGCCACCATCAATCCGATTAACTCCATGCACTGAGCCACTGACGGACGAGGATTCGACTGAATGGTTCGACATGTATTCAGAATTTTTAACTTTCTGACCTCCCAAAAAAACCTTCATTGAAATAGAGTCGATTACAGTCCCCAGAAAGGGCACCCTTGTCTGAGGAACTAAACTCTTTTCCAGGTTTACCTTCCACCCATGGGTCCTTAGGAAGGGAAGCACAATGTTGTTTAGCCAAGGTGGAAATAGCTCCTTCCACCTTAGGGACCGTCTGCCAAGAGTCCCTAATAGCGTCAGCTATAGGATACATTTTCTTGAAAACGGGAGACGTAGAAAAGGGAATATATGGTCTCTCCCATTCTTTAGCAATAATTTCTGAGTTCTTTTAGGAACTGGAAAAACATCAGAATTAGAAGGAACTTCTAGATATCTGTCCAACTTACTCAATTTTTCTGGAGGAACCACAATTAAATCACAGTCGTCCAGAGTAACCAAAACCTCCCTTAATAAAAGGCGGAGGTGTTCAAGTTTAAACCAAAAGGAAACCACTTCTGAATCTGTCAGTGGCAAGACACTTCCTGAGTCAGAAAGTTCACCTTCAGATAGGACCTCCATAACCTGCAATTCAGAGCTCTGTGAGGGTATATCTGAGATCGCTATCAAGGCATCAGAAGCTGTATTAACTACTAACTACGTGAGCAACCTTCCTTCAGCGTTTGCCTTGAAATACAGGAAAGGCAGACAATGCCTCATAAAATGTGGAAGACATAACAGACGCTATGTCCTTCAAAGTAATTGCAGCAGAGGCTGCAGAGGTACTTGGCTCTGCTTGAGCGGGCGTTAAGGGCTGTGACGCTTGGGGAGAAAGTTGCGGCATACTCTGAATCTCATCAGTAGAACCCTGAGAAACATCTTCATTTGACAATTTTTTATCAAGAAAAATTTGTTCTCTAAACTGTAATGCCCTCTCAATGCATGAGGGACAAAAGGTAACAGGAGGTTCCACATTGGCATTCAAACACATGTAACATGTACTGTTCAAAAGATCTTCCATGATAAAAAATAAAGCAAAACAAACCTTGGTCGTGGCCCTTTAAATATATAATTTGATAATTTATAAGTGAGACACAAAATAATACAACAATCCCAATATGTATGCTGTCTGTGAAAACCCTCTGAAACAGAGAGTACACTGTGCCTTTAAGATATAAACCGGAACAATTTTAAAAATTCTGAAGTTGTTTTAGCATCAAAAACCCATTGACCGTAGTGTATAGAGAAAAAAAGTGCACCTATCCGCCTCACAGCTCTGCTGAGGTGCCTACCTGCCCCCACAGCACTATGAACACTGCTTGCTGATCCCTAAGACCGCCTGCCGAAATCGAGACACATGAGGTCTGAAAGAAACACTTTGCCGTCTGTTGCAAAACTCAGCCGGAAGTCTGAACAACCATGCAGACTTGTCCGGTTCAGCAAGACAACTGTGCAGCTTCCCCTAAAGCACGCAAAGTAAAACCCCGCCCTCCGTGGGCATCAAAGGAAAGCCTCAATTTCCCGGTCAAACAAACAGACGCGGCAAAAAAATAAGCAGCCCCAAAAAATAAATAAATAAAAGTACACAGTTCCTAATCGGAGTCTGAAGAATCAGAATTCCGCTATAAGGAATCCCCAGCGTCTGCCCAAAGCACCATTACATCAATACAGAATCCCTGAAAGTCCAGTGGTACACAGTAATGGGGGTAACCCTAACAATAATGAATATTTCCCCACTAACAGATAAGGGATATATACAGCCACTTCTGAGTTAAGGGTATGTCCCAGAAAAGTAAAAAGCTGCACATACCTCTATGCTGAGCGACAGCATGACAGTCCCCACACGATCAAGAGGTCCTTTTCTCCTCTTGTAGTTCTGTGGAGACATACAGGGTCTTAGATAATATTTGCTAAGACCATCATCTGCAGGGCAGCACTCAGTATGGGAGGCGCAGAGAGAATTGGAATCCCCCCAGTTCCCATTGCTTTAAAGCCACCTGTAGCTCTGCTCCAGAGGCTGACAAGGAATATGGCTACACCCTGAATAAAATAGCACTCACTGGTACCATTTTAAAAATAATAAACTCTTGATTGAAGAATCTAAACTAACACCTCACTTTACCTCTTCCTATCACTAACACAGGCAAAGAGAATGACTGGAGTGGGAGGGAAGGGAGGAGCTATTTATACAGCTCTGCTGTGGTGCTCTTTGCCTCCTCCTGCTGACCAGGAGGCGATATCCCACAAGTAAGGATGAAATCTGTGGACTCATCGTATCTTTAAAAAGAAATGTCTTGCAATTGCAAAGTTTTCTAAAATCAGAGTTTACCACAGCCATTTTGTTGTGAGCTTTCAAGGTTTTTGAAATCTAGAGCAGTTCAGGTTTTTGAAAAGCCTATTGGAATCCATAATTGTTGTCTCCTTTGGTGTAGCCAGTTAGGGGCAGATATACATGATGATGTCATCTGAGCTAGCAAATCACTCTGTAGAATGCTACATGCTAAGACAAATTTCTCCAGACTTAAAGGGACATTATAGTAAAAAAAATACATGCTTAAATTTTTTACGTAACTTTAGCACTACCGATCCTGCAAGTCTATATGTTTAACTCTAGTAAAGTACCACTTAGGAATCACTCGGGACCAGCAGTTCTCTGCAGCACTCAAATGGTACTTTACCTATGTGTCTAGTCCCTTTGCTGGTGTTAAACACATAGACACTTGCAGAGAAAGGATCTGTATTGCTAAAACTAAATGTTCTAACTAATTTAAGCATGTTATTTTTGCACTATAATATCCCATGAGTGAGGCACCAACACACTTTTTTTAGGAAGCGGACCAAGCACAGTTTTTGGAGGCATTTTACTGCAAAACAGATAATAAAAGTATATAGCACTTTTTTTTAGATACACCTTTTTTAGCTACGGACACCGCTAGATTCATTTTGCGAGTTTTCGTATATCGTGTTTGCAAAAGAAGACACTGGGACATTTTGCATCTGCCTTTGTGATTGATATGTGCACTGGGCCACTATAATAACCCAGTAGGTGATACTTGCACTATTGTGTGCACTTCCAATTGTGAGTACCCTTACACCTGGGATTTGGATACGGGGTATCTTTACTTTATTGCTCTGCACTAGGAGTCGCCCTTCTTATTTCCACTCTTTAGATCATTGAATCTTGCACTGATTCCAGGAGGAGCTGTCCATTCCTGTGCACAGTTTGCTGGGAACACTGCTAAGTTCCTAGGCATTATCTTTGCCTCCTCATATTGTGAGTATATTATAAGCATTTGTACTCCTATTACGCAACCCATTGGCTACACTAGGAGGAGCCCTTTCTTTTTATATATTGCAATGTTGTTTTATTTTCCCTAAGAATAAACATTTTACGGAGAGATTAAATAGTAAGTTTAATGTTCCTTTAAGCAGTTGTAGATGCCATTAAATACAAGGGAATAGCATCTGGGTCATAGCATATAAAAAATAAATAAACTAAACTGTAAAATGGTTGCTGAGTAATAAATAAAATTGGGGTTTAAGGAGACAATCGAGGTTTTACTGCAAATAGGAGTCATCGTTCAGTTTTACAAACTAACAACAAAACCAAATTGTACCATGAAAAGGAAACACTTGGAAACCATTCTTCACTTTTACCACTTACGACACGTCAGTCATAACTCCTGTAAACACCTAATAAACTCTCATGATCTGACAGTAGAATTGCCCAGCACACTGATCTCTTATCATACGCTCAATGGGAATGCGATATTTCACCTTTGTGCTTACATGGATATAAACCTCATCCATAAGGTTTCATATCACTAGAGATCTGATAATATCATATTATGGCATTTCAGTAAAGAATCGTTGCACAATCATTTGTATGACAATACCTGGTTAAAAACATCAAAATAGAAAACCAAAAAAAAGCTAATCTCTGTGCAAGTGAACTGCATACTCTGCACAAAGAGGAGTTTATTCATAAAAGTGATGTAAAAGTGCAAACAGTTAAAGGGATAGGAAATTCAAAATTAAACTTGCATGATTCAGATAGAGCATGTCATTTTAGGACACTTTTAAATTCCCTTCTATTTTCAAATGTGCTTCGTTCTCTTAGTATCCCTTGTTAAAAATGAATATGCACATATCATACACTAGTGGGAGCTGCTGCTAATTGGTGCCTGCACACATTTGTCTCTTGTGATTGGCTAACTAGATGAGTTCAGCTTCCTGCCAGTCGTGCAATGCTGTTCCTTCAGCAATGGATAACAAGAGAATGAAGCAAATTTGATAATAGAAGTAAATTGGAAAGTTGTTTAAAATTGGATGTTCTATCTGAATCATAAAAGAAAATTTTGGGGTTTACTATCCCTTTAAAGGTATATAAAATTCAAAAAAATTTCTTTTGTGATTTAGACAGAACACACAATTTAAAAAAAAGTTTTTTTATCGACTTCTATTATGAAATTTGCTTCGTTCTCATAGTGTTCTTTGTTGAAGAGATACGTAGGTAGGTGTTTTGTGCGGTACATGGCAGGAAATAGTGCTGCCATCTAGTGCTCTTGCAAATGTAGAATTCTTACAAAACTGCTGCCATATAGTGCTGCAGCACATGCACGCTCCTCAGCTTATGTCCCTGATTTTCAACAAAAGATACCATGAGATCGAAGAAAAAGTTTTAATAAAAGTAAATTAGAAAGTTGTTTACAATGGCATGCTCTCTCAATGTTTCTCAACTGCAGTTCTCAAATACCTCCAAAAGGCCAGGTTTTCATTAGAGCTGAACTAGAGCACAGGTGAAGTAATCAGCTGATCAGTAACCATAGTTACTAACCTGCTCTCACCCATCAACTGATTATTTCACCTGTGCTCTAGTACAGCTATAATGAAAACCTGGCCTGTTAGGGGTAATTGAGGACCGCGGTTGAGAAACACTTCTTATCTGAATCATGAAAAAACATTTTGGGTTTCAGACCCTTCAAGTCCCCTCTAGAGCAGAACACAGCATGTGATAGGCAGCTGCACAAACTGTGATTGGCTTCATCTAAAGTGCAGAGTTGTATCAGCTTTGTAAAGTGAACTTTAACCCTTTGAAGGGGGTTTAAAACATAGGTATTAACAAGCAATTGTCCAATAAAAATAGTCTCTATAGCACCACAACATTTTCCTATTGCTCTTATGCCCCTTTAAAGGGACAGTTCACCCAAAAACTTTCTCCCCTTTAAATTATTCCCAATTATCCTTTTTAGCTGCTAGAGTGTATTAAATTGGTTGCAAGTAGCACCTTTACTCATATTTCAGCATTTGAAATAGCTGATTTAGCTTGTGGTTTCCCAACCTATACTGAAAGTTTTGATACTGGCGTATATGCTATTAACAAGCCTAAGTAAACACAGCCAGCAGAAGAGATTACACCCTCAGTGGGGGGCAGGATAGTTAAGTAATAAAATGATAATTTTCCATTGTTCTCTCTATGTATTGAGCTTTGGTGTTCCAGACAAATATAAGATAAGGAAGCAAGTGTGTGTACACAAAGTGATAACATAATGAGATCTGATATTACCTGAAGCTCAACCCATTGTAATAGGCTGTGGTTTCAAATCACAAAACCAGCTACTTCATATACACAAATAAACCCGAAAATGCAATTTCTCAAATATTGTATACTCTGCAGTTGGTATAACAAGTCATTTAAAATACATTTATGGAAAAACAATTTTACAGTGTACTGTCCCTTTAAGTGGCACAAGTAAGCAAATCATCAGAAATATAGAATTCTGCAATATTGCAAAATGTTAAAAAGGTAAAATAAAGTAAACAAACCCGTGACAAATGATCAAAATACAAAATTATTATTTTTTACTTATATTTGTGTGTATTTCTAAGTTGTGTGGCCAAAATGTATAATAATTATTAAAAAATATATATATATATTCTATGGATTAATTAGAATTTTTACAGTTTGTATAATAATTTTTAATATTTTTTAAAAAAAATATTTTATATGGAATATTTTAATAATGCGCATTGAGGTTAGTAATTCTTCATGTGCGCTAACTCGACACTGCGTTCGCCCTAAATAGCAAATCCTGAAACACCCTATGCATATTATACATTCCTATGTTGTTGACATAGAAAAAATTTCATTTTTATTATTAAAAATATATTTCTATGTATACAGTATATCTAATAATGTTGATGTAAAATAGATATCTATACCCACAGATATACAGGTATAGGTATATACAGATATATAAAGATATGTATTTACAATAAAGATTATATTGTTCTGTATGTGAAGAATATTGGAATGTGAAATATGTACAGTAAATATACAATAAAAAAAAAATATCTGTGCACACATCTACACACACATATATATACACACACACAGATATTTAGACATGTATATGAATGCATATATACAATATAGCCCTTTGAAGTCAAACAATTTGTCATATACCATAAAGCTTTTAACCATTATAACTTTTGTTTTAATATTTATGTGAATAATTTTATCAGATAATGTTTATATAAGTGTCACTGTATTTATGTTGTATTTAGTGCAACTTTTTTTTTTTAACGCACTATCATATATGTACATGAGGGTTTCAGTCGTACTAACCTGACGATGTAAAATGCTATTGCACTCTCGCAATTGTGTTTACTTTCAACTTGTAATGTGCATGCTATTTCTGACACACACAAAAACCTGATATTGCTTGCACACAACACAGTTAGCTCACCACATGTAATCTAGCCCTATATCTTTATGTGTTCATTCAAATTTTGTTTGTTCACTGATTGCAATCAAGTTAAAGAAGTAGCTAGCGCTACTGCTCCAATCCATGTTTTGTTAAATATTTTTTAAATCTATTTCTCAAGGCAGATGACACAACATTTATATATATATATATATATATATATATATATATATATATATATATATATATATATATATATATAAATAAAAAAAAAACATGCATGCATCATTTCTGTATATCGTGTTTTGCTTAACTGTTAACCAAGCAATAATTTGCTATCAATTAGCGATGGACTCGCTAACTTTAACATGTTGTGACAGTTTTAAACAACTATGAATAAATAAATTCAGAGAAAAAGTGAAATAAACCCAAATCTGGCTACAGAATTTATGAACAGTCACACACAATTAGGAACACATTTAATCCTATTATACATCTATACAATATAGTGTGAAAATATGAATGAGCTCATTGAAACATATTTGAGAAGGGCAGTTTATCCTTTTCTTCGCTCTAAATAGCAGTCCAACATTTGATTACTGATTTTCTCATATATTCTCCTATTACATATCTGCCTTTTGTTGATTTCCTCTATCTGCTGCTTAATGTGTCTGTGGGTGTAGACGGATTGATTCCTTTTCTGGAATGAACGGATCTGATATGGGGGAAAATTGAATTGCAGGAGCTTTGAATGAATGAATATCAAAAAGATATACTTGGCATCGTTGAACATGATTGTAATGAGGAGATAAAGCACAGTTTATTTTACCGTACCTTATTAAAGCTGGTTCACACAAAAAGTACACCAGGCAGCAAGATGCTCTCAAAGATTTTACTATCAAGAAAGGAAAGAAACAATATCTACTATATATCAACTGGCCGTCTTAAAGGGACATAATACTCATGCTATATCACCCGAAAGTGAAGCGGCATAACTGTAAAAATCTGACATCATTCAAGAATCTTACACTTTAGAACAGTTGTTTGTCTTATGATATAAATGACATAGGGAGTCAATTTTGGTTGTGGTTCAGAGTTATAAAGTTTGTTCTTCTGCCAAAATAAATAAAAACATTTTAGACATCTGGACATCTGTTTCAAAGGGAAGATGGTGTGACATTTTTTTTTTTATTATCAGAGCGGGAATGCATTTTGGATACGCACAAAAAGCTGAAGTGAAAATATTGGGACCAAGTTAACGTACTCCCCCATAGCAGTCAATGGAGCAAAAAAACACCCTACTCGCACGCAAACTTGATAGCAATATATATTTTGCATTCCAATGTTCTTCACATAGAAGAATGTGTCTATTTATTCATAAATACATGTTCGACATATATCTGATGGTATATTGGTACACTATGGGGTAGATTTACCAAGCAGCGAAGGCTGAAATCTACCCCTGTAGTTTCTGGCTTTCCAGAAACTTAAGTTAAGAAGCAGCGGTCATAAGGCCGCTGCTCCTTAACTTGTCCGCCACCTACTGCAATCATCCCGATCCAATACGATCGGAATGATTGACACCCCCTGCTAGCGGCCGAATGGCAGCGAATGTGCAGGGGGTGGCATTGCACAAGCATTTAACCAGAAATGCTTGTGCAATGTTAAATGCCAACATCGTATGCTGTCGGCATTTAACAATGCCGGGCGGACATGATTCGCTACAGAGTAAACCGCTATTGAGTTAATGCATATGCATTTAGTTTCAACTTGTAATACGAGCGCTACATCTGACGTGTGCAAACTGCCACAATAAAGGTGATATCGCTCACGCATAACTGTTAGTGCGCCACTAGTAATCTGGCCCATTATTTGGTATTGCTAAATAGAATTAAAAAAAAACAATTTTATTGTTACAAATTATTCTATTTGTTGTATACTGCAGTAATTTTTCATAGCATGTTTGTAAACGCATCACAGATAGTGTAAAAAGTAACCTTTCAATAAAGCCAAGGGATAAATTCTAACCATGATTTTCTATTCCCAAAATACTATTTTACTGTTATTCCATTATTCTGATATAGCAAAATGTTTCAGTCCGATTGCAGTCCATTGTCTTTTTAGTATGCATTTATTGATTATGCAATGGTTATGAAACCCAATTTTTTTTTCTTTCAGCATGCAATTTTATAAAACTTTCTTATTTACTTCTATTATTATTTTTCTTCATTCTCTTGGTATCTTTGTTGAAAAGCAGGGACATATGCTTAGGAGCCAGCCTGATTCTGGAGCACTAGAGGGCAGCAGTTTTACAAGAATGCTATCCATTTGTAAGAGCACTAGATCACAGCCCTATTTCCTAAAATGTAGTGCCCCAGATGCCTACCCAGGTATCTCTTCAACACAGAATATCATGGGAACGAAGCAAATATGATAATAGAAGTACATTGGAAACGTTTGTAAAATGTTATCTTCTGTCTGAATCACAAAATAAAATGTTTGGGTTTTATTTTCCTTTAATGGTCCTTTAAAAAACAGTCAGACTCTGCTAATACGCAAACCCTCAGCTGCTAGACTCTAACATAATGCACCCCCACCACTATGGGGAGAGTGAAGGAAACATAAATCTTTTAACATACGTAACAATAAAATACTGCACTTTAAGAAATGCATATAGATTGGATTTGATTTGGGACAGATTTGATTGAACAGTTTATGGAAAAGTCAATTTTTAGCCTAATATCCCTTTAAGCACACTATAACTTTTTAAATGATATATTTTGAAAATAAGCAGTATAAAGTGTACATATGGTTCCCAAATTCCTGGTTTATTTAACCCCTTGAGTGCTAAAGACGGCTCTGAGCCGTCGCACAGTTTCCCACTCTGGTGCGAACAACGGCTCAGAGCCGTTGCTAGCACTCTCCCACCTTGAGGAAGATTTGGGGGCTCCCACCCACTTCACGTTCACGTCAATTTTTAGCCTAATATCCCTTTAAGCACACTAACTTTTTAAATGATATATTTTGAAAATAAGCAGTATAAAGTGTACATATGGTTCCCAAATTCCTTGTTTCTTTAATACTAATTTCTGTGCTTAGTCTTAAAGGACCACTAAACAGATCTGCATAGCATAATCAATAAATGCATAATAATGAGCCAATGCAAAATGTCAAAGTTAGTTACATTTTCCTTCCTAATGCATCATGTGACAGACATCAGCCAATCACAAAATGTATATACTGCAAATCTTGCACATACTCGGTAGGAGCTGGTGCCTCAAAGTTAGCCTATAAAAAGATTGTGCCCATTTTGATAATTTTAAGTGAATTGGAAAGTCATTTAAAATTGTGTGCTCTATCTGAATCATGAAAGTTTAATTTTTACTTGACTGTCCCTTTAAGGACCTATTTCAGTTATCTTCTGCAGTAGCCAGATACCAGCATATGGCTAACAAGTCAATGTATAATGTAAAAGCTATGAGAAGGTTATAATGGCAGTGCACTTATGACCTCAATTGTGTTTAAAAAGCTTAAAGGATCCATTTTTTAAAATAAGTAGACAAATAATGGCAACAGAATATGTCACCAGCATCCTATAACACAGAAACCTTATAAATGCAATGTGTTTCATAGAAAATGGCCTACTTTGGCCTGCTTGAAACATAAAAAGATTATACGATACCTTGGTTTCATTAAAGCGTCATTCATTTTAATAAAACATGCATCAAGATTTTACAACACCGGGGCCCACAAACGCAGCGTTTGTAAGATACAGTGTTTGCCTCTTAGCAATCTTTTTTTTTTTATATATCTATCATCAAGTGGACCTTCAAATAAAAAAAAAAAAGATATTTATTTATTGTTAATTATGGGCTAGGTTACAAGTGGAAAGGAAAATATCGCTTTTACGACAGCAATATTTGCGCTCCACTTAATATTACAAGTTAGGTGCAATGCGAACGCGACCTTGCATTTGCATTGCACAGAAACTTTGCGCTCACGAGAGCACGCTTTCATAGTCTCCAATGGGAGCCTTGTTCTGATGCCGTCAGACATGGCACAGAACATAAGCGCAGCAAAGGGGATACGTTCAGAAGCGATGGACAGCAAATTTAAATATATGGGTATATCAGGGGTTAAGTCCTACATAAAAAAGTGTGGGAAATCCACCCCCTTCACAATTAAAATTATTTTATACACACACACACTTAAATACATACACAATTACATACTCACACACCCACATACTGTGTTTATATGCATATAATCTATACAATTTGGTTAATGAAAGCAAATTAAAACCAATAAATAGATTGAATGGTTGCCTTTGGACCAGAGGCTCCTACTCTCTCACAAAGTCTCACCCACTTAAAGGACCAGTCAACACAGTAGATTTGCATAATCAACAAATGCAAGATAACAAGACAATGCAATAGTACTTAGTCTGAACTTCAAATGAGTATTAGATTTTTTTTCTGACAGTTTTAAAGGACCAGTCAACACATTAGATTTGCATAATCAACAAATGCAAGATAACAAGACAATGCAATAGCACATGGGGGCCCATTTATCAAAGGGCTTGCGGACCTGATCCGACACTGCGGATCAGGTCCGCAAGACCTCGCTAAATGCGGAGAGCAATACGCTCTCCACATTTAACATTGCACCAGCAGCTCACAAGAGCTGCTGGTGCAACGCCGCCCCCTGCTGACTCGCGGCCAATCGGCCGCCAGCAGGGAGCTGTCAATCAACCCGATCGTATTCGATCGGGTTGATTTCCGGCGGTTCCTGTCCGCCTGCTCAGAGCAGGCGGACAGGGTTATGAAGCAGCGGTCTTTAGACCGCTGCTTCATAACTTGTGTTTCTGGCGAGTCTGAAGACTCGCCAGAAACACGGCCCTTCAAGCTCCATACGGAGCTTGATAAAT
Organism: Bombina bombina; assembly: GCF_027579735.1. Taxonomy (NCBI): domain Eukaryota; kingdom Metazoa; phylum Chordata; class Amphibia; order Anura; family Bombinatoridae; genus Bombina; species Bombina bombina. The sequence continues at coordinate 148,891,890 of NC_069509.1, read as the reverse complement.
GGGCCTGTTAGTCTGAACTTCAAATGAGTAGTAGCTTTTTTATAACAAATTTCAAAGTTATGTCTATTTCCACTCCCCTTGTACCATGTGATAGCAATCAGCCAATCACAAATGCATATACATATAGTCTGTGAATTCTTGCACATGCTCAGTAGGATCTGGTGACTCAAAATTTGTAAATATAAAAGACTGTGCACATTTTTTTTAATGGAAGTAAATTGGAAAGTTGTTTAAAATTACATGCTGTATCTGAATCATGAAAATGTAATTTAACCTGAGTGTCCCTTTAAATGTTATGTCTTTTTCCACTCCCCCTGTACCATGTGACAGCCATTAGCCAATCACAAATGCATACACGTACCATGTGACAGCCATCAGCCATTCACAAATGCATACACACTTATTCTTGCACGTGCTCAGTAGGAGCTGGTGACTCAAAAAGGTTTAAATATAAAAAAACTGCACATTTTGTTAATGGAAGTAATTTGGAAAGTTGTTTAAAATGGCATGCTCTATCTGAATAATGAAAGTTTAATTTTGATTGAGTGTCCCTGTAAGGTGCAATAGTCCTATTTCTATGAAATAACCCCAGATCAAGCCACACAGAAATGCAAGCACCATATGTTCACCACAGTGTGGGGTGATCACACAGCAGGACCGCTGGTAGACTTGCATTTAGTGTATTGTAGGAAGTGTTACTGGCCACTATTAGAGGATCTCACCATCCCTATAACCAGACTGTGCTCCAGCTCTTCCCACCAACAGCAGCCGAGTTTACTGAAGCCTTTCTGTTCCTCCTGCAAAAATAGTGGAGGAACTGCGTTCCCACTGGACTTGACCCCAAATGTATATGCTTATTATACATATATATTTATGTGTTAATATGTGTATAAAAACTGCCTTGTGTAGTTTGTTTTTATTTTAAAAAACCCCAAAAAACTACATTTAAAAAAAAACAAACCTGCAATATGCTTTATTTTGGGGTATATTTTGAAAATTTACCAGAAATCTGACCTCCGGCAAATTTTCAGAATGATAATTGTTACCGCGAGCTTGTGGTAGCATAATCCAACCATTTGTAATGACCGGTTATTTATTGTGCGCCCGTTAAACACATGGTTAAGCAAGAGACATTAGTGCAAAAATATCATGTTCTAACAAATCAAAGCATTTTACTTTTGCACTAAAATGTCCATTTAAAAGAACACTAAATAAAGAAAAATTGAACAATTGACAAAAACACAATAAAAGACAATGCAATAGGACTTATTTTGAATGCGAAATTTCAAAGTTAATCCAATTGTATCTGACCCCTGTATCATGTGACAGCCATCAGACAATCACAAAATGCATGCACGTGTGTATCTCTCTCAATATATATTATATATACACACACATACACATATATATAGCAAAAGGTAGAGGGAGTGTATATGCACACACACATATATACTGTGCACTTTTGCACGTGCTCAGTAGGAGCTGGAGCCTCACAAATTGTGCACGTTTTGATAAAGGAAGTACATTGGAAAGTTTTTGTTTTAATTGCAAGCTTTATCTAATTCATGAAACTTTAATGTTGACTTTAGTGTCCATTTAAAGCACCTACAAATTAAGTTTATAGAATTCAAATTCTATTTAGAGAAACGCTATTTGAAAAAAACGTATACGTCGGAGAAACGAGGATGTAGCAGTGATGTGTCATCTCCCTATTTAGATGGATGTTTAAATGCCATGAGGGAACGCTAGTAATGAAGGCCGCAGTAGTTAAAGGATTTGTGCTTGGGAAAATAATTCTGCTCTTGAGAAAACCTTGGCTTCAGCACTGCACAAAAATGCCAATTATCCGAAATTGCTGCTTTTACAATAAGATTAGAAGGGTGCTAAGTATCATTTAACGTCTTATCTTGTCTTCTGTACAAACAAACTTAATTTAGTGAGGGCATTTATAGAAATATCAGGGTTCTTTATTTTATTGCTATATTTATAGCTGCAGCACAGTAATAATCGTCGGTAGCGTCCTCCACGTTTTATGCTTTTGTTGTTGTTTGTAGGATAAAGTTCATGGAATTCAAAATTATATAGAAGAGGTCAAGCTGTGGGATTTATAGGGGATTTATAGTGGTGACAGGAGACAATTAAGGCCCACACTTTTTTTTATGCTGTACACTTGTATCCCTGGTTAAAGTGATGGTAAATTCTAGTGTTTGTGAAATGCTAGGATTTACCATTGGAACAAATAAAGGGGACATTCAGTCATGAAGTATATATATATATATATATATATATATATATATATATATATATATATATATATATATATATATGTATATATATATTTTCATGCTGAAAGTTCCTTTATTTGTTTGCAGCGTTCGCCGCACTGAGCTGCTCAGGCAGCCCACGGCAGAACGCTATTTGGCTGAGAGGTGACGTTTCCACATTTTAGCCAATAGCTGTGCAGGAAATCAGGCTCCAGACAGAAAACCGGATTTCCCACACGGCTATTGGCTTAGAGGTAAAAACGTCACCTCACAGCAAAATAGCATTTTGCCGTGGGCTGCCTGAGGAGCTCAGTGCGGCGAACGCTTCAGACAAATAAAGGAACTTTCAGCAGGAAATATTTTATACTTCATGACTGAAAGTCCCCTTTATTTGTTCCAATGGTAAATCCTAGCGTTTCACAAACGCTAGGATTTACCATCACTTTAAGGCTCTCTTGAGCAGCAGTGCACTGATAGAAGGGAGTCGCTATTTAAATAGATTTCGAAAGTGAAAAGATGAGGCTTTGAGTCAAGCATTTGCAGATCTGAACCCACAATACTCCGGACCAGGAGTCACCAACCTTGAGCCCCCGATTCTCCATGATGCTCAGACAGCCTAAAGAGTGTCTCAGCATCATGGGAAATGTAGCTCCAAAACATCTGGGGGTCCAAAGTTGCTGACCCCTGCTTCAGATGAAACACTGTTTGCTGAGGATGTCTGTGTAAAAAGTCACCTATCTTGTGGCTGTGAAGTTGTGTACACATACAAAGAAAATATTTGATATATTTGTATTACATTGAGGGTTTTTACTTTTCTAAAGACCATAAAACAGATTTAAGAAGTGAAAAACACTGTGTGCCTCTTTTCTACTTCCATATTTCCATACACAGCTTTCATAAACAGTTAAACTAGAGCATAAAAAAGTTACTTTGTGTATTTGTTATCAAACCTACTAGAGGGTAAAGACTTTAAACACCGAAACAAAAGTCAAGGTGATCACCGTGGGTTATAATAATATTTACATTTTATGGTGAGGCTACTCCTAAAATAACAATTAGAAACATTAAAATAAACTATAATTACATTTTATAAAGTAACAGGACTTGTTTAATGGATGCAACACCCTGCAGATTTTACTGATCACTCAACTAAAATGTTGGCCAATATTAAGCTAAACTTAACTAACAGTAACATATTTCAGTGTCTATTGCACAAATTATCATTAAATACATTTATGTTGAATTATGCAATTCATGTGAGCTTTGGATAGCAGCCTTTGGAACTAATGTTATAAAGTATTACACTGTCCCCATCTGGTTACTTTATAATGCCACCCAGCTGACAAAATGTTCTGAGTAGATGCTTGGCTTTATTTTAGAGGTGACTTGGCTAAGGATGATAGTTTAAAGGGACCTTGTTAAAAATGCATTGAATGAATCCAATGTTCATTGCATTTTCAATGTGTTCAAGCCAAAAATGGAATTTCCATTTTCAATAGTAGCATTTTTGCAACACACATGTACTGAAGCTCAGGAACGTGCATGTGTCTTTAGTACTCTATGCATCAATGTATAACATTGCAAAAAATATTGATTCAATCCAGACATATTACTAGAATTGACCAGGCTTGCCATTTTCATTTTGTAAACAAATCTTACATAATGTTGCAGTGTGTTATCTTATCACCTCTGCTTAGGCAATTTGGAGACAGATATGTAGCAGTGTTGGAAGTGGACATTGCAGACTTCACAAAACTAACACTCAGAATTGGAATTTTTCTTAATTTTTTTTTTTTTTTTTTTAAACTACGCATATTTAAACATTTTATAATACAATCTGAAAGTGTTTCAGATCTTTTTAAGTTAAGCTTTAAAGGGACAGTATACTGTAAAATAGTTTTTCCCTTAATGTGTTTACAATTGCTTTTTTACCAACTGCAGAGTAAAAAATGTATGAAAATTAGCTTTTTAAGGTTTATTTCTGTATATTAAAGCTCTGATTTTGTGTTTTGAAGCCACAGCCTAATACAATAGGTTGAGCTTGTAGGTATAATCAGATCTCATTACTGTATCACATTGTGCACATATACCTGCTTCTTTATCTTATATCTGTCCATAACCAATCACCAATACTTAGAGAGAACAATGGAAAATCAACATTTTATTACCTTATCTCTGTTTTAACACACTGGGAGTGTAATTTCTTCTGCTAGCTGTGTTTACAAAGCTTATCTATAGATGGTACGCGCGGCCACAAACTTTCAGAATAGGTGGGGATACCACATGCTAAATTAACCATTCAAATGCCAATATAAGGGTAAAGGAGCTACTTGTAAACAATTTAATACACTCCAGCAGGTAAAGTGGATCATTGGGAACAAATTAAAGGGGAGAAAATTTTTGAGTAAACTGCCCCTTTAACTTCTGCTTTTTAAGAAAGGCAAAAGATGGAACAAAAGCAGAAGCAAATGCACGTGTTCTAGCACCAGGTAAAGCACTTTTTACTTTAATAAGACATAATTGGGCAGCCAGCAATCAAACACACACCTGTTCCTGTCCGTTTGCCAACGTTTTTGTGTCAGCGCTAGCATCCTGTGAGCAGGAAATACAGACACAAAAGTGCTTGAAAGAACAAAAAAGCATTAAACAGTTGTGGCCAGTTTTGGCAGGAGGCCCCAGTTTCAATCCCCTCACAAAAGATCATTATAACAGCTTTAAAATTTAAATCTTGAGTGTCTTTTTTTTCCCCCCTTCAAAGCTTATGACATAAATAGTGTGATTAACCAAGTATCCAGGTGACACCAGGAGCCATATTTGTTCTTAGTTGTTAATCACCTTTGTATATAGCTCTTTGTAGTGAATGAGATTTTAAAGGCGGGGGACATTAAACACTAAATGAACGCTAGATAGAATGACGTATTCAAAGCAAAGATTGGGATTAATATTAAATCATATTAGTAAATATTAAAAATGTGTCAATTTAGTGACCATAGAATGTGGACAGCCATGTTGTCACCTAGGTTTCCTTCTGTGCTAATGCCAGTTAGGGACAGTTATAAATCAGTCACTAGTGTTTAATGTCCTTTAAATAAATGCAGCTTTTAAAGGGACATGAACCCCAATTCTTTTTCTTTCGTGATTCACAGAAAGCATACAATTTTAAACAACTTTCCAATTTATTTCTATTACCTAATTTGTTTACTTCTCTTAATTTTCTTTGTTGAAAATCATATCTAGATATGCTTAGGAACTGCTGATTGGTGGCTGCACATATATACCTCATGTTATTGGCTCACCCATGTGCATTGCTATTTCTTCAACAAAATATAGTAAGAGAAGGAAGCAAATTGGTTAATAGAAGTAAATTGGAAAGCTCAAATTGTGTACATAAAATATGTAACAAAGTTAGGATACACCCCAAAGGCTGTAAACAAATAGGTGATTTTTCTTTTATTAAATTAAAATCTGAGGCTTTGTTTTTTTAATAGCAGCATTGCCATAAACTAAGAAGAAGGCAATTGTGTAATAAAAATAAAATATAATTCCCATGCTCCTTTAACTTTAAGAACCATCAGTATATGTATGTACATCTGACGTTTATAAGCATTACAACCTATAAAATACTTGGGTTGTTTCTTAAAGGACCAGTAAATACAGAATAGTTTAATAATCAACAAATACATGATAACAAGACAATGCAATAGTCGTTAGTCTGAACTTCAAATGTGTAGTAGATATTTTTTCTGACAAATTTCAAAGTTATGTCCATCTCCCCTTCCCCTGTGTCATGTGACAGCCATCAGCCAATCACAAATGCATATATTCTGAGAATGATTGCACATGCTCAGTAGGAGCTGGTGACTCAAAAAGTGAAAATATAAAAAAAACTGTGCACATTTTGTTAATGGAAGTAAATTAGAAAGTTGTTTAAATTTGCTGCTCTATCTGAATCATGAAAGTTTAATTTTGACTTGAGTGTCCTTTTAAAGTCTTGGTCTGCTTAGGTGCAGGCAGCCAATCAGTGTTGTGCCTTGCAATGTGTGTCACTCCCACAACCACCTAAACCAATCAGGATGTCCAATGAAAAACTGGGGTCTTTGGTATCTTTCATTTATACTGTTTATTATATATACACAAATAAAAAGCAAGAAGGGAAAAAAATCATGTAAAATATTAAGAAAATAAGTCATTATAATTATATATATATTATTATAATTATATAAATATGTTATAAAATCAACCTACTTTTTACTGAAACGAAGCTTCTACATATGTTTGATTTAACTTTTTAATTTGTGTAAAATAAGCATTAACGACCTCCCATAAAAATAGGCAGGGTTTATGTAAAATTATTTCCGTGCCCCATCCAATAGGGACGCGGTTCTGCCCATTACATTTTAATATTCATAGCCAGGCTGGCTGAAGGTGATAGTTCTAATTACTATCAAAATAAGAAGTCCAATGTTTTGGAACATAAATGATCACAGCCTCCATGCTAGCCCAGCTTCACCCAGCCCCACCGTCAGCCGTCAAACACCACAGAGATTCACTGAGCTAGCCGGCTCCCCTCAGCATTACTCTCAGCCATCAAATCCACAAAAGTGACTTTGGACTTCATTTAAAAAAAAAAGTCTTTCTTATGGCTTTTTTTTGTAATAAGGAAGTTTTTTCTATATGAAGTCCGGAGTCACTTTTGTGAGTTTGATGGCTGAGAGTAATGCTGAGGGGAGCCGGCTAGGTCCGTGAATCTCCGTGGTGTTTGACGGCTGACGGTGGGGCTAGGGGAAGCTGGGCTAGCATGAGGCTGTGCTAATTTATGTTCCAAAATATTGGACTTCTTATTTTGTTAGAAGTTAGAACAATCACCTTCAGCCAGCAGTGAATCTTCAGCGCTGAGAGCACTCTGGTGCACCACAGCCACCAATGTCTACATCACAAACCAGATGTCCGCCCTGCTTTTTGATGACGTGCCACAGAAGAATAAACTGAGTGGAACCAAAATGCGCATGCATTATTCAGAAAATATGTTAAATGCGCATGCGGGCCACCATGATGTTTCTACCTAGGTAGAACATCTTTATAGGGTATGCATAATGAACAAAAACTTGGTTTGGCGAAATATGGAATTTGTATTAGAAATACCAAGAAAAGGACAGAAAACTTATTGTAAATATTTATAATACTAAATGACGTTTTAAAAAAAATAAAAAATAAAACATTTTTTGAGTTTCCTATCCCTTTAATAAATATATAATTATAGTCCTAGGCTGCTTTACTAAAGTATTCATTAAATAGTGTATTTTATATATGATGATAAATCATGTGTGGTATATTCACTGTACCCCTTGTGTAGCGCTGTAGAAAACATTATGTCAACGAAAAGAAAAAAAAAAAGCCTGAGGCTTAAAAAATCAGATAGAAAAAAGGCTCAATCAATTCATAACTGTTATCAAATTATATGTTACTCTAGATAGTACGAATCAAGAAACTCTTGGCATTTTCTTGGATAAAATGACAATCATTTGACTTAAGAGATTGAGCCATTGTTCGTTTGTCCTTTCAGAGAAATATTCTGGGGATGTATGTCACAGACATTTTAAATAATTTACTGCAGAAAGCTTAAAAAAAATCCCTATTTTTATTACACTGCAAAGAGTTGGCTGGCTGGACATTCAGAAGCTTTGATTACTGTTAAAAGGCAGCTTGCCAAAATCCCACAGACGGGTTTGCCTGATGATGGATGTCTTGCTACTTCATCTTTTTTATTTTTTGGCTAAATTCCTGGGAAGAAGGCTCAGAGCCTCATACTGCAGCATTTATTTAAAAAAATAAAAAATAAATTACATGCAATTATCCAAACGCAACTGAATAATAAAGGAATATACTTAAAGGGGCAATCTATATAATAAAATGCCTTAATTTCTAAGTGAATTCTGATTTTTAAAGGGATATGAAGCCCAAAATTTTTCTTTCATGATTCAGATAGAGCATGTGATTTTAAACAACTTTCTAATTTACTTCTATGATCAATTTTTCTTCGTTCTCTTGGTATCTTTTGATGAAAAGCAGGGACATATGTCGAGGAGCCGGCCCATTTCATGTTATCCAGTTGCAAGAGTACAAGATGGCAGGACTATTTCCTGACATGTAGTTCTCCAGACACCTAACTAGGTATCTCTTCAACAAAGAATAACATGGGAATGTAGCAAAGTACATATGATTTGTTTATTAAATTGTATGCACTTTCTGAAGCACAACAAAAATATCCCTTTAAAGACTGAATACTCACTGGCTTAAAGAGATATTTAAGATGGTAATATAAAATGATAAATTGTATACATAAAAAAACCTCTGCAATATACTTTCAATATTTATTTTGTCCCCTTTTCCTGTAATTCCATTTTGAAATTGTGAGCTTTTTAGTTCCTGTTAGAAATGGAAGTGCAGAACCCTATTATATTGCACACAGCCATTGGCTGCCCACTGGCATAATATACATAAAAGGAATTACCATTAAAAGAAAAATGATTACAGAAAAGGAGTCAAAATACATAATGAAGATATATTGCAAACAATCTTTATTACGCATAATAAAGAATTATATTTTATAATCTTAAAGTGTTAACTGTTACTTTAAGGCTTTTGAACTTCATTATAGAACTACAGTACCTAATATCTCTGGGACAGATTAAATATATTTAGTAATTTTATTCGTGAGATAGAACTCTTTTGTGGACATGCAATCACAAAGAACACTAAAACCGGCTCTCTCTTATACAGGTACAAATCCCCAGATCGAGAATTCAAAAATCAAAACGTACAGGGAGTGCAGAATTATTAGGCAAATGAGTATTTTGACCACATCATCCTCTTTATGCATGTTGTCTTACTCCAAGCTGTATAGGCTCGAAAGCCTACTACCAATTAAGCATATTAGGTGATGTGCATCTCTGTAATGAGAAGGGGTGTGGTCTAATGACATCAACACCCTATATCAGGTGTGCATAATTATTAGGCAACTTCCTTTCCTTTGGCAAAATGGGTCAAAAGAAGGACTTGACAGGCTCAGAAAAGTCAAAAATAGTGAGATATCTTGCAGAGGGATGCAGCACTCTTAAAATTGCAAAGCTTCTGAAGCGTGATCATCGAACAATCAAGCGTTTCATTCAAAATAGTCAACAGGGTCGCAAGAAGCGTGTGGAAAAACCAAGGCGCAAAATAACTGCCCATGAACTGAGAAAAGTCAAGCGTGCAGCTGCCAAGATGCCACTTGCCACCAGTTTGGCCATATTTCAGAGCTGCAACATCACTGGAGTGCCCAAAAGCACAAGGTGTGCAATACTCAGAGACATGGCCAAGGTAAGAAAGGCTGAAAGACGACCACCACTGAACAAGACACACAAGCTGAAACGTCAAGACTGGGCCGAGAAATATCTCAAGACTGATTTTTCTAAGGTTTTATGGACTGATGAAATGAGAGTGAGTCTTGATGGGCCAGATGGATGGGCCCGTGGCTGGATTGGTAAAGGGCAGAGAGCTCCAGTCCGACTCAGACGCCAGCAAGGTGGAGGTGGAGTACTGGTTTGGGCTGGTATCATCAAAGATGAGCTTGTGGGGCCTTTTCGGGTTGAGGATGGAGTCAAGCTCAACTCCCAGTCCTACTGCCAGTTTCTGGAAGACACCTTCTTCAAGCAGTGGTACAGGAAGAAGTCTGCATCCTTCAAGAAAAACATGATTTTCATGCAGGACAATGCTCCATCACACGCGTCCAAGTACTCCACAGCGTGGCTGGCAAGAAAGGGTATAAAAGAAGAAAATCTAATGACATGGCCTCCTTGTTCACCTGATCTGAACCCCATTGAGAACCTGTGGTCCATCATCAAATGTGAGATTTACAAGGAGGGAAAACAGTACACCTCTCTGAACAGTGTCTGGGAGGCTGTGGTTGCTGCTGCACGCAATGTTGATGGTGAACAGATCAAAACACTGACAGAATCCATGGATGGCAGGCTTTTGAGTGTCCTTGCAAAGAAAGATGGCTATATTGGTCACTGATTTGTTTTTGTTTTGTTTTTGAATGTCAGAAATGTATATTTGTGAATGTTGAGATGTTATATTGGTTTCACTGGTAAAAATAAATAATTGAAATGGGTATATATTTGTTTTTTGTTAAGTTGCCTAATAATTATGCACAGTAATAGTCACCTGCACACACAGATATCCCCCTAAAATAGCTATAACTAAAAACAAACTAAAAACTACTTCCAAATCTATTCAGCTTTGATATTAATGAGTTTTTTGGGTTCATTGAGAACATGGTTGTTGTTCAATAATAAAATTAATCCTCAAAAATACAACTTGCCTAATAATTCTGCACTCCCTGTATTCCAAAATATTTTTCTTTAATTAATATATATATTATTCAAATATATCAAAAATTACCTTTATCCCGCCTGTAAGGTCACAATCTTCTCTGCTTATGCCTGTTTTGTTGTTGTTATAAAATGCAAATAATATATTTATTTAAACGATTAATATTATGTTTCTGATTACAGTACTGTACTAGCTTTCTCAGGGTATTATGTATACAACAGTATTACAAATGATATAAAACTACCTTTAGGTTACATGTATAAGCTGTATTATGACATAAATATTACCTAAATGACATAAGATATTGTTGTTTTCACTTGGTCCCATCCCCTCTCCGAACTGTCCCAAATTATTCCGAAATCCAAACCTTTGCCAGTCCCAAGCAGTTTGAATAAAGGGTTTTGCCACTTCTATAACTCTGCTAAAGATTTAAAAGCGTACTTTTTATACTGTAAAACAAGTCTAAGTCGTCCTTTTTCTTTCTGTGCATAAAGCAGGTGCTGCCACTTGTGTGAACTCTGTGTAGACTTTAACAAATCAGCTGGTGCAGCCACGAAGCAATAGAAACTAAAATGAAACTACCCGAGGGTGGGATGAAAGATGACGGATGAAATGACAAAGCATATTAGATGTCTCAAATGTTACAAATATCATCTGCTGAGGTTCATAATTGCATGAGCTTTGGCTACAGATCAACAAAAATAAAAAAAATAGGACAGTTGCAAAACGTAACTAAGAATTCTACGTAACTTGATCGGTTTTGAAATTGTTTTCAAGCGGTATATGCACATATGCTACATGTGACACTATCCTGTCAGCAGTGGTTTGTATGACACAGATGAAGTCTTCACTGATGCAATACACACCCCCGCCCACTCTCTGAGTAGGCATAATGTTTAAATCCTCACACTCTAGTCACACGTCGCATATGTGCGTATGCCGCTAACACTTTTTTAGAAGCTTTTTACAAATGGAAGTATAAAGCAAACATGCCTCTTTTTAAACTAAAATGAACTGATGCACATTTCAATTTTTACTTTTCTATCCTGTTAATACATTAAAGGGACACTGAACCCAATTTTTTTTCTTTTGTGATTCAGGTATAGCATGCAATATTAAGCAGCTTTCTAATTTACTCCTATTATCAAATTTTCTTCATTCTCTTGGTATGTTTATTTGAAAAGCAAGAATGTAAGCTTAGATGCCGGCCCATTTTTGGTGAACAACCGTGGTTGTCCTTGCTGATTGGACAGCACCAATAAACAAGGGCTGTCCAGGGTTCTGAAACAAAAATTTGCTGGCTCCTAAGCTTAAATACCTTCTTTTTCAAATAAAGATAGCAAGAGAACGAAGAAAAATTTATAACAGAAGTAAATTAGAAAGTTGTTTAAAATTGCATGCTCTATCTGAATCATGGAAGAAAATGTTTGGGTTCAGTATACCTTTAATTTGGCAGGTACATATTTATTTATTTTTAATTAGTTTTAATTATTTTTATTTTGTTATTAATTTTACTATAAAGTATTATTATATGTGATGCAGTTAGTTGTTCTGGGTAATATTAAATTTATTGGCTGCCTTTATTTTGTTTGGTTAAACACATAGTTAAACTCTGCTCCAGACTAGTAAAGTTGAAAACATCTAATGAGCCAATGACAAGAGGTACATATCTGTGCTCAATTATTTAGCATGGGGTTACACACACATGCACTAACACTTATTTGCACTTTTATGTCCCTGGAATCCGCTACACAAAGTTCAGAAAGTAAAAAAGATTGCTTAAGGAAATTTCACCCTTTCTTTACCAAAAGTAGACCAGTGCATACAAGGAGCAAAGCCTCTCTCCCATACAAGGAGCAAAGCCTCTCTCCCGCACAAGGAGCAAAGCCTCTCTCTCCCATACAAGGAGCAAAGCCTCTCTCTCCCATACAAGGAGCAAAGCCTCTCTCTCCCATACAAGGAGCAAAGCCTCTCTCTCCCATACAAGGAGCAAAGCCTCTCTCTCCCATACAAGGAGCAAAGCCTCTCTCTCCCACACAAGGGGCAAAGCCTCTCTCTCCCACACAAGGGGCAAAGCCTCTCTCTCCCACACAAGGGGCAAAGCCTCTCTCTCCCACACAAGGGGCAAAGCCTCTCTCTCCCACACAAGGGGCAAAGCCTCTCTCTCCCACACAAGGGGCAAAGCCTCTCTCTCCCACACAAGGAGCAAAGCCTCTCTCCCATACAAGGAGCAAAGCCTCTCTCCCACACAAGGAGCAAAGCCTCTCTCCCACACAAGGAGCAAAGCCTCTCTCCCACACAAAGAGCAAAGCCTCTCTCCCATACAAGGAGCAAAGCCTCTCTCCCACACAAGGAGCAAAGCCTCTCTCCCATACAAAGAGCAAAGCCTCTCTCCCACACAAAGAGCAAAGCCTCTCTCCCACACAAGGAGCAAAGCCTCTCTCCCATACAAGGAGCAAAGCCTCTCTCTCATACAAGGAGCAAAGCCTCTCTCCCATACAAGGAGCAAAGCCTCTCTCTCCCACACAAAGAGCAAAGCCTCTCTCTCCCATACAAGGAGCAAAGCCTCTCTCTCCCATACAAGGAGCAAAGCCTCTCTCTCCCATACAAGGAGCAAAACCTCTGTCCCACACAAGGTTCAAAGCCTCTGTCCCACACAAGGAGCAAAGCCTCTCTCCCATACAAAGAGCAAAGCCTCTCACCCATGCAAGGAGCAAAGCCTCTCACCCATGCAAGGAGCAAAGCCTCTCACCCATGCAAGGAGCAAAGCCTCTCACCCATGCAAGGAGCAAAGCCTCTCACCCATGCAAGGAGCAAAGCCTCTCACCCATGCAAGGAGCAAAGCCTCTCACCCATGCAAGGAGCAAAGCCTCTCACCCATGCAAGGAGCAAAGCCTCTCTCTCATACAAGGAGCAAAGCCTCTCTCCCATACAAAGAGCAAAGCCTCTCTCCCATACAAGGAGCAAAGCCTCTCTCCCATACAAAGAGCAAAGCCTCTCTCCCATACAAGGAGCAAAGCCTCTCTCTCCCATACAAAGAGCAAAGCCTCTCTCCCATACAAGGAGCAAAGCCTCTCTCTCCCATACAAGGAGCAAAACCTCTGTCCCACACAAGGTTCAAAGCCTCTGTCCCACACAAGGAGCAAAGCCTCTCTCCCATACAAAGAGCAAAGCCTCTCACCCATGCAAGGAGCAAAGCCTCTCTCTCATACAAGGAGCAAAGCCTCTCTCCCATACAAAGAGCAAAGCCTCTCTCCCATACAAGGAGCAAAGCCTCTCTCCCATACAAGGAGCAAAGCCTCTCTCCCATACAAGGAGCAAAGCCTCTCTCCCATACAAGGAGCAAAGCCTCTCTCCCATACAAGGAGCAAAGCCTCTCTCCCATACAAGGAGCAAAGCCTCTCTCTCCCATACAAAGAGCAAAGCCTCTCTCCCATACAAGGAGCAAAGCCTCTCTCCCATACAAAGAGCAAAGCCTCTCTCCCATACAAGGAGCAAAGCCTCTCTCTCCCATACAAAGAGCAAAACCTCTCTCCCATACAAAGAGCAAAGCCTCTCTCCCATACAAGGAGCAAAGCCTCTCTCCCATACAAGGAGCAAAGCCTCTGTCCCATACAAGGAGCAAACCCTCTGTCCCATACAAGGAGCAAACCCTCTCTCCCACACAAGGAGCAAAGCCTCTCTCCCATACAAGGTGCAAAGCCTCTCTCCCACACAAGGAGCAAAGCCTCTCTCCCACACAAGGTGCAAAGCCTCTATCCCATACAAGGAGCAAAGCCTCTCTCCCATACAAGGAGCAAACCCTCTCTCCCATACAAGGAGCAAAGCCTCTCTCCCATACAAGGAGCAAAGCCTCTCTCTCCCATACAAAGAGCAAAACCTCTCTCCCATACAAAGAGCAAAGCCTCTCTCCCATACAAGGAGCAAAGCCTCTCTCCCATACAAGGAGCAAAGCCTCTGTCCCATACAAGGAGCAAACCCTCTGTCCCATACAAGGAGCAAACCCTCTCTCCCACACAAGGAGCAAAGCCTCTCTCCCATACAAGGTGCAAAGCCTCTCTCCCACACAAGGAGCAAAGCCTCTCTCCCACACAAGGTGCAAAGCCTCTATCCCATACAAGGAGCAAAGCCTCTCTCCCATACAAGGAGCAAACCCTCTCTCCCATACAAGGAGCAAAGCCTCTCTCCCACACAAGGAGCAAAACCTCTGTCCCACACAAGGTTCAAAGCCTCTGTCCCACACAAGGAGCAAAGCCTCTCTCCCATACAAAGAGCAAAGCCTCTCACCCATGCAAGGACAAAGCCTCTCTCTCATACAAGGAGCAAAGCCTCTCTCTCCCATACAAAGAGCAAAACCTCTCTCCCATACAAAGAGCAAAGCCTCTCTCCCATACAAGGAGCAAAGCCTCTCTCCCATACAAGGAGCAAAGCCTCTGTCCCATACAAGGAGCAAACCCTCTGTCCCATACAAGGAGCAAACCCTCTCTCCCACACAAGGAGCAAAGCCTCTCTCCCATACAAGGTGCAAAGCCTCTCTCCCACACAAGGAGCAAAGCCTCTCTCCCACACAAGGTGCAAAGCCTCTATCCCATACAAGGAGCAAAGCCTCTCTCCCATACAAGGAGCAAACCCTCTCTCCCATACAAGGAGCAAAGCCTCTCTCCCATACAAGGAGCAAAGCCTCTCTCTCCCATACAAAGAGCAAAACCTCTCTCCCATACAAAGAGCAAAGCCTCTCTCCCATACAAGGAGCAAAGCCTCTCTCCCATACAAGGAGCAAAGCCTCTCTCCCATACAAGGAGCAAACCCTCTGTCCCATACAAGGAGCAAACCCTCTCTCCCACACAAGGAGCAAAGCCTCTCTCCCATACAAGGTGCAAAGCCTCTCTCCCACACAAGGAGCAAAGCCTCTCTCCCACACAAGGTGCAAAGCCTCTATCCCATACAAGGAGCAAAGCCTCTCTCCCATACAAGGAGCAAACCCTCTCTCCCATACAAGGAGCAAAGCCTCTCTCCCACACAAGGAGCAAAACCTCTGTCCCACACAAGGTTCAAAGCCTCTGTCCCACACAAGGAGCAAAGCCTCTCTCCCATACAAAGAGCAAAGCCTCTCACCCATGCAAGGACAAAGCCTCTCTCTCATACAAGGAGCAAAGCCTCTCTCCCATACAAAGAGCAAAGCCTCTCTCCCATACAAGGAGCAAAGCCTCTCTCCCATACAAAGAGCAAAGCCTCTCTCCCATACAAGGAGCAAAGCCTCTCTCCCATACAAGGAGCAAAGCCTCTCTCTCCCATACAAAGAGCAAAGCCTCTCTCCCATACAAGGAGCAAAGCCTCTCTCCCATACAAGGAGCAAAGCCTCTCTCCCATACAAGGTGCAAAGCCTCTCTCCCACACAAGGAGCAAAGCCTCTCTCCCACACAAGGTGCAAAGCCTCTCTCCCACACAAGGAGCAAAGCCTCTCTCCCATACAAGGAGCAAAGCCTCTCTCTCCCACACAAGGTGCAAAGCCTCTCTCCCATACAAGGAGCAAAGCCTCTCTCCCATACAAGGAGCAAAGCCTCTCTCTCCCATACAAGGTGCAAAGCCTCTCTCTCCCATACAAGAAGCAAAGCCTCTCTCTCCCATACAAGGAGCAAAGCATCTCTCCCATACAAGGAGCAAAGCCTCTCTCCCATACAAGGAGCAACGCCTCTCTCCCATGCAAGGTGCAAAGCCTCTCTCCCACACAAGGAGCAAAGCCTCTCTCCCACACAAGGTGCAAAGCCTCTGTCCCACACAAGGAGCAAAGCCTCTCTCTCCCATACAAGGAGCAAACCCTCTCTCCCATACAAGGAGCAAAGCCTCTCTCCCACACAAGGAGCAAAGCCTCTCTCCCACACAAGGTGCAAAGCCTCTGCCCCACACAAGGAGCAAACCCTCTCTCTCCCATACAAGGAGCAAAGCTTCTCTCCCACACAAGGAGCAAAGCTTCTCTCCCACACAAGGAGCAAAGTCTCTCTCCCACACAAGGAGCAAAGCCTCTCTCCCATACAAGGAGCAAAGCCTCTCTCTCCCATACAAGGAGCAAAGCCTCTCTCCCACACAAGGAGCAAAGCCTCTCTCCCATACAAGGAGCAAAGTCTCTCTCCCATACAAGGAGCAAAGTCTCTCTCCCATACAAGGAGCAAAGCCTCTCTCCCATACAAGGAGCAAAGTCTCTCTCCCATACAAGGAGCAAAGTCTCTCTCCCATACAAGGAGCAAAGTCTCTCTCCCATACAAGGAACAAAGCCTCTCTCCCATACAAGGAACAAAGCCTCTCTCCCATACGAGCAAAGCCTCTCTCCCATACAAGGAACAAAGCCTCTCTCCCATACAACGAGCAAAGCCTCTCTCCCATACAAGGAACAAAGCCTCTCTCCCATACAAGGAACAAAGCCTCTCTCCCATACAACGAGCAAAGCCTCGCTCCCATACAAGGAACAAAGCCTCTCTTCCATACAAGGAGCAAAGCCTCCCTATTTATCATATAATTGGTGTAAAAATGGCAGTTGGTAATCGCACTAGTTAAAACACCCTGGCAGTAATTACCTTTACAAGAACAGATAACAGCACAAATCTACTTTCCATCAAAAGAGAAAGCTGTGCACAGATTCTGCCAGCAGCACTGTTCATAACCGGTCGGGAATTAAATAAATATTCAACCACCACCTTCTCAGACTTATGGCTCCATTGAAGAAGCTGTGAATGCAGCTTTGGAGTGCCTTCAGCCACTGCGTTTTAACACATACGCCAGTTCTGAGCTGGCGTTTTCCAATCCTCCCAGACTTGCCTGACTGGGGTGATGGCCAGACCCTGCTCACACACAATTGGCCATGCACAAGCAGGGGGCGGGTGTTGCACGAGCGGTGGCATGTGCAACGTTATATGCGGGCAGCCTATTGCTGACCTCTAGTCGCAATGCCTGGCAGGGAAGTTTGAAGATGTCCGCCCTTGGACCCCATAGTACATACTACCAGCACTTTGAGCTTAAATACTAGTGCATGGGTCTTCCCCACATATGTGCGTATGCCACTGAAAAAACATAATAACGTTTACAATAAGCATTTTTGATAATGGAAGTCTATTGTAAACATGCTTCTATTTAAAATTTAAATGCACCCAAGTTTTCACCTTTCTGTCCCTTCAACGTGCCTTGTCTGAATATACTAGTAAAAAAGAGATATATAATGCAAATACAGCCTGGATAGGGGACCTGGGTTTTTACAATAGGCCAGCTTTCTGACACTGTAAAGGTAAAGACATTCTATATTATACACACTGCCCACTAAACAAGTCCCCATGCATAGCTCCTGTGGGATTTACAGAGAGGACAAATGATTTAAGTACTAATTGAACCTGCCTTGCTGAGGAACTGAAGTGCTCCCGCGTGGACAGTTAAAGTCAGCTGCTTTCTTTGCAGCATGAGGCCAGGGCGTTATTGCTCAGCATCTCCAGGCAACATCTGGGACATTAGAGTTGAGGCCCTGCATTAATCCATTCATTTTTAATGAAATCATTTTAGACTACGGAACGGGATGGGGAATGCAGAGGCCGTTTGGACCCACCAAGCTGAAAAGGCCAGAATGAACAACGTGGCTGGGCTGAATATATACTTTACGTGGGAACATGAGGCCCCAGGGACTGCAAGCTACAAAGAAATAAGAGAGTTAACACTAGCGGCTTGGTAAATGCAACTACACAAAAACAGAATATTAAATGGCATTTGTAATCCAGAAAAGATATTTCATGTTGTGTTAAAGCTAGATCACGGGGCAAATACATTTTTAATCAAGCATACTCATTGCTTGATGTTTTCATTATATCAGCGGAATCTTCAGGTTTACTGTAAATATGCCGGCAGAGCTATATATATATAGGCCAAAAAAGTGTTTCTGAAAATTCTCAAATCTCTGCAGGTATCACAAAAAAGTAATAAAAAATCCTGTTTTTTTTCTGCGTCACAGTAAAGATGACTGACTGAGATTTTAGTGTGCCTGCATCTCATTTCGCTGTTATAAGAGAGCTCCCATTGTGAGCGAGCATCAGTGGTTTGCTTTGTATGCTCCTCTGAGGCAGTGATCTGCCTAGATCATTCAATGCAGAAAAAGGTTATGGGGTTGTCTGTGTCATAATCAAAATGAAAAGGGACATTCCAATGCAAAGATAAAAATGATATGCTCTAATTTAGTAGAATATGCAGTTTTTGTTTTAGTGACTAAAGCACAGTGTAAACACAAAGGCGAAGTTCTGCTGGGGCTTGTAACTTCTGAACAGGGAGCATGACTAGGGTTGTCAGGTGCCCAGTAATTAATTTAAGTACGTCTAATAAAATAAATGTAGTAAACTGGGCACAGCTAACTGGATCTGATCTGAGGTTAGCATATGGTTGAGAGGCGATGCAGGACTATTGCTCTGCAAGACTAATCTCCCTTTCCAGTCGCTCTGTATCTGCTGATCCTCTCTGTGAGTCCCGTCATTCACAGCACAAATAAATTCAAAATTCTCACCCTGACCTACAAAGCGCTTACCAACGCCACTCCCTACTACCTGTCCTCACTCATCAACAAATATACTCCAGCCCCCCACCCCCAAGATCCAACAATGACCTGCTCTTTGCATCTTCTATCATCACCTCTTCCCATGCCAGACTGCAGGTCTTCTCTCGTGCAGCACCTGCCCTCTGGATTGCTCTCCTTCATGCTGCTCAGACTTTCCCCTAATCTGCCTTCTTTTAAACGCTAAAGACATTTTTCTTCAGGAGCAAATGAATTCCAATTACCCTCATCTAACTCTGTACTAACATCATTCTCACCGCTGCAGTCTTCACCTCCTGTTTCTCACCCTCTAGATTATAAATTCCCACAGGAAAAAGGCTCTCAGTTCCTCCAGTATTAGTCGGTCGCATTTTGTCTTGTTTGTTACAAGTATTGTATCTTTGTTTTACTTATACCAGTTGCACTGACAGAGCTTCGGAATATGGTGTCACTTAATAACTGACCATAAATCCAAACTAATACTTTTTCTGGATGACCCACTAGTTGTCCAACATTTTTGTGGTAGACAGCTGGCAACCATCAGCAGGACACAGTTAGGGATTGGCAAGGTTTGGCAACCGCTGCTCCTGATTGGCTGACCAATTACGTCCCTCTCATGAGTCACAATGTTCGCAGATTCCAAGTTGGACTTTAACAAGGTGTTTAACCCTTTTCGGGGGTTAAGTACAAAGTAACCAATGCAAAGAAATGCCATACTGTAACTAATTAGAACATTTAATTGTACCATTAAAGGGAAAGTCTAGTCAAAATTAAACTTTAAAGGGACAGTAAACACCAGTATTTTTGTTGTTTAAAAAGGTAGATAATCCCTTTATTACCCATTCCCCAATTTTGCATAACCAACACAGTTATAATAATACACTTTTTACCTCTGTAATTACCTTGTATCTATGGCTCTGCAAACTGCCCCCTTATTTCAGTTCTTTTGACAGACTTGAATTTTCAGCCAATCAGTGCTTGCTCCTAGGAGCTTCACGTGCCTGAGCTCAATGTTATCTATATGAAACACACAAACTAATGCCCTCTAGTGGTGAGAAACTGTCAAAATGCTTTCAGATTAGAGGTGGTCTTTAAGGTCTAAGAAATTAGCATATATACCTCCTAGATTTAGCTTTCAACTAAGAACACCAAGAGAACAAAGCAAAATTGGTAATAAAAGTAAATTGGAAAGTTGTTTAAAATTACATGCCCTATTTAAATCATGAAAGTTGACTGTCCCTTTAATGATTCAGATAGGGCATGCAATTTTAAAAAACTTTCCAATTTACTTTACTCATAAAATTTGCTTTGCTCTCTCTGAATTCTTAGTTGAAAGCTAACCCTAGGTAGGCTCATATCCTAATTTGTAAGTATTTAAAGGCCGCCTCTTATCTAAATGCATTTGCGGTTTTCCACAGCTAGAGGGTGTTAGTTCACGTGTGCCATATAGATAACATTGTGTTCATGCCCATGGAGTTACTTATGAGAGGGCACTAATTGGCTAAAATGCAAGCCTGTCAAAAGAACTGAAATAAGGGGGCAGTCTGCAGAAGCTTAGATACAGGGTAATCACAGAGGTAGGAAGTGTATTAAAATAACAGTGTTGGTTATGCAAAACAGGGGAATGGGTAATAAAGGGATTATCTTTTTAAACAATAAAAATCCGGAGTAGATTGTCCCTTTAAATAAAGATTAACATGATAGGATGGGACACTGTAGAAGAAAAAAATAAATAAATCTTAAAATGTATCACATTGTTACAATTGCAAGTCTTGAAATGTATAAGCCTAAGTAGCAGACAGAGCTGCAGGAAGCAGTGTAAATGGAAATGGGATATTTTATGTATAGATGCAAACTCTTACAGTCTGCATTACTGGAGCTCACCCCTCTATTAAAGAGAAAGCCTCATACATTGATAATGCAGGGTACTGCGCTGGGCATTAGCATGCATCAGCGAACACTTTCCACTTTACAATTTCTTCAAAATGTTTTACAACTTTTTATAATATAATTAGAATGAATAATGTATATATGTTTTTTTTAACTAAATTGAATGAGGACTCATAAATTGCGGAACATAAATCAGCTTGATTAAATAAACATCTCGCATGAACCTTTAGCGAGACAACCTAGCAACCTCTCAACAAAAACCCCCAAAAACGAATTGCACAACTCAAACACAATATTTGGCTGATACAACAGTGTGTTAAACTATATCACAGCTGGCAAAATATATTATATTTCGTTGGAGCCATACAACACGAATGCAATACTTTTGCAGGTATATATTCACAATTTTATAAATACATTTTCTTTTGAAATTCACAATTGTGTTTCCTTGGTGTTTGGCATGCCGCGCCACTCATGTCTGATATGGTTTTGAGTCGCACTCAGATAAATAGGAGTCTGCCTGTTCTAAGATCACACTAGATGAGCAAAATGTTGTCTTTTGTAATTCATTGTACAAACAAATAAAGTTATCATGTGTCCTGCATTTGTTTTGTTGCAGCACTGGATATATTTTACCAAAAGTGCAAGTCAAAGTTTTGCATGACACGTTTGCCGCTGTAATATCAAACTGCTTTGCCAAAGCATATCTCCCAACATTTTGTTGCAGGAACTCATAACAATTGACTGTACTAAAGGAGACTAGGTAAAATACTCAAAAGGTCTTTAAAGGAGTGTATCCTAGTGTGACTAGATTTTAAAAATCAAATAAAATTAAGATATTGAAAAAACAATGTTTACACACTAGCACAAAAACAAAATGTATGCTTGCATAATAAAATTAATTTATTTCCTGATAGTGAGAGTCCACGAGCTATCACATGTGGGAATATTCCCCTCCTGACCACTAGGAGGAGGCAAGAGACACCCAAAAACACAAGAACTAATCAGAGTAGCAGAAAATCATAGTCAACTAATAGGAGGGGCCAGACAAATATCGCTAATTTTTTATGCACTATTGGTCAGAGGCATAGAGATAGAAAAGTGTAATAGCCAATAGGAATGGCCAGTGTAGCAGAGCTAATCTGAAAGTGGCAGAAAAATACCATTCATTTGATGTGCTATTGGTTAAACCTGAGCCTCAGAGGCAGTGTGGCAGATAAAGTCATATTATATATATTACACACCACAAGACTAAATAAAAAAGAAAAGTGACATTTTGTTTCCCTTTACAGTTTGTGTAAATAATGGAACCAGTCAAGGAAAAAAGGTAAAGTCTAGCTGCCTTAGTATTATTCCAAACTGTTATAGTTACAAAACAAAGTAACAAACTAACAGTTTCATTTTTTTTAAACTTGATTTTTTATGTTTATTGTATATCAACAATTATGCACTGCTTTGAAAAAGGTCTGCATCCACTGCATATACAATATCCATAAAAAAATATACAAAGACCCTTTTAAATGCTAGCTTAGCTACATGTGTGTGGGCGATCAAATATATCTAATACATATTTTTACATGTTTGTGGTACCTATAATATGCTCATTGCTTTGTAGAAATAGATGTTACTTTTGTTTATGAATACAATTTGTTATTTATATATTCATCAATTTCCAGGCAGTAAAAAGAAGCAATATGTATGAACGCTGGATATGTATTTTTTTTATCAGGAAGCAAGACTGCTTGCTTTCTTTATTAGACAAATTCTCTCTTTGCTTGTAAAGGGCAGATATCAACGTTTTACAACCTTCACTCGCTTCTCGGGGTGTGATGTACAAAAGAAAACACATAAAAGCTCTAGATAGTGATTCTGAATTTTGACGACATTTTCAGTGAATCAAACTCTGCTTCAACAAATCGAAAGTTATTTGGAGAAGATATAAAGGCAGTATCTCAAAGAACTAAATTCAATGATTTAGTGCGCTAGGCACTCTTTAAAGGCATTAAGAAGTAGCAGGTGTATTCAGCGGAGAACTGCAATTCTCTACATAACAAGGTTTATATTTAAAAACTTATAAATGAAATAACAACTGAATGTAGTTTTGAACTTAAAGGGATACTAAACCCAAAATGTTTCTTTCATGATTCAGATAGAGCATACAATTTTAAACAACTTTTTGATGTACTATTAACAATTTTTCTTCGTTCTCTTGCTATCTTTATTTGAAAAGACAAGAATGTAAGCTTACGAGTCAGCCTATTTTTGGTTCAGCATCTGGGTTCTGCTTGCTGATTGGTGGATAAATGTAGCCACAATTCAGCAAGCGCTATCCAGGGTGCTGAACCAAAAATGGGCCGGTGTTCTGTCAGAAGAGCAAACTTATTAGACTAGCCAACTTATGCGTTTCAAAGTTTTTCAAAGTTTCTTGTGCATGTAATGGGATTCACTTTTTCCACATACCGCTACTATTGTTTGCTTCATTTAAGACATAAATGGTGTATAGCAAGCTAATCAGGGTTTGTGATGGGATGCATCTGATGGGTACAAGTGCCCAACAATCTAATGGCTATGTGGTTACAGCGCGCGGCCGCATGCGCTCTGAACTATCCAAGAATCTGATGGGTTGTGATGTTCAGGCTTTGGAATGTGACAACGCTGAGAAGCGCATGCGTGGTATGTATTTCTTATCAGACAGCTGACGGAACATCACTTCCGTTCGCTAGTCTGATAAGTTCGATCTTCTAACATTACACCGTCTCCTTAGCTTAGATTCCTGCTTTTCCAAATAAAGATAGCAAGAGAATGAAGAAAAAATGATAATATGAGTAAAATAGAAAGTTGTTTAAAACTGCATGCTCTATCTGAATCATGAAAGAAAAAAATGGGTTAAAGGCACAGTCAACAAAAAGAAAGATAATCCCTTTATTACCCATTCCTCAGTTTTGCATAACCAACCCTGGTATAGAAATACACTTTTTACCTTTGTGATTACCTTGCATCTATTCCAACCGAAAAAGAGAGATTGAAGCAGCGAAATATATATAAAACGTAACATACTAAACAAATGTTAAAATTCCATGGAGGGACAGGAATCAAGTACAAAAACAGGAATAAACAGTACTTCTTCCCTTTTCGGTTGGAGTTTGTTATGCCTACTGAAGCAGTTACACCTTCACAGTGACAGCCATTTGTTTGGCCTTATCGGAACCTTGGATATTGGTGTCGGATACTTGTGTTGCCTGTGAGTCACGCCCCCAAGTGACCTGTACAGAGTTATGAGGTGAGAGTGGTTTTCACACTGTGAGCGGAGTGAACCGGGATAGCACACTGGTGCGGAGTTTCCATCAAGACCACCCGTTTTGTGGAAGGAGTGAGCCAGTTCAGCTGGTACTGGGACACATTGACTCAGGAACGCCGGATCGGGCAGAGATCGCTGCCATAGGCCTATAATTCCTTCAGCGGAGACAGCTTGCGGAGATAACTTGCCTGCCTACTGTGAGATCCGGACTGCTCAGGTATCTGACACCCACACCTACATAGTAGGATTTTTTACAGACAGTTTCGTATACTTAGACTGTTTGTCGAGTAATCACTATTTTAAGCCTTTTTCACGCCCGGCACTTTATTTGGTTATTACCTTGTATCTATGCCTCGGCAAATTGCCCCCTTTCAGTTCTTTTGACAGACTTGCATTTTAGCCAATCAGTGCTCACTCCAGGGTAACTTCACATGCGTGAGCACAATGTTATCTAAATGAAACACATGAACTAATGCCCTCTAGTGGTTAAAATGCATTCAGATTACAGGCAGTCTTCAAGGTCTAAGAAATTAGCATATGAACCTCCTAGGTTTAGCTTTTAACTAAGAATACCAAGAGAACAAAGCAAAACTGGTGATAAAAGTAAATTGAAAAGTTGCTTAAAATTACATTCCCTATTTAAATCATGAAAGTTTTTTTGGGATTTGACTGTCATTTTAAGTATCCCTTTAACTTGTCATTAAATCTAAACTATTCTTTTTATATTTGTAGGAACAAAAGCTATGCAAGATTAATAATAACTAAACCTTTTATATAACCCCTGCATGATTTTACATACAAAAATACAATACATTACGTTAGACTTGACAGATACAGTAAGAACCAAAAATCTTATTTGGCTTTTCAATTCTTATCAAAATTTATGGGCTGACATCAGTATAGTCTCACGGCTATCCTTTATACCAATCATTTATGTCGACAAACTAGTCCATGTATCAACTGCTCTTTGTAAAGTATTTTGCAAATTTCTCCACATTCAAATATTGCTATTTTTCTGAGAACAGATTTCCTCTTGAAAGTTATATAAAATGACATTTTGTCTAAACTGAAACGGACAAGAACAGAAGCATTCAACTTATATTATAAAAAAATGCTTCTAGCAAAAGTTATCAGTATTTCAGTAATAGCTATAACTTTTAATGTGCATAGTACATAACAGATGACATATGTAACACATACCACCAGTCAGATAAATTCATGGCCAACTTCCCAACACACAGGGGCCACAGATCAATAATTTAGAAGTCTTAAGAGCTGCTTTTACATTTACGGCTATTGAAAAGACAGTCTACTCCAGAATTTTTATTGTGTAAATAGATAGATAATCCCATTATTATGAATTCCCCAGTTTTGCATAACCAACACAGTTATATTAATATACTAACGGTCTTTGTATATAACCCGGGTTATGAAATGTAACAGCAAACAGTCCATAGATCAATCAGCTGGTTCACGGTTAAATCCTTGGTGGGATATACCTCACCCTGTATAGAAATAGCTGCCTTAAACGTCAACGAGTTTCACCCTATTATGGGTTTTTTCAAGATCTTGAAAAAGATGATTAATCTATGGACTGTTTGCTGTTACATTTCATAACCCAGGTTATATACAAAAATCGTCAGATCAACTAATAGCGAAATCCACTATTCACCACTTGCGTGCTATACAACACTAAGAGCAAGTATGAATCAACAAAAATATGGCTTATAATTGCGCTGGACTTTAAAGTATCAAACCGCTCCTAATAAACACAGCTTCCTCTATGCTGTGTTACAAATAAATAATTAGTATAAAAGTGTATATTAGGAGGGCGCTGAACAAAGTTTAATACACTTATATTCAATAATAAAAAATATATTTATTTATGCTCTAGTAACAATGTGCGTTTTTGACAGCCTAATAAGACCTGGGACGTCTCCCTATGGTCTAGATTACGATTAAGAAATATTTGTAAAACAAAGATTAAAACATACACCTATTCGTATGTGATTATAAGTAATTATATTACCACTTCACAATAATTCCTAAAAACAATCCCAAATTACATCCTTTTGGAACCATGCACTTGTTATAATTGTACCAGACTTCGTGAGTCTAAATAAATCTTTGATACCACCTTGATATATCTAAAATGTAACAGCTTAACGCAGCTTGTAAACAAATACCGGAGTACACCGGTTACTGGGTAGCAATTGTTAAGTATAAGTAGATACCAGATTGTCCCGGTTACTGTGTAGCATTTATAGAATCAATAAGTTCCCATAGACCTCCGTTCTATGTGTAATTATTTGTGGTGTGCTACCAAATACCTTACTTTAGTGACGCTTCTGTCACAGTAAGGGCTCGATTTATCAAGCCCCTACAGCGGCAAGTTCTCACAAGCTGTGATTTATCAAGCAGCGGTCACCAGACCGCTGCTTCCCTAAGCTCTTCGCCACCTCTAAGGTGGCGAAATTCAATCTCCTTGGTCGAGTCCGATCGAGGAGATTGACAGCTCCTGCCCGCGCGTGATTGGCTGTGCGCGGGCAGGGGGCGGGATTGCACGCGAGTGCAAAATTGCGCTCGTGTGCAATGTTAATTACCTGCGGGTAATTTCGCCCCGCCACAGGCGAGCTGAGGCGTACAGGGGCGCGTATACATGCCCCTGTATGCCTCAGCTTTAATAAATCTAGCCCTAAGTCCTTTGGAGGGGATGTCAGCGTCCTGTGTGTTTCTGTACCGGACAGGTTAGCTTGCTTGCCCTCCTTGCAGAGTTATGAAGTATCAGCTTGCTCTCACGTGATCATGTGGTTACGTCACAAGTTGTAACGGTTTTTTGAACGTGGCCGGATTCGTCGCTAATACAGGAACGCTGGTGACTTAAAAGGTGATAGTGTAACTTGCACTTAGTGATATATAGCACGCAAGTTAGGGATAGTAGATTCCGCTTGTCAGTAGGATCATGTTTGTGGGCCAATATAAACTACCGCTCATATACTAGCAAGATTTGTGTCTTATGTTATATTTAAAAAATTGGAAATCATTGTGTCCTAGACCTAAGAGAGACGTCCCAGGCCTTCTTATTCCAAGAATAATATATTTATATATATAATTTTATTTTTTATTTTTCGAATAAATTATCTTGTAGACCGATGAACTACATCTCCCATAAAGCTCTTTCAGTCATAATGCTGGCAATGCATCATGGGAGATGTAGTCCATAACATCTGGAAGGCCGATAGTTGCCCACCCCTGATTTAAGTAAAGCTTTGGTTAACAGTTATTTATTTTTGGTGAGCAAATATCCATAAGGGGGTTCAAAATATTATATATTCTATGCAGGAAAGGATTAATTATGCCTTTAATCTGACATTTTACATAATGAAAATTTCCAAATTGCGAGATTATCCAGGTAGAAATTCTGGTTATGACTTCTAATATTTAACATCACTATTTTGTCATCTGGATAAAAAAGAAGCCCGACATAACCTCAATAAATAAGCATTATTGTTAAAAATAAGCTGGAACAAACGTGAAGCGAAAAACCCCCATAAAAATATTTATGCCTAGACCAAAAAAGTGTAATTTCTATCAATATAATTTTAGTATTGGCATAAGACAAGATGGTTGGACGGATCTGTTTTATAGCTAAAAGCCATTGTTCTTGGTTCATTAACATCTTCACAAACAGAATTTTATTTCCAGTGCATTTGAGAAATGTAGATCAGTAGCTGAAATATTAGAAATATAATACAAACATTCCAGATTTTCTTGTGATGTCACAGTTTTAGGGACACGATTCCCAATTTTTTTCTTTTATGATTATCTAATTTGTTTTGTTTGCATTGTGATATCCTTTGTTAAAAGGATACCTAGGTAGATCCAAGAGCTGCTGATTGGTGGCTGCAAATATATGCCTCATCTTATTGGCTCACCTGGTGCATTGCTAGCTCCCAGTAGTACACTGCTGCTTCTTCAACAAAGGACACCAAAATAATGAAGCAAGTTATATAATAGAAGTAAATTGAAAAGTTGTTTAAAATTATATTCTCTATGTGAATCGTGAAAGAAAAATGTGGGGTTTCATATCCCTTTAACAACCGCTGCAAAGGTGGTTAATAAAAAAAAAGTTAATGAAACACACCTAGGTGCAACGCCATACAGTTCCTGGGGCAAAATAGCTTGTAAGCCAACCAAGAGTAGCATATTTGTGTATGTACCTATCACAGCCATATCCCACTGGAGTGTATTAAATAGTTTTCAAATATTTCCTTTAGCTTTATTTTGTAATAAAAATAGCTGCTGTTGCCTTTTAAAAACAACACCTGTAGTGAAAATTATAAATACTGCAGTATTCTCTACAGAAACGCTATGTTAATCAGAGGCAGCAGCCCAGTAGTGGGTGGGAAAAGACAGATACTAAAAACTTTATTTTCAATTGCTCTCTAGGTATTGTATTTTGTTTATTAAAACAGAGATAACGCTGCCTTTGTGTAGAGAATTAAGAATGTCTGATCTTCTTGCAAGCTTAGCCCCTTTTAAATAGGCTGTGGTTTCACTTGAAACAAATTAAAGAAACAGTCCAGTCCAAAAACAAACTTTCATGTTTCAAACAGAGCATGTAATTTTAAACAACTTTACAATTTACTTTTATCAGCAATTTTGCTTTGTTCTCTTGGTATTATTAGTTGAAAGCTAAACCTAGGAAGGCTCATATGATCATTTCTAAGCCCTTGAAGGCCGCCTCTTATCACATGCTTTTTTATTTGCTTTTCACAACAGGGGAGAGCTAGTTCATGTAAACCATATAGATAACATTGTGATTAAGCCCGTGGATTGTGACAGACACTGCACTAATTGGCTAAAATGAGTCAATTGATACTAAATAAAAAGTCATGTGATCAGGGGGCTGTCAGAAGATGCTCAGATACAAGTTAATCACAGAGGTAAAAAGTATATTAATATAAGCGTGTTGGTTATCTTTTAAAACAACAACAATTCTGGTGTTGACTGTCCCTTTAAGGGAAAAACAATTTAACAGTACAGTATTCCTTTAACCATGTGTTTATCTTTTCTGAAGGGGTTACACACAAGTAAAAATAAAGATCTTGTTTAAAATGCTCTAAGAAAAAAGAGAGCATTTTATTTCCCCACTCTTATGACCATTATAAAGCCCCCATAAAAGAATACTCTTGATCAGCCCCCTCCTAAGAGGAGGATGGAACCAGCTGTGAGCAAGTGCTGCCTGCCTTACAGGCACGTCTAATGTATTGATGTTAAGACTACAGACTAGCCGAACATGGATCTGTAGGTTGTTTCACCCCATGGATCACAGAACTCCACAGAGAGGAAGCTTTCTGTTGTGTTTTACCAATTCATAGTTTCAAGATCTTCTGTAGTACTATGACATCTACACTACACTTGAGAGGGTCAAATACCATGCTGTGATAAAACAGACTAAAGTGGTAAAGTGCTTGTCTATGGTCTGTGAAGCTGTATGTTCTACTACTAAGTGATCTTTCAAGCTGTTTAGCATGCACAACTCATGTTAAAATGTGTTCAACATTTGCAATTCCTTTTTATTGTAAAATTCCCCACTGCAACATTTACAGATGTTTCTTTTGCAAATAAAAATCACAGTATACAGGTGGAAATAAATATTTCCCAGAGTGCAATGCAGCAAAATGCGATAATTAACCCTAACCTACACCTTTTTGCACTAAAAAAATCTAATTTAAACAACTATTGAAGGTAGACAACATTTGTTAAATGTATCTTGTTTTAAAAATGATAGTTTCCATACTTTTCAAAGAGATAATAATCAGTCTAGTTAAAATTACAAAATGGAAACGCATTATTTTTGGAGATATTAAAGTTTTTGTGTGTGAGACATTTATTTTATATATAAAAAAAGTGGAAACGCAAATAAAAACCTGACCCATTGTGGGGATTACCTACATTTCTTACTTTTGTGTATAAATATATAAAAAAAAGTAAGAATTACATAAATAGAAAACAGAAAATAAATGAAAAATATTGAACAAAAAAAAGTGCAACGGTTTTCATTTATTACTTACATATTTGCAGCCAAATTATATTAAACTATAAACTATGTTGTATACAAATTTTTTACACTTGCAACCACAGTGTGAAGGGCAGAGATTTGAAGCGAACCAACATCATGGTTCTTCAGAGATTTCCGCATACAATATTCTAACAGTGACAATAGCATTTGCAAACATTTTTGGTTGGCTGTGTATTTTAAAGTAACACAAGTGTATAGCATTTGCTGCTAAATAATGTTTGAATCCCTCCAATTATAACAGATGCACATTTATACATTTTCCAATCTAGCAATTTTATCTTCTGGCTTCTAGCAATGGTGTGTGAGTAAATGCAGGTTTTTAATCCTCCAGATTCATTAGAAATTTTCAAGCATTTAAGTTGCACTTTCCTGCTTTTGTGAAGCTGGGTGATGTATAATTTGTTTCATTGATGAGAGTTCTCTGATTATGCTAAACCTAATGGCATGGGTGAAGGGAACTGGGTGGGGCAGCACATTCCCCCAGGAAATCATGTGGGGGGACAGATAATGCAGAAATCCCTCCCAGTTAAATGAGGCAGGAGGATTGCTAAACACCCATGGCTGCCCCCCTACTAACCCCCACCATCTGCAGCTTGCTGCTGCCATCTACGCCTAAAATGTACCCAGGTTTTTCCCTACGCATTTCGTTCTTTGCCAAAAGAACTTCCTCAGGAGGTGTTATGCATTTTTCTGTAAGTATTTTTATGTATGCTTAAGTTTATGTGCAAATTAAGGGGGCTATAAGGAAAATCAGATTCCTCAATAGCATACATCTTATATACAGTTGTATGCAAAAGTTTAGGTACCTCTGACAATTTTCATTTATAAATAATTGGGTGTTTGAATCAGCAATTTCATTTTGATCTATCAAATAACTTAAAGACACAGTAATATTTCAGTAGTGAAATGAGATTTATTGGATTAACAGAAAATGTGCAATATGCATACAAACGAAATTATACAGGTGCATAAATTTTGGCACCCCAACAGAAATATTGCATCAATATTTAGTAGAGCCTCCTTTAGCAGAAATAACAGCCTCTAGACGCTTCCTATAGCCTGTAATGAGTGTCTGGATTCTGGATGAAGGTATTTTGGACCATTCCTCCTTGCAAAACATCTCCAGTTCAGTTAGGTTTGATAGTTGCCGAGCATGGACAGCCCGCTTCAAATCACCCAACAGATTTTCAATGATATTCAGGTCTGGGGACTGGGATGGCCATTCCAGAATATTGTACTGGTTCCTCTGCATAAATGCCAGATGAGCAGTGTTTTGGGTCATTGTCTTGTTGAAATATCCAGCCCCGGCTTACATTCAACTTTGTGACTGATTCCTCAACATTATTCTTAAGTATCTGCTGATATTGAGTGGAATCCATGCGACCCTCAATTTTAACAAGATTCCCAGTACCGGCACTGGCCACACAGCCCCACAGCAAGATGGAACATCCACCAAATTTTATTGTGGGTGGCAAGTGTTTGTCTTGGAATGCTGTGTTCTTTTGCCGCCATGCATAACGCCCCTTGTTATGACCAAATAACTCAATCTTTGTTTCATCAGTCCACAGCACCTTCTTCCAAAATGAAGCTGTCTTGTCCAAATGTGCGTTTGCATACCTCAAGCGACTCTGTTTGTGGCATGTGTGCAGAAAAGGCTTCTTCCGCATCACTTTCCCATACAGTTTCTCCTTGTGCAAAGTGTGCTTAATTGTTGAATGATGCACAGTGACACCATCTGCAGCAAGATGATGTTGTAGGTCTTTGGAGGTGGTCTGTGGGCTGTTTTTGACCGTTCTCACCATCCTTTGCCTTTCCGATATTTTACTTGGCCTGCCACTTCTGGCCTTAACAAGAACTGTGCCTGTGGTCTTCCATTTCCTCACTATGTTCCTCACAGTGGACACTGATAGCTTAAATCTCTGCAATAGCTTTTTGTAACCTTCCCCTAAACCATAATGTTGAACAATCTTTGTTTTCAGGTCATTTGAGAGTTGTTTTGAGGCCCCCATGTTGCCACTCTTCAGAGGAGAGTCAAAGCGAACAACAACTTGCAATTGGCCACCTTAAATACCTTTTCTCCTGATTGGATGCACCTGTCTATGAAGTTCAAGGCTTAATGAGCTCACCAAACCAATTGTGTGCTCCAATTAATCAGTGCTAGGTAGTTACAGGTATTCAAATCAACAAAATGACAAGGGTGCCCAAATTTATGCACCTGCCTAATTTCGTTTGGATGCATATTGCACGTTTTCTGTTAATCCAATAAACCTCATTTCACTACTGAAATATTACTGTGTCCTTCAGTTATTTGATAGATCAAAATGAAATTGCTGATCCAAACACCCAATTATATATATATGAAAATCATGAAAATTGTCAGGGGTGCTTAAACTTTTGCATACAACTGTATTGTCATAAGTAACACCAAATACATTATTTTTAAAGCTTTGAAATGAAGACTTTAAATGCTAAACAGCATTATAAACAGTATCAAATAATCACACAACACAGAATATAATTAATCTAAGTTAAATGAGCAAAAACATTTGCTAAACTGCATTATAAACCTTATGAAATAATCACACAACATAGACTTTACTTGCATTTTTCTGCAAACAGTTCCTTTTATGCATTCCAATCTGGACTGATTTAGAGAAAGGAAGATCTTGTTCCTATAAAAACTGCTCGATAGCTCATGTCTAGCTAGCTACACTGATTCATTTCAGCCTGCTTGTGTGTATCTTTGCTGCAACACAAGCAGACAGCTCCACCTACTGGCTATTTTAATCAATGCACTGCTTTCTCAATGCTTTTCAATAGCAGTCACATGACTAAAAAAAAAGGTTGTTATTCTGAAACAGCGCAAATTGAACCGGGGTAAACCGAGGGCCACTTGTGTATATATGTATGTATATATATATATATATATATATATATATATATATATATATATATATATATATATATATATATATATATATATATATATATATATATATTTTGCTACCCCCAGAATTTTTTGGGTTCCTATGCCCATGCCTAGTGTCCATTTTAAACCTTCTGTCGATACAAAAGTGAAAATGATGTATTAAAACATGATCGTCCCTGATTTTATTTAAAAAAGGGGAAAAAAATGAAAATTCATTTTGAATTATCTTTATATTAAAGTATTCCAGCTTGCTGGTTTGCACTTGCTTGCAATAAATATATGGGGCATACCTTGAAGAGCAGGCTGTCGTCCTTGTGCTCTGCATACATAGAGGTAAGGCGGTACTGGTTCTCTGTAGTTATATCAATGCGATATCCAGTTAGCATGTAACAAGCCGTACGAAACTCATGGATTTTTGTCTGGAAGACTTCTCGAAGGCGCTGGTTTTTCAGTTCTGCACTTTCTACCTGTTTCTTCAGCTCTGTGGAGAAAAATCAATAAAAACATCAATAAATAGAAAAGTAAACTTTTTTGCAAACTCACTAGCTAGATATGCAACTGTAATTATGCTGGGGGCAAATACAGCGTATTAATTGATTGGTTGCCAATCAGCTATCTGTGGCAAGTTACCACAATACTTTAAATAATTGTTACTGGATGGAGAGAAGAGGAAAGTGAGGGGACATACACAAAAAAAAGAGCCAATCAGGGCAGAGGATGACAAGTTCCGCACAAGAAACAAGTGAAGATACAGACTGAAAGGGTGGAGTGAAAACGCCTGGACAAAACATGAGTGTGCGACAGGCCTCGGTACATATAGGAGAGAAGCAAGATAACGGGAATAAGGTCCTAATTTGTAAAACGTCAGAACGTGGGACAGGACAGAGTATGGCATTCTAGGCATAATTTTCAAGTTTAATCTTTATTAACTACAAATACATGTCACACATGCTGGTAAAAATTAATCTGGGTTGCAACTAAACAGAAATTTCATTCACAATGCAGATAGAACATACAATTTAAACAACTTTCAAATTTACTTTTATAATCAAATAGGCTTCATTATCTTGTTATCCGTTGCCGAAGGAACAACATTGCACTACTGGCAGCTAGCTGTACGCATCTAGTTAGCCAATCACAACAGACAAATGTGTGCAGGCACTAATCACCAGCTAGCTCCCACTAGTGTAGGATATGTGTGTATTCTTTTTTCAACAATGGATACCAAGTGAACAAAGCACATTGGAAAATAGAAGTGATTTTAAGAGTCTAAAAAATTACAGGCTCTGATTTTTGCAAGTTTAATTTTGACTTTCCTATCTCTTTAACAGATCTAAAGGAAAGCACTGGATCCTCGAAGGAAGGAGAGAGCCAAGCTAGCGGAGGAGCACGTGAAGGTGTCAAGTTACTGGTTACAGGGCATTTCATACAAAATACATCATATATAAAGCACTACAAACTTTAAAAAAAAATTAGCAAAATTTGTATTGTTTAGCAACGTAAGGAAACCCTGCAGAACATTTTTATTGTATCTAATTTACTGTGGCCAATAAGGGAAAGATATTAATGATGTCCTGCACCACTCAACAATGTGTAGTCTTGCACTGAATGAGTCCTTAATCATGCATGATCCACTACAGCTTCACAAGGAGTAGTAATACAATAGACTTTTTATAAACTTGCCTCACATTATTCCCACTTGAGATTTACTATTGCTAACATGACTGTATTCCTTTTTTTGATCACATCAATACTTTGTTAAAGTGACATAATAAATTGTTGTGTACATTCTGTATCTAAATGGTTAATAGGGGTGTGTTTAACACCAACCAATAGCCATTAAGTTTGTATCCTTTTTAAGTAGGCACTTACCTTTGTCTAATCAGATTTATGAGTACGGCACCAGCCGAAACGCGTAAAACTGGACTTCTTATTGTGTGAACCGTGTTATTATTTAACTTGGATTAATAAAGCTGTTTTTTTATTCGAATTTGGATATTGGGACCGCTTGTTCTCTTTTTTCATTAGTAATACAACTAATATTGTTATAGTTTGTTTAGAGAACTGACAAGCAAAATAACTAATGAAAATACAGTAGAAACTTTGATTATATTTAATTAACATTATATGAGTACACTGGTGACAAAAATGTGTCTTATTAGACAGTAACATTGAAAAAACAATTCTGCTTAATGAATGTAAAATATAACGAATGTGTGCAACAGGATAAAAGCTATACTTGAGGAGACTTAAAAATAAAGAAAACAATGATATAATATCTTATACATTTTGCAGAGTTAAAGAGATCACAATAAATGCTGAAATAGCCTTCCTTAAAAGGACATGAAATTCAAAATTAAACGGTCATGGATAAGACAAAGCGGCCTATTTAACAAAGGTCTGTCGGACCTGATCCGACAGTGCGGATCAGGTCCGGCAGACCTCGCTGAATGTGGAGAGCAATACGCTCTCCGTATTCAGCATTGCACCAGCAGCTCTTGGGAGCTGCTGGTGCAACGCCGCCCCCTGCAGATTCGCAGCCAATTGGCCACCAGCAGGGGGTTGTCAATCAACCCGATAGTACTCGATCGGGTTGAATTGTGGCAATGTCTTTCCGCCTTCTCAGAGCAGGCGGACAGGTTATGGAGCAGCGGTCTTTAGACCGCTGCTCCATAACTTGCATTTCTGGTGAGTCTGAAAACTCGCCAGAAACACGGGCCCTCAAGCTCCATTCGGAGCTTGATAAATGGGCCTCATTGCATGCAATTTTATTTTTGTTGAAATCGTTTTTTTCTTAGATTTTAAATAGTTTTACAATAACATGAGATAATACATTACAATGTTGTGCAAACACAGAATTCAATAAAGAGATAAATCTCTGTGTCCTTAATTAAAGTATCTTATTTCTGCGCTAGCACTGGATGTCCAAACTTGGGCATCATGTGAAGATGATTACAATACAGTCTCAATAGGAATGAATCATATGCTAAGCCATACAAAAATATCAAACTACAACACTATTTCATCATTAGCCCTTACTTTTCACTCATAGAATGGGGTCCGGCTCTGTCCCTCCCTTCGTGGTATTGGTGACCCTTCATCCCCTAGCCTCAAAATACATAATCCAGGGTTCCCATACGTTTAACAACTGTTCTTTCTTGTTAATTAATTCAGCAGTTAAACTCTTCATTTGCTAATAATAAGCGTTTTTTTGTTAAACTATATTATAATAAGGGACTTCAGTTTTCCAGTACCGAGCAATACACACTTGAACTACAGTACATATAATTGATAATAATTTCTTATGCCTAGGTAGGAGTCCCTTTACTGGGACATGAAGTAAGTCATGTTCAGGGAGAAGGTCAATTGCTCTTTCAAATATGGCGTTCAAAAGTCTTGATGTCTGCATCTAAAGACGTTACCGATCACCACAAAGGTATTGTGAATAGAACCCCTAATGAAGAGATATCACCCATTTGTGTCGCTTATCACTTCTTCTTCTTCTTTAAAGTTCAAAGATGTGTGGAGTAATATGGAAACTCGCAATGTTTTTTAGTTGCAGTTGTATGGTATTGAATAGGGTAGGTTTTATGCCAGTACTTGGGGGTGCAAGTTTTAGTAAAGTGGGCTTCCTGCAATAGTACAATGTGTGCTTTAAGAGCTTTATGGGTAGATTTATTATAGGTCGAGCAGACATGATTTGCTTTAGCGAATCATGTCCGCTCGACCTCGCTAAATGCCGACAGCATATCCTGTCGGCATTTAATATTGCACAAGCATTTCTGGTGAAATGCTTGTGAAATGCCGTCCACTGCACATTTGCGGCCAATCGGATGCTGCTAGCAGGGGGTGTCAATCATCCCGATTGTATCGTATCGGGATGATTGAAGTCCACCACCTAAAAGGTGGCGGACGAGTTAAGGAGCTGCGGTTGTACCTTCTGTTGACGGAAACATTGCACTGGGAAAGCAACATCCACTGCTTATTAAATCTCCCCCTTATAGTCTGGGTTTTTTTTTCCATTATGAGAAAGTATTTTAATTGCCATGGTGGATGATAGATAGTATTATGCTTAATAACACCAACAGTGTGAAAGTGAGAAGCTGTCAGCTTCTTAGTAGGGAAGGGAAGAATGAGCCGGACCCACAGAGGCTATAAACGGACACATCCAATTAAGAGATCTAAAAGATACTGTGAATACAACGTCATCAAACATAACTCAATAAACACATGAATTAAACATAAGTAGAACAGAGAAAACATAAGTATATTTTTAATCTAAACATTAGTATCTATATATAAAAATATCAATGTTTGATTTAGCATCAATCAGTCAAGTTGACACGTTGTCAAACTATATCTATGGTACATTGGATTGAAATAACTAGTGAGAAAAGAAAAAATAATAAGAAAAAAGGGGGGGGGGGGAGAGAAAGAGGGGAGAGAGAAAAAAAGGTATTAAATAAGTAGATGGGTGAACATGTGTAGTGGAAGCACTCCTTTAACATTTTTTAAATGCTACGACAAAGTCTGGAGCTTACTACTGTGAGTTCTGAAGACAAATTATACAGAACAGAAGCCAGCAGTAGACTGGAAAAGCGCGTCTGCTTCTGACACTGTGGGGCTTGGTTAGGAGTCTGAAAATCAGCACAATGTTATTAAAAAATCAGCAAAACTAAACATTGTTACAAAAACACTCCCAGTTGGGCTATATAAATGGATCATCGTCTACAGCACATTTGTGCAAAGAAAAAAATGGCGTATAATGGCCATTTAAGCGTTCTACTGTATTCAGAGTTCTGAAATCAATAAGGCCTAGTTGGAACTACCTAATAGAGGGGTAAGAACATTGCCAAACTGTCCG
Source organism: Bombina bombina (assembly GCF_027579735.1). Taxonomy (NCBI): domain Eukaryota; kingdom Metazoa; phylum Chordata; class Amphibia; order Anura; family Bombinatoridae; genus Bombina; species Bombina bombina. The sequence continues at coordinate 148,853,630 of NC_069509.1, read as the reverse complement.
GCGTATAGTTTAAGAAACTACAGTTTCATCTGTAGAACGATGATACGAACAGTCGGGGCTTTTTGATCGTTGCCTTGCTTTCTTATGTTTGCCATTTTGCCAACTGGAGTCTAGGTGCAGTATATACGCTTTTGTTAAGGTTTAGACAATGCAGGGGGGGTCAGGGGGCTCTGTGGGAATGTGTAACATAGCTAGCAGTGTGTGGACAGAGCATGCAATTTTAAGAGAGTTTTCCACTTCAAACTTCAAATAATCAAATTTACTTTGTACTCTTGGTATCGTTTGTTGGAAAGCATACCTAGGTAGGCTCAGGAGCTAGTTGGTGATTGATGGCTACAGACAAAAGCCTCTTGTTATTGGCTCACAGACAAATTAATCTAGGTAAGGAAAAAGCAAGCGGCCGCTTCCAACTCCCCTGCCGGACCGGACTGAGACTCAGAATGATGACGTCACGGACGCCGCCGTGATACTGGCCGTAGTATTGGCAAAGTTTGGAAAATGGTACAAGCGGTGACTAGGTGCAATGCTCAAAGTAGGCAATGAATCAGTTGCCCCGGTTCATGAAATAAAAGTCAAAAGAGCAGCACTAACATCAAATTAAAAAAAAACTCTTTATTTTACTTACAGGCAAACAAGTGTGACATGGAATAAACGTCTGACGCGTTTCACGCCCCCTAGTGGCGTTTCATCAGAGTCTTTGATGAAACGCCACTAGGGGGCGTGAAACGCGTCAGACGTTTATTCCATGTCACACTTGTTTGCCTGTAAGTAAAATAAAGAGTTTTTTTTTAATTTGATGTTAGTGCTGCTCTTTTGACTTTTAAATTAATCTAGGTCCCAGAGTGCATTGCTGCTTTGTATCTGGCTTTCACTATGTCTTTAATACCTTAGCAGGGGTTTATATGCAAGCGATAGAGCAATAATAAAATGATCCAACACCAAAGCATTTTTTTTTTGCACTTTAATGTCTCTTTAAAGGGACAGTCAAGTCCAAAAAAAAAAATTTTCATGATTTAAATAGGAAATGTTATTTTAAACAACTTTCCAATTTACTTTTATCACCAATTTTGCTTTGTTCTCTTGGTATTCTTAGTTGAAAGCTAAACCTAGGAGGTTCATAAGCTAATTTCTTAGACCTTGAAGACTGCCTCTAATCTGAATGCATTTTGACCACTTGAGAGCATTAGTTCATGTGTTTCATATAGATAACATTGAGCTCATGCACGTAAAGTTACCCTGGAGTGAGCACTGATTGGCTAAAATGCAAGTCTGTCAAAAGAGCGGAGATAAGGGGGCAGTCTGCAGAGGCTTAGATACAAGGTAATCACAGAGGTAAAACGTGTATTTCTATAACAGTGTTGGTTATGCAAAACTGGGGAATGGGTAATAAAGGGATTATCTATCTTTTAAACAACAAAAATTCTGGTGTTGACTGTCCCTTTAATTCATTTTGTAAGGACATCAATACAGTCATAATTATTCTGACAGCTCAGTCTGCATCAATAAATTGCTTGTAAAGAAAAAATTGCGGTTCACATCACATTTTAGCGGCTTTGTCACAGACATACACAATATTTACAAAAAGTACATAAACAAAAATTACATTATTAAGCTCTTCATTAACTACAATAAGGTTTGCTTAAACGCACAGCACTGAACGTCCATAACCCACTCGAGGTTGTGTTGCAGATGGCTGCAGAGTTCAAAAGATTCCCCTTTTTCATCTCATAAAGTTTAGTTTTTTCATTAAAATGCTCCAGTACTCTGTGCTCTCAATACTCTGTTGTAATAAAGGAAGCAGTGAACTAAACACAGTGCTTAAATCCGCCTTTCTTTTTATGTACAAAAGAAGTCTAACACAGTGATACATTTCATAGATATAGAGGTAATCTTAAAGGGATACTGAACCCAAAATGTTTTCTTTCATGATTCAGGTAGAGCATGCGATTTTAAGCAACTTTCTAATTTACTTCTTTTATACATTTTCTTTGTTCTCTTGCTATCTTTATTTGAAAAAGAAAGCATCTAAGCTAAGGAGCCAGCAAATTTTTGGTTCAGACCATGGACAGCACTTGTTTATTGGTGCTGTCCAATCAGCAAGGACAACCCAGGTTGTTCACCAAAAATGGGTCGGCATCTAAACTTACATTCTTGCTTTTCAAATTAACATACCAAGAGAATGAAAAAAATTTGATAATTGGAGTAAATTTGAAAATTGCTTAAAATTGCATGCTCTACCTGGATCACGAAAGAAAAAAATTGGGTTCAGTGTCCCTTTAAGATGCTTTTATTTGAGAAAGGGAGATGCCAAGTTAAAGTGAAATGAAATCCAAACTTTTTCATTTGTGATTCAGACAGAGCATACAATTTAAAAAAAGTTTCCAATTTACTTCTATAAAATTTGCTTTGTTCCTATTGGTATTCTTTGTTGAAGACATACCTAGGTAGGTATCTAGAGCACTACATGGCAGGAAACAGAGCTGCCATGCAGTGCTCTTGCAAATTGATAACATTCTTGCAAAACTGCTGCCATATAGTGCTCCAGACCTCCTTAGCTTATGTTGTTGCTTTTTAACAAAAGATACCAAGTGAATGAAGAAAATTTGATAGTAGATGTAAATTAGAATTTTTTTGAAAGAGTATATCTGGGTTTCAAGTCCCTTTAAATGGATGCTGTACTCATACTCTATCTGCACAATAATTTAATATGTTGATATATATATTGGCCTGAAAAAAAAAGTTGTTAACTTTAACTTGAAACGAATATAGCTGTATCAGTTGTGCTGCTTATGCTCATTGACTAATAGGTACTTCCTGCTAATTTAATTGGCTGATAGGCGTTTCCTGTTGTTGCTCATTGGCTAAAATATACTTCCTGCTAATTTAATTGGCTGATAGGTGTTTCCTGTTGTTGCTCATTGGCTAAAATATACTTCCTGCTAATTTAATTGGCTGACAGGTGTTTCCTGATAATGCATAATTCAAATGGTCATTTCAATTACCATGAACATTTGTACCTTACAGTTCAAGGGACATAATTCAGACAGAGCATAGCATTTTAAACAACTTTCTAAATTACTTCTGTAATCAATTTTGCTTAATTCTCTTGCTATCCTTTAATAAAGGAATAGCAGTGTATTATTGGGAGCTAGCTGAACACATTAGTAAGCCAATTAGAATAGGAATGTATGTGCATCCACCAATAAGCAGCTACCGCACAGCTCCTGAGCCTACCTAGGTATGTTTTTAAACAAAGGATACAAATAGAACAAAGCAAATTAGATAATATAAATAAATTGGAAAGTACTGTATTTTAAAATGTAATGCTCCATCTTTTAATCATGATGGAAAAAATGGGTTTAATGTACCATTAATGATCCTTAGCAGGAAGGACACACCTGATAAAACTGAATTAGTTTCAGGTTTAAAGGTACAGTCTACTTTAAAATGTTTAATGTTTAAAAAAGATAGATAATCCCTTTTTATTACCCATTTCCCAGATTTGCATAACCAACACAGTTATATTAATAAACTTTTTACCTCTGTGATTATCTGGTATCTAAGCCTCTGCAGATGGCCCCTTATTTCAGTCCTTTTGACAGACTTGCATTTTAGCCAATCAGTGCTGACTCATAAATAACTCCACAGGCGTTAGCACAATGTTATCTATATGACAGACATGAACTAACTCTGCTTAGCTGTGAAAAAAATTCAAAATGTACCCGCGATAAACAGCTTTTTCGTTTGTGCGTAACTGTTAGCGCAACACTCCTAATCTGGCCCTAAATGTTTAAAGGGAAATTAAACCCAAAATCTTTTTTAATGTCAATTTAACTGATGATCTGTTCCCAATAAACCAACTTTTTTGGACGTACTGAGGCTAAAAGAGCGGAGGGAGCTGTCCACATCAGCCAATAAGCTGGGTATCTTGGTTTCAGCTATTAACTTTTTTATAGATTTGATTTAAAAATGAATCTTGCTTAAAGGGATGCTAAACCCAAATCTTTTCTTTAATGATTTAGATAGAGCATGCAATTTTAAGCAACTTTCTAGTTTACTCCTATTATCAATTTTACTTAATTCTCTTGCTATCTTTATTTAAAAACCAGGAATTTAACGCTTAGGAGACGGCTCATTTTAGGTTCAGCACACTGGATAGTGCTTTTTATTGGTGGCTACATTTAGCAAACAAATAAGCAAGCATAACCCAGGTTCTGAACCAAAAATGTTCCGTCTCTTAAGTTTTAGATTCCTGATTTTTTAATAAAGATAGCAAGAGAATGAAGAAAAATTGATAATAGAAGTAAATTAGTAAATTGCTTAGAATTGCATGCTCTATCTGAATCATTAAAAACATGTTTTCAAAAAAAGTTTAGTGTCCCTTTAAGGATATATTAAAGTCATTTTTCTATATACTTAGTATAAAGGACCTGTCAACCAGGCTGGTTTGGGGTTAACTGCCTGGGTTGCTGGGAACTTTGCAGCTGTCTGTCATTGTTCAGGGCTGTGGAGTTTGCTTAGGATGTGTACCCAGTCCAGTCTGTGAGTGCGGTCCATACCTGTGTTATATATAATATATATATATAATATATATATATATATATATATATATACATATATATATAGCACATTTTACTTAAAGGGATAACAAACCCCCAAAAAAATTCTTTCATGATTCAGGTATGCAATTTTAAGCAACTTTCTAATTATCAAGTTTCCTTCGTTCGCTTGGTATATTTATTTGAAAAAGGAGGAATGTAAGTTTAGGAGCCAGCCCATCTTTGGTTCCACAACTGGGTAACGCTTGCTGATTTGTGGCTAAATGTAGCCTCCCATCAGCAAGCGGTAAACAGGATGATGAACCAAAAATGGGCCGGCTCCCAAGCTTACATTCCTGCTTTTTAAATAAAGATACCAAGAGAATGAAGAAAAATTGATAATAGGAATAAATTCGAAAGTTGCCTAAAACTGCATGCACTATCTGAATCATAAAAGAAAAAGTTGGGTTCAGTGTCCCTTTAACAAAACAAACACTTTCAAATGCTTTAAACCACTTTTTTATATGCAGATATTTTGTAATGCAGATAAAAATGATTGTGCGAAATTAAAAAGTGAGTTTAATGTCTCTTTATTTTGTTTCATTAAAAAAAAATCTCAGTTTACTAGTCGCTCTTCATATACATGATAGATTTTTCGTTGACAAAGTCCCTTTAAATAAACACCAACTTAAATATGCACATAAAATGTACAGGGAATTTTATTTTACCCAGAGAAAAAAAGAAGAAGATAAAATTCCAACAACGACCCATAATTAGCATTGTGATATTGGGAAATGATAACAATTTAATGGTAATGAACAAAGTATTTTAAGAAAATGTTCTACTGTAAAAGGTTATATACATTAGAGAACTAAAATGTGAGTTTATACTTGATTTGATTGGATCCATTCAAGAGCATTTCATTAAGAATGCTATGCAGAGTGTGAGAGAGAAATGAATTGTTCATTAGACAGTCTGAGGGATATACACATCCTTTACCCTCAAGCTGGATGCATAGAATCAATCTGGGCTTACCGCTGACAGAAAATCATTGTCATTTGAAAGGTATTTATTGGCCTGCGTGAGGGAAGAAGGGGGTCTCATTTAAGCACACAGGTGTGTACCGTGAACACAATAAATAAATAAAAAAGATTTCTCAGCTAAGACATATCTGATGCACTCTGAAGATTAAGCCACTCTGAAAATTAAGCGCACAATAGGCCTCTGATTGCCGTGTTATGTCAGAATAAGGAGCTGTCACCGCTAATAACAACACTATGCTTGTTTATATCAAAGATTTGCTCTTTTACTCATTGTTTTCTCCACCATAAATAATATTAATAAAAACGTGAAATTCTAACATTATTAAACACTGTTCATACGAGATTGTTTGTTTAGGTAAAACTTTTGCAATGTTAAAATAAGTTGTCAATGTTGCATTTGCATTACTTCATTAACCCTTTAAGGACACAGCTTTCAGTTTGCTCAATTGTTTTATGACGGAAAAATTCCGTCATATGTCCTTAAGAGGTTAATAGTCTCTCAAAACAGATAAATACGTATATTTGTTTTCAAAACAATAAATATCTATGGGCTAATAAATATGACAGAATAATTTAACACAGGAAGTCTCTCCAGTTCATTACAAAAGAAAAAAAAAGAAAATTAAGCTATGGGCATACGTTTATGTAGAATTATTAAAAGAGGTCATAAATTTATTTAAATAAAGAGTCACATGGCTCCATTTATGAAGCAACGAGGCTCAATCGTTTCAGGCTCACCTCAAACGGAAGTGAAGAAGCAACGGTCACCAAAAAGGTGGCGGATTGAAATCATCCCGAGATGATCGACAGCCCCTGCTAGTGGCCGATTGGCTGCCAGTGAGCAGGAGGCGGCATCTCACAAGCATTTCACTAAAAATGCTTATGCAATGTTATACACTGACCACATTTAGCAATGTCGAGCAGAAATGATTCGCTGTAGCGAATCATGTCCACACAATAGTTAATAAATCTACCAATCAGAGTTTCTTCTCTTTTCTGATACAAACACTTCTAGAACTTCTGTTGATGCTTGTAGGTTTATTAAAGGGACACTGAACCCATTTTTTTTCTTTCTTTCGTGATTCAGATAGAGCATGACTTTAAGCAACTTTCTAATTTACTCCTATTATCAAATGTTCTTCATTCTCTTGGTATCTTTATTTGAAATGCAAGAATGTATTAGATACTGGCCCATTTTTGGTGAACAACCTGGGTTGTTCTTGCTGATTGGTGGATAAATTCATCCACCAATAAAAAAAGTGCTGTCCAGAGTCTAAACCAATAAAAAAAAAGAATAGATGCCTTCTTTTTCAAATAAAGATAGCAAGAGAACAAAGAAAAAATGATAATAGGAGTAAATTAAAAAGTTGCTTAAAATGGCATGCTCTATCTGAATCACAAAATAAAAAAATTGGGTTCAGTGTCCTTTTAAGTTTTACTGCTTAGACAAAAATAATGACAAAAAATAGATAAAAGGGTTATGAGGAAGGTTTTTTGGGTGTCCTGGAAAATTGAAAAAGGAATAATATAAATCTATTTTTTCTTCTTTCTAGTATAAAAAGAAAGAGCCTTTGTCGTCAAAGATTGAACAAAGTTTAGATGTTTGGACAGAGTATCTTAGAAAATTTGATGAAGATTAAGATCTGTTAAATTTTATCTAAAAATGTTAACTTCTAGAGACAGTTTATTTACACCATATATCACTAGATACAGAAACATATTTTCTTTAACAGCAAAAAATAAATGCTCTAATGAGGTTATCATAGGTACTGAGAGCGGTTTACAGTTTTTGGTCAACAGGATCCTTGAAATGTAAAGGGGGAATATACATACCAATGCTTCAAAAGATTATATTGCTCTGCAGCATTAAGAAGTTATTATCTGTGAGTAGGGTTGCCAACTCAGCCATGTTTTCTTGGACACTTATGAGTTACATATGCTTCAGGGTATGCAGGGAGGAACATGAATAGAGTTGTCCAGGGTCACTATTCGTGTGCTGTTTAGGTGCGCAATGCATGTTGCCCTCTCCACACCCTACAGTATGTGTAACTTATAAGTGTCCAGTAAAACATGGCCGAGGTGGCAACCCTATCTGTGAGTAGCCGTTGTACAGTAAATTCCTAAAATGAATTGAAACCCATATAAGTAGCAATATTGGATAAAACAAAACTAAGCTGTCCAAATAAATAAATGTTTTGAAGCATTGTATTTGTTCAATAATGGTGGTTCTATAAAACCCCATATAATAAAGGTTTGTATGGATGCAATGGCCTTTGTGGAAATTTGAATAGTTATAACAAGTTCTTTAGGATGTAGAGACTCAGGCCTAGTTTCCATTGAGGTGGTAAAGTTTGGAAACTGGTGGTAAAAACATTTATCTCTATTAAAGTCTATGGAGAATTTCTATTTTACCAACAGTTTCCAAACTACCACCTCAATGGAAACTAGGCCTCAGGTGGGTAAACTCTGATTCTCAATAACTTTTAAAATCAATTCATAGCAACACCCCTTATACTTGTGCATGGAGACAATTCTACAGTAGACTGAGAAAAATGAATTAAAAAAAAAAAAAAAAACACACACACAAAGTACAAAGCAGGACTTTCTAGGATCAAGTACATTTTCCAGAGACTTTCCAGGACGGTGACCTGGACTTGTGGGCAGTGACCCACTTGAACAGTTTTAGCACACAGGTCTCATAAATAACTATCAACATCTCTTATAGCTTCCCAACAAAGTGGCACCTCATTTATTGACTTCTGTAGGATAAAACGCTAAGGCATAGATCCCATTGATGTTGTAAAATGATGGTTACAATAATGATCCCCATTAAATTCTATGGAGGCGCTTTATGTTACCATCAGTTTGCTCTGTTTTCAACAGGTATATAAACTAACTAGGCCTAAATTATCACAGCAAGGATTAGAAAAGATACTGTGCTTGACGCAATAATTAATTTGCCATCTTACCAGCTACAAAATAAAAACATAATTTATGCTTACCTGATAAATTTATTTCTCTTGTGGTGTATCCAGTCCACGGATCATCCATTACTTGTGGGATATTCTCATTCCCAACAGGAAGTTGCAAGAAGACACCCACAGCAGAGCTGTTATATAGCTCCTCCCCTAACTGTCATATCCAGTCATTCGACCGAAAACAAGCCGAGAAAGGAGAAACCATAGGGTGCAGTGGTGACTGTAGTTTAAATTTAAAAATTACCTGCCTTAAAATGACAGGGCGGGCCATGGACTGGATACACCACAAGAGAAATAAATTTATCAGGTAAGCATAAATTATGTTTTCTCTTGTAAGGTGTATCCAGTTCATGGATCATCCATTACTTGTGGGATACCAATACCAAAGCTAAAGTACACGGATGAAGGGAGGGACAAGGCAGGTACTTAAACGGAAGGTACCACTGCCTGTAAAACCTTTCTCCCAAAAATAGCCTCCGAAGAAGCAAAAGTATCAAATTTGTAGAATTTTGAAAAAGTATGAAGCGAAGACCAAGTCACCGCCTTGCAAATCTGTTCAACAGAAGCCTCATTTTTAAAGGCCCAAGTGGAAGTCACAGCTCTAGTAGAATGAGCTGTAATCCTTTCAGGAGGCTGCTGTCCAGCAGTCTCATAGGCTAAGCTGATTATGCTTCTTAGCCAAAAAGAAAGAGAGGTTGCCGAAGCCTTTTGACCTCTCCACTGTCCAGAGTAGACAACAAACAAAGCAGATGTTTGACGAAAATCTTTAGTAGCTTGTAAGTAAAACTTTAAAGCACGAACCACGTCCAGATTGTGTAATAGACGTTCCTTCTTTGAAGAAGGATTAGGACACAAGGATGGAACAACAATCTCTTGATTGATATTCTTGTTAGATACCACCTTAGGTAAAAAAACAGGTTTGGTACGCAGGACTACCTTATCCAAATGGAAGATCAGATAAGGAGAATCACATTGTAAAGCAGATAACTCGGAGACTCTACGAGCCGAGGAAATAGCTACCAAAAAAAGAACTTTCCAAGATAAAAGATAAAATTCTATGGAATGAAGAGGTTCAAACGGAACTCCTTGAAGAACCTTAAGAACCAGATTTAAGCTCCATGGCGGAGCAACAGGTTTAAACCCAGGCTTGATTCTAACTAAAGCCTGACAAAATGCCTGAACGTCTGGAACATCTGCCAGATGCTTGTGCAAAAGAATAGACAGGGCAGAAATCTGTCCCTTTAAGGAACTAGCTGACAATCCTTTTTCCAAACCTTCTTGGAGAAAGGATAATATCCTGGGAATCCTGACTTTACTCCATGAGTAACCCTTGGATTCACACCAATAAAGATATTTACGCCATATCTTATGGTAAATTTTCCTGGTGACAGGCTTTCGTGTCTGTATTAAGGTATCAATGACTGACTCGGAGAAGCCATGCTTTGATAAAATCAAGCGTTCAATCTCCAGGCAGTCAGTCTCAGAGAAATTAGATTTGGATGATTGAAAGGACCTTGTAGTAGAAGGTCTTGTCATAACGGCAGAGTCCAAGGTGGAAAGCATGACATGTCCACTAGATCTGCATACCAGGTCCTGCGTGGCCACGCAGGCGCTATCAAAATCACTGATGCTCTCTCCTGCTTGATCTTGGCAATCAGTCGAGGGAGCAGAGGAAACGGTGGAAACTCATAGGCCAGGTTGAAAGACCAAGGCGCTGCTAGAGCATCTATCAGTGTTGCCTCGGGATCCCTGGACCTGGATCCGTAACAAGGAAGCTTGGCGTTCTGGCGAGACGCCATGAGATCCAGTTCTGGTTTGCACCAACGATGAATCAATTGAGCAAACACCTCCGGATGGAGCTCCCACTCCCCCGGATGAAAAGTCTGACGACTTAGAAAATCCGCCTCCCAGTTCTCTACACCTGGGATATGGATAGCTGATAGGTGGCAAGAGTGAATCTCTGCCCAACGAATTATCTTTCAGACTTCTAACATCGCTAGGGAACTCCTTGTTCCCCCTTGATGGTTGATGTAAGCCACAGTCATGATGTTGTCCGACTGAAATCTGATGAACCTCAGAGTTGCTAACTGAGGCCAAGCCTGAAGAGCATTGAATATCGCTCTCAGTTCTCAGCCTAGAAGGCTGGCACCTGTCATTACAATTGTCCAATCTGGCCTGCGAAAGGTCATACCTTTGGACAGATGGACCCGAGATAGCCACCAGAGAAGAGAATCCCTGGTCTCTTGATCCAGATTTAGTAGAGGGGACAAATCTGTGTAATCTCCATTCCACTGACTGAGCATGCATAGTTGCAGCGGTCTGAGATGTAGGCGTGCAAACGGCACTATGTCCATTGCCACTACCATTAAGCCGATTACTTCCATGCACTGAGCCACCGAAGGGCGCGGAATGGAATGAAGAACACGGCAAGAATTTAGAAGCTTTGATAACCTGGACTCCGTCAGGTAAATTTTCATATCTACAGAATCTAGTAGAGGGAAACTCTTGTGAGTGGGGATAGAGAACTCTTTTCCTCGTTCACTTTCCACCCATGCGACCTCAGAAATGCCAGTACTATGTCCGTATGAGACTTGGCAATTTGGAAGTTTGACGCCTGTATCAGGATGTCGTCTAAATAAGGGGCCACTGCTATGCCCCGCGGCCTTAGGACCGCCTGAAGCGACCCCAGAACCTTCGTAAAAATTCTTGGGGCTGTAGCTAAACCAAAGGGAAGAGCTACAAACTGGTAATGTCTGTCTAGAAAGGCAAACCTGAGAAACCGATGATGATCTTTGTGTATCGGAATGTGAAGATAAGCATCCTTTAAATCCACTGTAGTCATATATTGACCCTCCTGGATCATAGGTAGGATGGTACGAATAGTTTCCATCTTGAATGATGGAACTCTGAGGAATTTGTTTAAGATCTTTAGATCCAAAATTGGTCTGAAGGTTCCCTCTTTTTTGGGAACCACAAACAGATTTGAGTAAAATCCCTGTCCCTGTTCCTCCTTTGGAACTGGATGGATCACTCCCATAACTAGGAGGTCTTGTACACAGTGTAAGAATGCCTCTCTCTTTATCTGGTTTGCAGATAATTGTGAAAGGTGAAATCTCCCTTTTGGGGGGGAAGCTTTGAAGTCCAGAAGATATCCCTGAGATATAATTTCCAACGCCCAGGGATCCTGGACATCTCTTGCCCACGCCTGGGCGAAGAGTGAAAGTCTGCCCCCTACTAGATCCGTTACCGGATAGGGGGCCGTTCCTTCATGCTGTCTTAAAGGCAGCAGCAGGCTTTTTGGCCTGCTTACCTTTGTTCCAAGTCTGGTTAGGTCTCCAGGCCGTCTTGGACTGAGCAAAAGTTCCCTCTTGTTTTGCATTAGAGGAAGTTGATGCCGCACCTGCCTTGAAGTTTCGAAAAGCACGAAAATTAGACTGTTTGGCCCTTGATTTGGACCTGTCCTGAGGAAGGGCATGACCTTTTCCTCCAGTGATATCAGCAATAATCTCCTTCAAACCAGGCCCGAATAGGGTCTGCCCCTTGAAGGGAAAGTTAAGCAGCTTAGACTTTGAAGTCACGTCAGCTGACCATGATTTAAGCCATAGCGCCCTGCGCGCCTGTATAGCAAAACCAGAATTCTTAGCCGTTAGTTTAGTCAAATGAACAATGGCATCAGAAACAAAAGAATTGGCTAGCTTAAGTGCTCTAAGCTTGTCAAGTATGTCATCCAATGGAGTCGCTACCTGTAATGCCTCTTCCAGAGACTCAAACCAGAACGCCGCAGCAGCAGTGACAGGAGCAATGCATGCAAGGGGCTGTAGGATAAAACCTTGTTGAATAAACATTTTCTTAAGGTAACCCTCTAATTTTTTATCCATTGGATCTAAAAAAGCACAACTGTCCTCAACAGGGATAGTAGTACGCTTTGCTAGAGTAGATACTGCTCCCTCCACCTTAGGGACTGTCTGCCATAAGTCCCGTGTGGTGGCGTCTATTGGAAACATTTTTCTAAAAATAGGAGGGGGAGAAAACGGCACACCTGGTCTATCCCATTCCTTATTAATAATTTCTGTAAACCTTTTAGGTATTGGAAAAGCATCAGTACACACCGGCACTGCATAGTATTTATCCAGTCTACACAATTTCTCTGGCACTGCAATTGTATCACAGTCATTCAGAGCAGCTAAAACCTCCCTGAGCAACACGCGGAGGTGTTCAAGCTTAAATTTAAATGTACAAATATCAGAATCAGGTTGCATCATCTTCCCTGAGTCAGAAACATCACCCACAGACTGAAGCTCTCCTTCTTCAGCTTCTGCATATTGTGAGGCAGTATCAGACATGGTTCTTAAAGCGTCAGTATGCTCTGTATTTCGTCTAACCCCAGAGCTATCTCGCTTTCCTCTAAATTCAGGTAGTCTGGCTAATACCGCTGACAGTGTATTATCCATGACTGCCGCCATGTCTTGTAAAGTAAACGCTATGGGTGTCCTAGATGTACTTGGCGCCATTTGAGCGGGAGTCCCTTGAGCGGGAGTCAAAGGATCTGACACGTGGGGAGAGTTCGTCGGCATAACTTCCCCCTCGTCAGATTCCTCTGGTGATAAATTTTTTAAAGACAGAATATGATCTTTATTGCTTAAAGTGAAATTAGTACATTTGGTACACATTCTAAAAGGGGGTTCCACCATGGCTTTTAAACATAATGAACAAGGAGTTTCCTCTATGTCAGACATGTTTGTACAGACTAGCAATGAGACTAGCAAGCTTGGAAAACACTTTAAATCAAGTTAACAAGCAAATATAAAAAACGGTACTGTGCCTTTAAGAGAAACAAATTTTGTCAAAATTTGAAAAACAGTGAAAAAAGGCAGTAAATCAAACAAAATTTTTACAGTGTATGTAAAAAGCTAACAGAGCATTGCACCCACTTGCAAATGGATGATTAACCCCTTAGTTCAAAAAACGGATCAAAAAAACGATATAGACTTTTTTAACAGTCACAACAAACTGCCACAGCTCTGCTGTGGCTCTACCTTCCACAATAAACGAATTTGGAAAGCCTTTGAGCCCTTTAGAGATGTCCTATAGCATTCAGGGGACTCCTGAGGGAAGCTGGATGTCTCAGTCTGTAATTTTAACTGCGTAAAAAAGCGCTAAAATAGGCCCCTCCCACTCATACTACAACAGTGGAAAGCCTCCAGAAACTGTTTCTAGGCAAAATTTAAGCCAGCCATGTGGAAAAAAATAGGCCCCAATAAAGTTTTATCACCAAAGCATATATAAAAACGCTTAAACATGCCAGCAAACGTTTTATATTGCAATTTTATAAGAGTATTACCTCTGAGAGTAAGCATGATACCAGTCGCTATTAAATCACTGTATCCAGGCTTAACTTACATTAATCCAGTATCAGCAGCATTTTCTAGCATTTACATCTCTAGAAAAAATTGTAACTGCACATACCTCATAGCAGGGTAACCTGCACGCCATTCTCCCGCTGAAGTTACCTCTCTCCTCAGACATATGTGAGAACAGCAATGGATCTTAGTTACAAGCTGCTAAGATCATAGAAAATGCAGGCAGATTCTTCTTCTATTTACTGCCTGGGATAAAATAGTACAACTCCGGTACCATTTAAAAATAACAAACTTTTGATTGAAGAAAAAAAACTAACTATATTTCACCACTCTCTATTACTACCTCCATGCTTGTTGAGAGTTGCAAGAGAATGACTGGATATGGCAGTTAGGGGAGGAGCTATATAACAGCTCTGCTGTGGGTGTCCTCTTGCAACTTCCTGTTGGGAATGAGAATATCCCACAAGTAATGGATGATCCATGGACTGGATACACCTTACAAGAGAAATAACTACTAGATCTAATCGAAGAGTAGAATTAAATGGGTTTATTTTCTTTTGCACTAACAATCCTAACAATATGAATACTTTTTGGTTCTACAATGTAAAATTTATATTTAAAGGGACAGTATATTGTAAGATTGTTTTCCCATAAAGGAATATGAAACCAAAAATGTATTTTGTGAATCAGATAGAGAATATCAAGTTTCCAAATGACTTCTATTATCAAATTTGCTTTGTTCCCATGATATTCTGTGTTGAAGACATACCTAGGTAGGCATCTGGAGCCCTACATAGCAGGAAATAGTGCTGCCCTCTAGTGCTCTTGTAAGTGGATAACATCCTTGCAAAAGCAGAAATGGGCCAGCTCTTCCTGCTTTTCAACAAAAGATACAAAAAGAACAAAGAAACATTGATAATAAAAGTAAAGAAGAAAGTCGTTTAAAATCACATGCTCTATCTGAATCATAAAAGAAAAAATTTGGGTTTATTATCCCTTTAAAAAAACAAAACAAAACAATGACCACAAGTAAAGAGCAATAATTCAAAACTGTCATGGAAGGCAATGGATTTAATATATCTCAGATGTTTGACGGGTTAAAATTACATTTTTGTAATAGATGCAGCACAACCTTGGGAAAGTAAATATCCTTTCAGAGGCGGCCAGCAAACACAGCCAGCTCTGAATTTCATGAACTCACAGCTGGGTGAGGCTAATACGCAGAGAGCGGTCTGGTGACTGAGCGAAAAATTAAGTAGTTTCAATGCAGCGCTTACCTAAAGCGTGAGGAGGGAATGGCTACCCCATGCTCAGACATCAAAAGAAAATAATCACCCAGTTACTGATTATTTGGTAGATTTAATTGGTTATCTATACAGATCTTATAATGAAAGGCAAACGCTGGGCTTTTATTTGGTTTGCTTAGATCTTATCATAAATATAATAGTCCTATATTTCCAGTGCAACATAAAAATAAATTATTCTGTCCACAACTGTGTCTTGTATTATAAGTTATGTTCATATTTCAGGCTAATTAAGAATTAAAGTGAATGTCAACTTTTATGAATCAGTGCCTGGTTTAAAAAAAAAAAAAAAAACTATTACAAACAGGGGCACTTACATTCATGAAAGTTTACATTGCACTGGACTTTACAAATACTGTACTTATCTTCTTTACCTGAAACACTGGATCACCGATCCCACGCCTGCAGCTCCTCTGTACTTCGTCAGCAATGACAAAATCATCTCTTTCCCATCATGGCTACCCCCCCAGGAGCGTTCATCTGGTGAGGCCACGCTGTGATTGGAGGAAGCCGGTTTCGTCATTGCTGTGTTAGTACAGCAGAAAGAAGCAGGCGGGGCAATCGGCGATCCGGTGTTTCAGGAGAAGAAGGTAAGTATTTGTAAAATCCGGTGCAATGTAAACTTTCATGAATGAAAGTGCCCCTGTTTTTAACAGTTTTTTTTTTTAAATGGGCACTGATTCATGAAAGTTGACATTCACTTTAAAACTCTAAAAGCAGCAAGTGGTAAGCACTAAAGAAAGCGATTTTACTTTTTTTTAACCTACATAATTAGAAAGTGTCCGATCTCCTCCAAATGCTTTTTATTTTTGCACAAAAATAAAGGGAAATTAAACTCATCAACAAAACTACAGTTACATTTTTAAAGGGACATGAAACCAATTTTTTTTCTTTCATGATTCAGACAGAACGTGATTTTAAACAACTTTCCATTTTACTATTATTATTTAATTAGCTTCATTCTCTTGGTATCCTTTGTCGAAAAGCATGCCTAGGTAGGCTCATGGGAAATAATGCGCTAAAGGGAGCTAGCTGCTGAATGGTGGCTCCACATAATTCTTGACCCTTATATATTACCCTTGTCATTGGTTCACCAGATGTGTTCAGCTAGCTCCCAGTAGTGCAACAAAGAATACCATGAGAATGAAGCACATTGGAAAGTTGGTTTAAATCACATGCAGTATCTGAATCACAAAAGTAACATTTTGGGATTCATGTCCCTTTAAAGGGATATGAAACCCAATTTTTTTCTTTCATGATTCAGATAACATAATTTATGTAAGAACTTACCTGATAAATTCATTTCTTTCATATTAGCAAGAGTCCATGAGCTAGTGACGTATGGGATATACATTCCTACCAGGAGGGGCAAAGTTTCCCAAACCTCAAAATGCCTATAAATACAACCCTCACCACACCCACAATTCAGTTTAACGAATAGCCAAGTAGTGGGGTGAAAAGAAAGGAGCGAAAGCATCAAAAAATAAGGAATTTGAATAATTGTGCTTTATACAAAAAAATCATAACCACCACAAAAAAGGGGTGGGCCTCACGGACTCTTGCTAATATGAAAGAAATTAATATATCAGGTAAGTTCTTACATAAATTATGTTTTCTTTCATGTAATTAGCAAGAGTCCATGAGCTAGTGACGTATGGGATAGCAGATACCCAAGATGTGGAACTTCCACGCAAGAGTCACTAGAGAGGGAGGGATAAAATAAAGACAGTCAATTCCGCTTAAAAAATAATCCACAACCCAAATCAAAAAATGAAATAATAAGCAGCAGAATCAAACTGAAACAGCTGCCTGAAGTACTTTTCTACCAAAAACTGCTTCTGAAGAAGATAAAACATCAAAATGATAGAATTTAGTAAAAGTATGCAAAGAAGACCAAGTTGCTGCTTTGCAAATTTGATCAACAGAAGCTTCATTCCTAAAAGCCCAGGAAGTAGAAACTGACCTAGTAGAATGAGCTGTAATCCTTTGAGGCGGGGACTTACCTGACTCAACATAGGCATGATGAATCAAAGATTTTAACCAAGATGCCAAAGAAATGGCAGAAGCCTTCTGACCTTTCCTGGAACCAGAAAAGATAACAAATAGACTAGAAGTCTTTCTAAAACCTTTAGTAGCTTCAACATAATATTTCAAAGCTCTAACTACATCCAAAGAATGTAAAGATTTCTCCAGAGAATTCTTAGGATTAGGACACAATGAAGGAACAACAATCTCTCTACGAATGTTGTTAGAATTCACAACCTTAGGTAAAAATTTAAATGAAGTCCGCAACACTGCCTTATCCTGATGAAATATCAGGAAAGGAGATTCACAAGAAAGAGCAGATAACTCAGAAACTCTTCTAGCAGAAGAGATGGCTAAAAGGAACAACACTTTCCAAGAAAGTAATTTAATATCCAGAGAATGCATAGGTTCAAACGGAGGAGCCTGTAAAGCCCTCACAACCAAATTAAGACTCCAAGGAGGAGAGATTGACTTAATGACAGGCTTGATACGAACCAAAGCCTGTACAAAACAATGAATATCAGGATGATTAGCAATCTTTCTGTGAAAAAGAACAGAAAGAGCAGAGATTTGACCTTTCAAAGAGCTTGCAGACAAACCTTTATCCAAACCATCCTGAAGAAACTGTAAAATTCTAGGAATTCTAAAATAATGCCAAGAGAATTTATGAGAAGAACACCAAGAAATGTAAGTCTTCCAGACTCGATAATAAATCTTTCTAGACACAGATTTACGAGCCTGTATCAAAGTATTAATCACTGAGTCAGAGAAACCTCTATGACTAAGAATCAAGCGTTCAATCTCCATACCTTCAAATTTAATGATTTGAGATCCTGATGGAAAAATGGGCCTTGAGATAGAAGGTCTGGCCTTAACGGAAGTGTCCAAGGTTGGCAACTTGCCATCTGAACGAGATCCGCATACCAAAACCTGTGAGGCCACGCTGGAGCCACCAGCAATACAAACAAACGTTCCATTAGAATTTTGGAAATCACCTTTGGAAGAAGAACTAGAGGTGGAAAGATATAAACAGGTTGATAATTCCAAGGAAGCGACAGTGCGTCCACTGCTTCCGCCTGAGGATCCCTGGATCTGGACAGATACCTGGGAAGTTTCTTGTTTAGATGAGAGGCCATCAGATCTATTTCTGGAAGTCCCCAGATTTGAACAATCTGAAGAAATACCTCTGGGTGAAGAGACCATTCGCCCGGATGTAACATCTGTCGACTGAGATAATCCGCTTCCCAATTGTCTACACCTGGGATGTGAACCGCAGAGATTAGACAGGAGCTGGATTCCGCCCATACAAGTATCCGAGATACTTCTTTCATAGCCTGAGGACTGTGAGTCCCACCTTGATGATTGACATACGCCACGGTTGTGACATTGTCTGTCTGAAAACAAATAAACGATTCTCTCTTCAGAAGAGGCCAGAAGTGAAGAGCTCTGAAAATCGCACGGAGTTCCAAAATGTTGATTGGTAATTTTGCCTCCTGAAATTCCCAACCCCCCTGCGCTGTCAAAGATCCCCATACAGCTCCCCAACCTGAAAGACTCGCATCTGTTGAGATTACAGTCCAGGTTGGACGAACAAAAGAGGCCCCTTGAATTAAACGATGGTGATTCAACCACCAAGTCAGAGAAGATCGAATATTGAGATTTAAGGATATTAATTGTGATATCTTTGTATAATCCCTGCACCACTGGTTCAGCATACAAAGCTGAAGAGGTCTCATGTGAAAGTGAGCAAAGGGGATCGCGTCCGATGCAGCAGTCATGAGACCTAGAATTTCCATGCACAAAGCTACCGAAGGGAACGATTGAGACTGAAGGTTTCGACAAGCTGAAACCAACTTCAGTCGTCTCTTTTCTGTTAGAGACAAAGTCATGGACACTGAATCTATTTGAAAACCCAAAAAGGTTACCTTTGTCTGAGGAATCAAAGAACTCTTTGGTAAATTGATCCTCCAACCATGTTCTTGAAGAAACAACACAAGTTGATTCGTATGAGATTCTGCAGAATGTAAAGACTGAGCGAGTACCAAGATATCGTCCAAATAAGGAAATATCGCAATACCCTGTTCTCTGATTACAGAGAGAAGGGCACAGAGAACCTTTGAAAAGATCCTTGGAGCTGTTGCTAGGCCAAACGGAAGGGCAACAAACTGTTAATGCTTGTCTAGAAAAGAGAATCTCAGAAACTGATAGTGATCTGGATGAATTGGAATATGAAGATATGCATCCTGTAAGTCTATTGTAGACATATAATGCCCTTGCTGAACAAAATGCAGAATAGTCCTTATAGTCACCATTTTGAATGTTGGTATCCTTACATAACGATTCAATATTTTTAGATCCAGAACTGGTCTGAAGGAATTCTCCTTCTTTGGTACAATGAATAGATTTGAGTAAAACCCCAGACCCCGTTCCAGAACTGGAACTGGCACAATTACCCCAGCCAACTCTAGGTCTGAAACACATTTCAGAAATGCCTGAGCCTTCACTGGGTTTACTGGAATGCGAGAGAGAAAAAATCTTCTCACAGGTGGCCTTACCTTGAAACTTATTCTGTACCCTTGTGAAACAATGTTCTGAATTCAAAGACTGTGAATCGAATTGATCCAAATATCTTTGAAAAATCGTAACCTGTCCCCTATCAGCTGTGCTGGAATGAGGGCCGCACCTTCATGCGGATTTGGGAGCTGGTTTTGACTTTCTAAAAGGCTTGGATTTATTCCAGACTGGAGAAGGTTTCCAAATGGAAACCGTTCCTTTAGGGGAAGGGTCAGGATTCTGTTCCTTATTCTGACGAAAGGAACGAAAACGATTAGCAGCCCTGTATTTACCTTTAGATTTTTTGTCCTGAGGCAAAAAGGTTCCTTTCCCCCCAGTAACAGTTGAAATAATAGAATCCAACTGTGAACCAAATAATTTATTACCTTGGAAAGAAAGAGAAAACAAAGTTGACTTAGAAGTCATATCTGCATTCCAAGATTTAAGCCATAAAGCTCTTCTAGCTAAAATAGCTAAAGACATATACCTGACATCAATTCTAATGATATCAAAAATGGCATCACAAATAAAGTTATTAGCATGTTGAAGAAGTTTAACAATGCTTTAAGCATTACGGTCTGACACTTGTTGCGCTAAAGAGTCCAACCAAAAAGTGGAAGCTGCAGCAACATCAGCCATAGAAATAGCAGGTCTAAGGTCTAAGAAGATTACCTGAACATAAATAAGCTCTCCTTAGAAAGGATTCAAGCTTCCTATCTAAAGGATCCTTAAAGGAAGTACTATCCACCGTAGGAATAGTAGTACGTTTAGCAAGAGTAGAGATAGCCCCATCAACTTTAGGGATTTTGTCCCAAAACTCTAATCTATCAGATGGCACAGGGTACAATTTCTTAAACCTTGGAGAAGGAGTAAACGAAGTACCCAGACTAGAATAATACCCAAACAGAGTATAGTATAGGGGCGCTATCATAAAGAGTGTATAGTAAATATGACTAAATATATATATACACAAAATATAATAGTTCTTCACAAGTACAATTAAACCAATGGTAAATTAGATAAATATATGAGTACAAAAAGTCCCAAATATATAACAGATAGTCACAATAGTATCCAAGATGAGATTATAGCGGTATCTGGCAGCTCTCCTCGAGGTATAAGGCCATCCACATCAAGAAATTTCTATAAAGAAGCAGAGAAGGCGCCACATAGCATAATTCTGTGAGATAAACCAAGTAAAAGTAGATAACTCAGATGCACTCACGTTTAGTAAAGCATCAAGATGTGATGCAGGCTGGGCATGCCGGAACCTTAGAGTTGTCCGGTAAAACTCTCCTCACAGGCAAAAACTCCCCCAATGCCAGGTGGTGATCACAGGATAATGGTATTGTTTGATTCAGGTGTTTTGTCAACTCCAGCAATGTCAGGTGTGAATACCATGCAGGAATGTCCAAACAAACAAGGTAGCAAGTAGTATAAGATAAAAGTGTTTATTTTAACACATTAAAAAACACAGCAACGTGTTTCTCAGTATCCAGTACTTTTTAAGGTAAGAAAAAAATTATTTATTCATATGCATTATCCCAAATAATGAAACTGACTGTCTGAAAGAAGGAATACTGATTATCCTGAATCATGGCAAATATAAGTTTAAACACATATATTTAGAACTTTACATATAAAGTGCCCAACCATAGCTTAAGAGTGTCATAAATAAAATAAGACTAACTTACCCTAAGACACTCATCTACATATAGTAGATAGCCAAACCAGTACTGAAACGAGAATCAGTAGAGGTAATGGTATATAAGAGTATATCGTCGATCTGAAAAGGGAGGTAGGAGAAGAAATCTCTACGACCGATAACAGAGAACCTATGAAATAGATCCCCTAGAGGAAGACCATGGTATTCAAATAGGCAATACTCTCTTCACATCCCTCTGACATTCACTGCACTCTGAGAGGAAAACCGGGCTTCAACCTGCTGCGAAGCGCATATCAACGTAGAAATCAAGCACAAACTTACTTCACCACCTCCATGGGAGGCAAAGTTTGTAAAACTGAATTGTGGGTGTGGTGAGGGGTGTATTTATAGGCCTTTTGAGGTTTGGGAAACTTTGCCCTTCCTGGTAGGAATGTATATCCCATACGTCACTAGCTCATGGACTCTTGCTAATTACATGAAAGAAAGTAACATTTTGGGATTCATGTCCCTTTAAAGGGATATGAAACCCAATTTTTTTCTTTCATGATTCAGATAGAGCATGCAATTTTAAGCAACTTTGTAATTTATTCCTATTATCGATTTTGTAGCCACCAATCAGCATTGCTACCCAGGGTTCTGAACCAAAAATGGGCTAGCTCCTAAGCTTACATTTCTGCTTTTTAAATAAAGATTCAAAGAGAATGAAGACAATTTGATAATAGAGGTAAATTGGAAAGTTTCTTAAAACTGCATGCTCTATGAATCATGAAAGAAAAAATTGGGTGTCATATCCCTTTAAAGGGACACTGAACCCACATTTTTCTTTCATGATTCAGATAGAGAATGCAATTTTAAGCAACTTTCTCATTTACGCCTATTATCAGATTGCCTTCATTCTCTTGGTATCTTTATTTGAAAAGCAAGAATGTAAGTTTAGATGCCGGGCCATTTTTGGTGAACAACCTGGGTTGTTCTTACTGATTGGTGGATACATTCACCCACCAATAAACAAGTGCTGTCCAGAAATCTTTTTCAAATAAAGATAGCAAGAGAACAAAGAAAAAATGATAATAGAAGTTAGAAAGTTGTTTAAAATTGCATGTTCTATCTGAATCATGAAAGGAAAAAAATTGGGTTCAGTAAAATAAAATTCAAAATACTTTCAATAGTTAATTTGCTTTTGCTTTAAAATATCTCTGAAACTTGTGTTCGCTCAATTTCCACCCAGAAATGCTGGATCACCTCATACTTAAAAGGACATTAAATAGCTGAGCACAACATTAGCTAAAAGTACAAGTTCATTCACCTCCCTGACAAGAATATTAGGAACTTGGATTCCACCAGGCTGTTGAAGAGGTCTATCAATTAACTGCTCTTAATTTGCAAAACCTTGTAAACTGTGACATGGCTGAATGAATTTAAAACTTGCCTTAGTGCAGTGCTGATTTATGTTATGAGCTTAAAGGGACACTAAACCCACATTTAATCTTTCATGATTCAGCAAACCAATCAGCAAGCTCTACCCAAGTGCTGAACCTAAAATGGGCCAGAAAGATTATTAAAATGGCATGCTATATCTGAATCAGGAAAGAGAAAATTTGGGTTTAGTGTCCCTTTAATTTGGTGCAGTAACCTGGCATTGAAAGCTGTAGCCATCTCAATTAATAAGAAAACCTGGTTTTCAAGCAGCTCTGTGTTAACTTCATTTGTTTACTACTCACAAACACTAACTATTCCAATCAGAAATCTCTTTCTCATATGTTTCAGCACAATCATTCTAAAACTATTTCTATATTCTGTTGTGTTGAAAACAGACTGCAACCAGTTACACACAGCAAACCTGGGCTTTTGCACTTTATTTGTGATAATCTCACAGATACTCAGCTCACATTTTACTAAGCACAATCACTTTGTAAACCCCAGCCTATTACAATGGGTTGAGCTTCAGGTAATATCAGATCTCATTATGTTATCACTTTGTGTACACACACTTGCTCCCTTAACTTATATTTGTCTAGAAAACTAAAGCTCAATACTTAGAGAGAACAATGGAAAATTATCACTTTATTACTTAACTATCCTGCATCCCACTGAGAGTGTAATCTCTTCTGCTGGCTGTGTTTACTTAGGCTATTCAATAGAATATACTCCAGTATAGAAACTTTCAGTATAGGTTTGGAAACCACAGGCTAAATCAGCTATTTAAAATGCCAAAATAGGAGTAAAGGAGCTACTTGTAAACAATTTTAAACACTCCAGCAGGTAAAATGAATCATTGGGAACATTTTAAGGGGGAGAACATTTTTGGGT
Organism: Bombina bombina; assembly: GCF_027579735.1. Lineage (NCBI taxonomy): Eukaryota > Metazoa > Chordata > Amphibia > Anura > Bombinatoridae > Bombina > Bombina bombina. Next base: position 148,829,853 of record NC_069509.1, on the reverse strand, counting down.
GAACTTGTCCCTTTAAAGCAGCAAAATAAATAATTTTCCTACTATAAAACATTAAGCAATTAGCTTTTCTATAAGAACATTAAAGGAATAGTCAAGTCAAAATTAAACTTTCATGATTCAGATGGAGCAGGCAATTTTAAGCAACTTTCTAATTTACTCCTATTATCAATTTTTCTTTGTTCGCTTGGTATCTTTATTTGAAAAAGAAAGAATGTAAGCTTAGGAGCCGGACCATTTTTGGATCAGCAGCTGGGTTCCGCTTGCTGATTGGTGGTTAAATGTAGATGGGCCGGCCCATAAGCTTACATTCTTCCTTTTTCAAATAAAGATTCCAAAAGAACGAATACAAATTGATAATAGGAGTAAAGTAGAAAGACGAAAGTTCATCATCTAACTAGAATGATAATATGAGACTACAACATTTGGGCTTTTTGTGCCATAGAGCAGGGTTACTCAAGCAATGTGCAGTGGCTCACTGGTGTGCCGCGAGACAGCCAGAGGCGTGACATAAAATTTATAGAATAAAAAAAATATTTTCATTTAAAATTACAGCCAGTCTAATATTTGTATAACATTGTTTATTCTGCTGCAGATACTAAATTAAATCTCCACCAATGGACCACTATAAATACGACAATGATTACATCATCAATTTCCGCAGGTTCTTCGGGTTAACATGATTGGTTATGGTTGCGTCAAGTCAGAGCTTGGCCTAGAATCAGATATGATTAATATAAATGGTGAGTGTGCACGAGGCGCAATGTAATGTATGCGTTGAGACACTTTCGAATAAATCCGTGATTTTAAGTAAGTTAAAAAGACATCTCGGACACTAAACATTAATAGATGTCATTTTTTTGTCATGACTTACTACAAAATGACAGATTGTAATAGCATTTGAATATAGTTAATATAGGGCAAGGAGTTAAATGCTATCAATTTAGGAGACCAGCATTAAAGGGATACGAAACCCTAAACATGTCTTTTGTGATTCAGAGCATGCTATTTTTAAAAAGTTTCCAATTTACGTCTTTTATCAAATTTGCTTAATTCCCATGATATTCTGTGTAGAAGAAATACCTAGGTAGGTATATAGAGCCCTATATGGCAGGCAATAGTGCTGACATCTAGTGTTCTTGCAAATGGATAACATACTTGTAAAACTTGCTATATAGTGCTCCAGAAATGAGCCGGCTCCTAAGAATACGTCCTTGCTTTACAAAAAAAGATATCAGGAGAATGATGGAAAAAATGATAATAGAGGTAAATTAGAAAGTTGTTTAAAATCGCCTCCTCTATCTGAGTCACAAAACAAAAATTTTGGTTTTCAAATCCCTTTAAGAAAAAATTCAGTACCACAGTCTGATAGGGTATAAGAATCACTGCCATAGAACACAGTTAGGGAAATATTTGTTTCAAATTGATAGGACATTTTCCAACTAGATGAGCCTATCGACTTATATCTGACAACAAAATCTATCTTTCTATGAAAATGCACAAGTTACTACAATCTTGTAGGCTTCACATTTATTGAATATAAATATAATTTATTTTTTACAAACTAGACAAAAATAGGAAAATGATAAATATACTAATCACAAATTCATTTTTACTTGAGGACAAAAGATTACTGGTCTGCAAAAAATAATAATATTTATATAAATAAAACCTGCAATGAAAAGTGAAAAATAATCTTCAAATATTGCTTCAGAGTACCAAAGGGATAAATTATATGCTCAAAAACTGCTTCCAGGAAAAAAAAAAGTTTAGTTCTAGACATGCACTGCAAAACGTGAAAAATTGCCATGTCAAAAATCAATAACATTGTTGAATATCTATGATTTTATATATATATATATATATATATATATATATATATATATATATACACATATATATATATATATATATATATATATATATATATATATATATATATATAAATCCTGCTTTATTTCTTGTAATTTGACACACTAACTCTACATTTACAAATGAATAAATTCACATTATTTTGGATAAGTAAGGTATAAAACAAGCACATTCATGTGAATACTGTGCCAGCGGTTTCCCATGCTGTGTTTGGGTTGTTTTTTTTTTATATGTGTTAAAGGGAAAATAGATTTATCTTCAGAGTCTGTGTCGCCTCGGCTTATTTTAAGAAGCAAAGGATCTCAATCATGTCAAAACACAGAAGGCAGTTCTGAAACATAAAGGACTATTGATCGGTCACAATACAAGGAAAAAAAAAAGGTGCAGTGTTAGCATCTTATTTGACAGCGGACGCAATATGCACCAATACTCTAGTAGAGAGAGAATCCCAACCCTATGAGAACACTGAGGCCCAATCAATTATTATATATACACAACACTAAAGTGATTACATCTACCTAAATGTTTTATATTTCAAAGCCACAAGATGCTGCTTACAAGTATAAACACAGATATTAATTTGCCTAGTTCTAGGTTTGCAGAAGCATTAAATACCAAGATTTATTTTTTCTTTAAAAATAATTCAAATATGAATGTTTTAAATATTTTTAAATACTTTATATTTGTAGTAAATTGGAACCAAAAGAAATCTTGACAATTGCTTGGGCGCTTTTAATGCAAATGTAATAAAGAAACTAACATGGGGCTAAAGGGATACTAAACCCAAATTTTGTCTTTCATGATTCAGATAGAGCATGCAATTTTAAGTAACTTACTCCTATTATCACATTGTCTTCGTTCTCTTGGTATATTTATTTGAAAGAGTAGACCTGTAAGCTTAGGAATAAGCCTATTTTTGGTTAAGCACCTGGGTAGTGCTTGTTGATTGATGGCTAAATGTAGCAACCAAGCGCTACCCAGGTTCTGAACCAATAATTGTCCGGCTTTCCAATTCACTTCTATTATTCAATTTGCATTGTTCTATTGGTATCATTTGTTGAAGAAGTAGCAATGCACTACTGGGAGCTAGCTGAATTCATTGGGGGAACCAATAACTTAAGGAATATACATCTCTGGAACACAAATTAAGCGACCACTGCAATATTATCAGTTTCTCTGGTTTTACTAGTTATAGGTATGTGTTTGAGTAAAATGAACATTTTTGTTTTATTCTATAAACTAATGACAACATTTCACCCAAATAAAAATATTGTAATTTAGAGCATTTATTCCCAGAAAATGACAACTGGTCAAAATAACAAAAAATGTTTTCAGATCTCGAATAATGCAAAGAAAACTATTTCATATTCATTTTTAAACACAATAATGGTAATGCATTTTGGCATGCTCTATACCAGTCTTTCACATTACTGTTGGGTGACTTTATGCCATTACTGGCGGAAAAATTCAAGCCGCTTGCCTTTGTTTGATGGCTTGTGACCATCCATCTTCCTCTTGATCACATTCCAGAGCTTTTTAATAGGGTTTAAAGCTGGATATTGTGCTGGCCATGACAGGGTCTTTATCTGGTGGTCAGATCAGAAGAAGGTAAGATTAATTCCAGGACAACCTTGTACGTGGCTTGATTCATGTGTCCTTCACAAAGATAAATCTGCCCGATTCCAGCCTTGCTGAAGTCCCCCAGATCAACACTGATTCTCCACCAAATTTTACAACCATTATACTACCAGGTGTTGGGAAAAGCTGAAAATTTGGACTCATCAGAGAAGATACTTAAAGGGACATTATACACTCATTTTTTCTTTGCATAAATGTTTTGTAGATGACCTATTTATAAAGCCCATAAAGTTTTTTTTTTTTTTTTTTAAATGTATAATTTTGCTTATTTTTAAATAACATTGCTCTGATTTTCAGACTCCTAACCAAGCCCCAAAGTTTTATTTGAATACCGTCATCTACCTTCTCCAGCTTGCTCCTGTTTGTGTAAAGGGTCTTTTCATATGCAAAAGAAGGGGGTGGGGGTGGGGAGTGTCTTATTTCCCACTTGCAGTGGGCTTTCCAACTGCCTTTTCAACAGAGATAAACTGACAGCTTCCAAGTACGTTTTTAAACCATTTTATACTGGATTTTTATATCAGTATCTGTGCATCTTATTCTTTATAGTAGTGTCTATTACATGCAGTTATATGAAAATGAGTGTATACTGTCCCTTTAACTCCTCTACAGTACAATACTTAAAGGGACAGTCAAGTCCAAAATAAACTTTCATGATTTGAATAGGGCCTGTAATTTTAAACAACTTTACAATTTACTTTTATCACTAATTTTGCTTTGTTCTCTTGGTATTCTTAAAGTGAAGGTCAATTTTCATCAATGAGTGCCCGGTTTTTAAAAATACTTTTAAAAACAGGGGCACTTTCATTGATGAAAATTAACATTGCACTGGATTTGAAGAAATACCTTTTACTCCTGCAATGCCGGATCGACGATCCCCCTCCTTCTTCTTCCTGCTGTAGACCACAGCAATGACGAAACTGGCTTCCTCCAATCACAGCCGGGCATCACGAGCTGGACGCTCTGGGATACAAGCCATGATTGGAGGAAGCCGGTTTTGTAATTTCTGACGTCAGTACAGAGGAACTGAGGCTGAGATCGGCGATCCGGTTTTGCAGAAGTAAAAGGTAAGTATTTCTTAAAATCCAGTGCAATGTAAATTTTCATCAATGAAAGTGCCCCTGTTTTTAAAAGTATTTTTAAAAACCGGGCACTCATTGATGAAAATTGACCTTCACTTTAACCTAGGTAGGCTCATATGCTAATTTCTTAGACCTTGAAGGCAGTGGAGAGTCGTTTTCGCCCCCTCAGCTGGTTTGTAGCTTTGTTGCCCCCAATGTCTGCTGCTTGACCTTGTTCTTACGAACTGTCGCCTTGAAATTTTAATGATGGAAGCAACCTGACCCTCACTATATCCCTCTGCCAGTAAAGCCAGAATTGAACCCTTCTTTTCCTCACTCAAAACTTTTCCTTTGGCATGGTCATGTTTTTTTTTTCCAATTACTTTTTAGGAACTACAAGCACTGTTAGTGATGACCACAACAGTGGTATATATAATATAATAACATATAATAAGTGCTTTAAATGCCAATATTTTTGTTTGGAATTTGGGAGAAATGTCAGTAGTTTATAGAATAAAACAAAATGTTCATTTTACTCAAGCACCTACCTATAAATAGTAAAACCAGAGAAACTAATAATTTTGCAGTGGTCTCTTCATTTTTTCCCAGAGCTTCAGCTGCAGCCACCAATCATTGGGTTTTATGTTCCATTAAGACCCATATTACTCAATAGCACAAGTGCATACTTTAAAAACAAAACCTCTATAATAAATTCTGTAACAAGGAAAAGTGTAATGTCAATTTAAAAGTAAGCTCACATACAATAATAGTTTTTTTTTCTCATGAGACAAGCAAGCAAACAAATAAATATGGTTTACTGTCTACATTGAATTAAAGGGACACTAAACCCCAATTTTTATTCATGAAATGTGTTATAAAACAAATGTTTCTCTGCTCACATTTTGCATACTACGCTACTTATGTACCAAAAATGACAGACATGGTTCTTAGTTATTACTTTTTGTGTTTTACAGGGCACAATTCTCCACTAGAAACTTTAAAGGGATACTTAACCTAAATTATTTGTTTCATGATTCTGATAGACCATGCAATTTTAAGCAACTAATTTACTTCTATTTTAAATTTTTCTTCGTTCCCTTGCTATCTTTATTTGAAAATACAGAAATGTAAGTTTAGAAGCCCACCCATTTTTGGTTCAGCACCTGGGTAGAGCTTGCTGATTGGCTTGCTACATTTGGCCACCAATCAGCAAGCGCTACCCAGGTGCTGAACCAAAAATGATCCGGCTCTTAAGCTTACATTCCTGCTTTTTCAAATAAAGATATCATGAGAACAAAGGAAAATTGATAAAAGGAGTAAATTAGAAAGTTGCTTAACCCTTTGAGTGCTAATGACGGCTCTGAGCCGTCACAGAGTTTCTCACTCTGGTGCTAATGACGGCTCAGAGCCGTCATGAGCACTCTCCCACCTTGAGGGAGATCTGGGGGCTCCTTACTGCTCCTACCCCGGCGATCGTGCCTGTAGAGTGACAGGCATCGCCGGGGCTTCACGTGATGCGCAGTGACGTCACTCGCAATTACGTGATGACGTCACCGCACAACTTTATTTATACTTAACAATGTTAAGTATAGGAGGAGGGGGCATGCTGCTTAGAAGCCTGTATCTCAGGCATCTAAGCAGCTACAGACCCCCAAGACCCATTGTTGGAAAGGTAATCGCCTAACCTTTTACCAACACTGTAAGTCTGTAAAAAAAAAAAAAAAGTTAAAAAAAAAAGTTTTCAAAAATTTCAAAAATAATAATAATAAAAAAAATATTAGCACCCAGGTGGGAAATGGCTTAGCAGCCAAAGGGTTAAAATTTCATGCTCTATTAGAATCATGAAACAAATAATTTAGGTTAAGTATCCCTTTAAAGTTTCTAGTAGAGAACTGTGCCCTGTAAAACACAAAAAGTAATAACTAAGAACCATGTCTGTCATTTTTGGTACATAAGTAGCGTAGTATGCAAAATGTGAGCAGAGAAACATTTGTTTTATAACACATTTCATGAATAGCTGCAGATATAGAAATTGTCATTTTCTGCTACAGAAGATCAGAGTATTTTTTACTTTTCTACTTGTACTACTGATAAAAAAACAAAAATCCAAACACTTAATATAAACATTTAACCTCTAAATCTTCTGTGACCTGTTGTTAAAATTCTTAAAAGCGTGGACATAAGAACAAAAGGTATTTGCTGTAAGAAATGCAATGATTGTTAATGTTTCTTATTACTGTTCTGTCTAGGACACACACACATTATATATATATATATATATATATATATATATATATATATATATATACAGGGAGTGCAGAATTATTAGGCAAGTTGTATTTTTGAGGATTAATTTTATTATTGAACAACAACCATGTTCTCAATGAACCCAAAAAACTCATTAATAACAAAGCTGGGGGGGCGTGTCCGAGCAGCGTACCTGATGGGACGCATCTACTAGGAACTCTGGTGGAATTCTCTACAATCCGCCGATTTAAGAGTACTTAACAACTAAATCATTTGTATATTTCAATATATAAAAGTCACAGGAGTTAAGGTGGCTATATCGTATTCCTTGTAAGCTGTTTTCATGATATCAGAGCTATAGTTCGGGCGATTAAGACCTAAGGTGGCGGCCTACTTATAGGTAACGACCTCCCCCGGCTCCACCGGGTTTTCAGTGCTGGCAGCAGGTATCTGCCTTACTGACTTTTTTCAGCACTAACACATTGAGTAACCTGAATCACTTATCTTTTGCATAATTGCCTCTCTACAACTTGAAGAAACACAACATACGGGAGTTAACACCGTGTAGTAAAGATGGCTGCCTTGGGAGAGATGGACACATGTGATAACTTTCAAGCACGATGGCGCAAATTTGAATTATTGTGCCAACAACTAATTGACAACGCTCCGTTTGACATACTAATGAAACGCTTCACATCTGCTGATAACACTGAAGTGTTCTCTCTAAACACATCCAGCAAACAAGAGGAGTCCTCAGAAAGTATAATACCTTGTGAACAGCGACAGGTCATGCCGACACTGAAGATAGCAAATGGTTCACACGCAATAACAACGGAGCAGAATTGTTCAACAAAGTATGAGACTTTGGACTTATCCGGTAAATTAAACAGGCTCCAGTGGATGAAGGTACACAATCTATTAGCGGGGGTTGAGGGTGGTTTCTGTGGGGGCCCCCGGGAAGCCACAGCTGAGTTGAAATCGCTCCCCACATTGGAGACCATGCCTGATATGTATGACCTGCACCATCAATCCTCAGATGCATCCCAAACAAGGCAGTTTTATCGCCATATAGTGCACAAACATGGGACTATGCAAAAAACTCTCTCTTTTTCCCGGAGTCATTCTTCTAATGTCCTGCTTAAAGACTTATGCGATTCTGTTGGGGTAATCCCTAAAGGGTAAACAAAGCCTTGGGGCTAAATATAACTTAGAATTCCAGTTCATAAAATACCAATATTTAAACCAGTTATACTGTTATTTATATTTATGTTATTTGTTTATTAACAGGTTTATGTTTACTTTATAATTTAATTGGCAGCCAGGGTATATTACAGGACCCCACAAGATTGTATCATGATACTACTACGTTAACTTAGCTATTCATGTCACCATGTAACTGACGCTAGCTCTGCAGACATTGTTAATGTCCTAATCTTACCTTACTGATTTATCTGTTTTTACTGGGGGTACGTGGGGGGCCCCCGGTGGAACATTTTAGTCAATAAAAACAGACCCTGGGACAACATTGTAAGGCCCACAACACGTCATAGCTTGTACTCGCTCGGTGGCCTGCGGCCGAGGCTAGGGGCGAGGCAGGATATACTTTACTTTTAATAAAATGAAGTGGGCTCCAAATCATACTGGATTATATGTATAGGCATGTAGATAGCAACATTTAATCTACAACCCTTCTTGTGGAATATACGTTACCCATATATAACGCAAACCCAGTTGTTGTAATTGGTTATTAAGTATTATTAAAGGGACAGTGGTCAGAGTTGGAATATATGGAGCAATAATCTCCTTGACATATCTGGTGATGTGTTATCCCTTTATAAATCACAAAATATAGAGCTGGCACCTCATATCTTTTTTAAGAATGCTATGTGAAGGTTTAATTCATGCCTCTTTTCTTTAATGTCTAACTCTCTGTGTGTCTGTCTTATTTTTATTTGTTTGTTATTTTTTGTTTGTTTCCTTTACTATTGTTGTCACTGCTTTCTTTATTATGATATATAATGTCCCCTGTCATAACTTTAACTTAAATGTTAGGTCCAACAGGCCCATTTATCAAGCTCCGTATGGAGCTTGAAGGGCCGTGTTTCTGGCGAGTCTTCAGAATCGCCAGAAACACAACTTATGAAGCAGCGGTCTAAAGACCGCTGCTCCATAACCCTGTCCGCCTGCTCTGAACAGGCGGACAGGAATCGCCGGACATCAACCCGATCGAATACGATCGGGTTGATTGACAGCTCCCTGCTGGCGGCCGATTGGCCGCGAGTCAGCAGGGGGCGGCGTTGCACCAGCAGCTCTTGTGAGCTGCTGGTGCAATGTTAAATGCGGAGAGCGTATTGCTCTCCGCATTTAGCGAGGTCTTGCGGACCTGATCCGCAGTGTCGGATCAGGTCCGCAAGCCCTTTGATAAATGGGCCTGCAAGAGCGGCCTAAATTGTAGTATCTAGGGCAGAAATTATAATCCCCATTGTCTTATTACATAATTTGCAGTGTTTTCAAGTGGGATAAAGGGGAAAGAAAAAAGAAAAAGAGGACCTTTCTTACATTGATTGTTTATCTGTTTATTATATAACACCTGACTATCACCAATGTACTTTTATATTTATGATTGCTATTTGTATTATGCAATTCCTCAATAAAAAATTAAAATTAAAAAATAAAATAAAAAAATATCAAAGCTGAATAGTTTTGGAAGTAGTTTTTAGTTTGTTTTTAGTTATAGCTATTTTAGGGGATATCTGTGTGTGCAGGTGACTATTACTGTGCATAATTATTAGGCAACTTAACAAAAAACAAATATATACCCATTTCAATTATTTATTTTTACCAGTGAAACCAATATAACATCTCAACATTCACAAATATACATTTCTGACATTCAAAAACAAAACAAAAACAAATCAGTGACCAATATAGCCACCTTTCTTTGCAAGGACACTCAAAAGCCTGCCATCCATGGATTCTGTCAGTGTTTTGATCTGTTCACCATCAACATTGCGTGCAGCAGCAACCACAGCCTCCCAGACACTGTTCAGAGAGGTGTACTGTTTTCCCTCCTTGTAAATCTCACATTTGATGATGGACCACAGGTTCTCAATGGGGTTCAGATCAGGTGAACAAGGAGGCCATGTCATTAGATTTTCTTCTTTTATACCCTTTCTTGCCAGCCATGCTGTGGAGTACTTGGACGCGTGTGATGGAGCATTGTCCTGCATGAAAATCATGTTTTTCTTGAAGGATGCAGACTTCTTCCTGTACCACTGCTTGAAGAAGGTGTCTTCCAGAAACTGACAGTAGGACTGGGAGTTGAGCTTGACTCCATCCTCAACCCGAAAAGGCCCCACAAGCTCATCTTTGATGATACCAGCCCAAACCAGTACTCCACCTCCACCTTGCTGGCGTCTGAGTCGGACTGGAGCTCTCTGCCTTTACCAATCCAGCCACGGGCCCATCCATCTGGCCCATCAAGACTCACTCTCATTTCATCAGTCCATAAAACCTTAGAAAAATCAGTCTTGAGATATTTCTTGGCCCAGTCTTGACGTTTCAGCTTGTGTGTCTTGTTCAGTGGTGTTCGTCTTTCAGCCTTTCTTACCTTGGCCATGTCTCTGAGTATTGCACACCTTGTGCTTTTGGGCACTCCAGTGATGTTGCAGCTCTGAAATATGGCCAAACTGGTGGCAAGTGGCATCTTGGCAGCTGCACGCTTGACTTTTCTCAGTTCATGGGCAGTTATTTTGCGCCTTGGTTTTTCCACACGCTTCTTGCGACCCTGTTGACTATTTTGAATGAAACGCTTGATTGTTCGATGATCACGCTTCAGAAGCTTTGCAATTTTAAGAGTGCTGCATCCCTCTGCAAGATATCTCACTATTTTTGACTTTTCTGAGCCTGTCAAGTCCTTCTTTTGACCCATTTTGCCAAAGGAAAGGAAGTTGCCTAATAATTATGCACACCTGATATAGGGTGTTGATGTCATTAGACCACACCCCTTCTCATTACAGAGATGCACATCACCTAATATGCTTAATTGGTAGTAGGCTTTCGAGCCTATACAGCTTGGAGTAAGACAACATGCATAAAGAGGATGATGTGGTCAAAATACTCATTTGCCTAATAATTCTGCACTCCCTATATATATATATATATATATATATATATATATATATTACACATGCATACTTTGGATATATTGCGGGTTGAGTAAAGTTATATTTATACTATACTGTAGTCTAAGTGTGCAAAAGTATTAAGTCTAAAAAAGCAATGTACATACTTTAATTAAAACATACTTTATTGATTAAAAAAGCTAACCATCATCTGAGCCTTCAGTTAGTCATAATTTTTTTGCAGGTGGTGTGCATGTATATAGGTGTGTATATATATATCTATGTATTCATAGGTTTATATGTGTATATATGTTGGAAAAGTGGCGCTGATAGAATTGTTCAACACAGGGTTGCCACAAACCTTCAATTTGTAAAAAAGAGCAATATCTGTGAAGCGCAATAAAACAGATATATACACATAGACACCACAGGGGTGGAAAAAACAAAATTTTTGCTTACTTGATAAATTTCTTTCTTTCTGGGCATAGAGAGTCCACTGAATATTCTAATTACTAGTGGGATATTCACTCCTGGCCAACAGGAGGCGGCAAAGAGCACCCGAGCAGAGCTGTTAAGTATCACTTCCCTTACCCATAACCCCCAGTCATTCGGCCAAAGGGAAACAGAAAAAGAAGATAACACAACGGGAAAAGAGGTGCCTGAGGACTAGACAAAAAAACTTAATTTGAATAAGGGCGGGTTGTGGACTCTCCATGCCCGAAAATAAATACATTTATCAGTAAGCATAAATTTTGTTTTCTTTCCTATGGCATGGAGAGTCCACAAAACATTCTAATTACTAGTGGGAACCAATACCCAAGCTAGAGGACACAGAATGAATAGGGAGGGAGAATAAGACAGGCAGACCTAAACTGAAGGCACCACCACTTAAAGAACCTTTCTCCCAAAAGAAGTCCCAGCCAAGGCAAAAGTATCAAATTTGTAGAATTTGGAAAAAGAATGAATAGAGGACCAAGTGGCCACCCTATAATTTTGCTCCACAGAAGCTTCATTTTTTAAAGCCCATGAAGATGAAACAGCTCTAGTTTAATGAGCCGTAATTCTAACAGGAGGCTGCTGTCCAGCTATCTCATAAGCTAAACGGATAACACTTCTCAACCAGAGAGAAAGAGTGGTAAAAGTGGCCTTCTGACCCCTACGCTTACCAGAGAAAACAATAAACAGGGCTACCAAAAATCTTTAGTTACTTGAAGATAAAATATAAGTGCACGCACAACATCCAAGTTATGCAAAATATGTTTCTTCTGAAAAGAAGGGTTAGGACAAAAAAGAAGGAACAACAATTTCCTGATTAATATTGCGATCCAACACTACCTTAGGGAGAAACCCCAGCTTAATACGAAGGACCACCTTATCAGCATGAAAAATAAGGTAAGGGGAGTCGTACTGCAGAGCCGAAAGTTGGGAAACTCTGCGAGCAGAAGAAATAGCAAGAAGAAACTAAACCTTCCAAGATATTAATTTAATACTAACAGAATGCATCGGCTCATACAGAGCCTGTTAAAAAACTCTAAGAACAAGGTTAAGACTCCAAGGAGGAGCAACAGATTTAAACACAGGCCTGATTCTGACAAAGGCCTGAACAAAAGACTGAACATCTGGCAGAACTGCCAGACGTTAATGCAGAAGAATAGACAGAGCAGAAATCTGACCCTTCAAAGTACTGACTGACAAACCCATCTCCAGGCCCTCCTGAATAAAAACCAAAAATCGAGGAACCCTTCTTCAGAGAAACCATATTTGGATGAAGAAAGGGACCCTGAAGTAGAAGGTCCTTGCTGAAAGGTAACCTCCACATCAGAAGAGATGACATTGTCACCAGATCCGCGAACCAGATCCTGCGAGGCCATGCAGGAGCTATTAGAATAACAGAAGCTCTCTCCTGTTTGATGCAAGCAATTACTCATGGAAACAACGCAAACAGAGGAAACAGGTATGCTAGACTGAAGCGCCAAGGAACCGCTAGAGCATCTACAAGAATGGCTTGAAGAACTCTTGACCTTGAACCATACTTTGGAAGCTTGGCGTTTTGACGAGGCGCCATCAGATCCAAATCCGGAACCCCCACCTTAGAGTTAACATTGTGAAAACCTCTGGGTGGAGAGCCCACTCTCAGGGATGAAAAGTCTGTCTGCTTAGAAAATCCACCTCCTAGTTGCCCACCCCTGATATGTGGATGGCAGAGAGATGGCAATTGTGAGACTCCGGCCACTGGAGAACGCAAGACACCTCCTTCATTGCCAAGGAACTCCGAGTTCCTCCCTGGTGATTGATGTAGGCCACCGAAGTGATGTAGGCCACCGAGGTGATGTTGTTCGACTGAAATATGATAAATCGGACCAAAGCTAGTTGAGGACAAGCTATTAAAGCATAGAAAATTGCTCTCAACTCCAACATGTTTATTGGAAGAGACAAGTACTCTGGAGTCCACAGATCGTGTGTCTTTAAGAAACCCCAAACTGCTCCCCATTCTAACAGGCTGGCATCCGTGGTAACAATCACCTAGGAAGGCCTCAGGAAGCATGTGCCCTGAGACAGAAGGTCCTGTGAAACCCACCATGAGAGTGAGACTCTTGTTGAGGAATCTAAATTGATCTTCTGCGAGAGATCAGAGTGGTCGCCGTTCCATTAACTGTGCATGCATAGCTGCAGAGGTCTCAGATGGAACCAAACAAAAAGGAATGATGTCCATGGAGGCAACCATCAGTCCAATCACCTCCATGCATTGAACCACAGATGGACAAATAGCAGATTGGAGAGAGACAGGCAAGAAACATGAAGCTTGGATTTTCTGACGTCCGTCAGAAAGATCTTCATGGACAGGGAATCTATGATTTTTCCCAAGAAACAAACCCTTGTATCTGGAACAAGGGAACTATTTCACATATTCACTTTCCACCCATGGGAACGTAGAGTAGACAACATCTTGGTATGAGATCTTGCTAGATGAAAAATGGCACTTGAACTAGAACGTCGTCTAGAGAATAAGGCACCACAGCAATACCCTGGGACCTCACCACTGCCAGAAGAGCCCCCCAGAACCTTTATAAAAAATCTGGGAGTTGTAGCAAGGTCAAAAAGAAGGGCAACAAACTGGAAATGTTTGTCCAGGAAGGCAAACCTTAGATACTGGTAATGATCCCTGGAATGTTTTTAATAGTATTTTTAAAAACAGGGCTTTCATTCGTGAAAATTTACCTTGACTTTAATTTTGATTTGACTGTTTAATCCATTTGGGCTGGGGCATTGTGGGTATACGGTACAATTTTGTATGATGTATAATTTTTATGCATTAAACTGTTAAAAATATTCATTAGTAATTTTGTTTGTTCATTTATTGTAAAAAAATAAATAAAAAAAATGTGTTTTATTCTAATATTGGTGTGTTTTTGGTTTAGGAACAAGATTAACAGCACAGGACTTGGTACCTGTATGTTTAAACAATTGAAAGTGATGCAGCATATGTGTAAAAAGCTGACTGGAAAATATCACAGGAACATCTCTTGATAAAAAAAGGAAGATATTTTACCTAAAAAATTCTTTAGAAGTCACTTTCCATTATAAAGGAAATGTAAGCAGCCAATCAGGATGCTAGCCCCAAGAATTACAAGGGAGCGTGCATGTGGCATTTGCAATCAGAGTCATGTTACTTCCCTCCTCAGTCTTAAAGGGACAGTCAACACCAGAATTATTGTTGTTTAAAAATATAGATAATCCCTTTATTACTCATTCCCCAGTTTTGCAAAACCAACACTGTTATATTAATACACTTTTTACTTCTGTGACTAACTTGTATCTAAGCATCCTCTGACCGCCCCTAATCACATGACTTTTAGTTATTATGTATTGACTTGCATTTTAGCCAATTAGTGCAGTGTCTGCCACTAGCCACGGGCGTGATCACAATGCTATCTATATGGTCTACATGAGCTTGCTCTCCCCTGCTGTGAAAAGCTAATAAAAAAGAGGTGGCCTTCAAGGGTTTAGAAATTATCATATGAGCCTTCCTAGGTTTGCTTTCAACTAGAATACCAAGAGAACAAAGCAAAATTGTTGATAAAAGTAAATTGGAAAGTAGTTTAAAATTACATGCCCTATTTGAAAAAATTAAAGTTTTTTTTTGGACTTGACTGTCCCTTTAAAATCAATGTCAATATTCATGTGAAAGTGCCCAGTTTTTTTAAAAAAAAAAAACTATTGAAAACAGGGGCACTTTCATTCATGAAAATTGACATTGCACCGGGTTTTAAAAATACTTACCTTTTTCTTGCGACAGGCTGGTAAAGCGCTGGAGCGGCTTTAAAAAGAAAAGGTAAGTACTTAAAGAAAATGAATTGTTTTTAATAGTATTTTTAAAAACCGGGCACTCATTCTTGAAAGTTTACATTCACTTTAAAGGGACAGTCTACACCAGAATTGTTATTGTTTTAAAAGATAGATAATCCCTTTATTACCCATTCCCCAGTTTTGCATAACCAACACAGTTATAATAATATACTTTTAACCTCTGTGATTATCTTGTATCTAAGCCTCTGCAAACTGCCCCTTTATTCCAGTTCTTTTGACAGACTTGCAGTCTAGCCAATCAATGCCTGCTCCCAGATAACTTCACGTGTACGAGCACAGTGTTATCTATACGAAATACGTGAACTATCACCCTCTAGTGGTGAAAAACCGTTAAAATGCATTCTGTAAAGAGGTGGCCTTCAAGGTCTACAAAATTAGCATATGAACCTCCTAGGTTAAGCTTTCAACTAATAATATCAAGAGAACAAAGCAAAATTGGTGATAACAGTAAATTGGAAAATTGTTTAAAATTACATGCTCTATCTGAATCATAAAAGTTTATTTAGGTCTAGACTGTCCCTTTAAGGAAGTTTACTGTGAAATCTCATGAGATCACTGCTAATGCCGATTGGCTGTTTCGTTGTTGTTTTTTTTTTTTGTTTTTTTTAAACTGCCAGCTGGACAGTAGCACTTTTGTGAGCTGAAGAAATTTTGAGTTAAAATATCTTAATTTTTTACATAGAGATGTGATATTTTCTTGTTAGCTTTTTTTTACTTTATGCTGTATCACTTATGGGTATTCTGTCCCTTTAATATCTCAAAAGGTATGATTCTGCCACTGAAACTAAAGCTGCTACTTTCACGCAAACTGTATCTCACTCTACCAACCGGGATTAGATACAGTGTTCAGTCTGCTGAGGCCTATTTAAAGGGACACTAAAACCAAATTGTTTAATTTAATGATTCAGATAGCGCATGCAATTTTAAGCAACTTTCTAATTTACTCCAATTATCATTTTTTCTTTGTTCTCTTGCTATCTTTATTTAAAAAGCAGGAACGTAAAGCTTAGTAGCCGGCCCATTTCTGGATCAGAACCTGGGTTACGCTAGCTTATTGGTAGCTAAATGTACCCACCAATAAGCAAGCGCTATCCAGGGAGCTGAACCTAAAAACATAATTTATGTAAGAACTTACCTGATAAATTAATTTCTTTCATATTAGCAAGAGTCCATGAGCTAGTGACGTATGGGATATACATTCCTACCAGGAGGGGCAAAGTTTCCCAAACCTCAAAATGCCTATAAATACACCCCTCACCACACCCACAAATCAGTTTAACGAATAGCCAAGAAGTGGGGTGATAAGAAAAAAGTGCGAAGCATAAATATAAGGAATTGGAATAATTGTGCTTTATACAAAAAAATCATAACCACCACAAAAAAAGGGTGGGCCTCATGGACTCTTGCTAATATGAAAGAAATGAATTTATCAGGTAAGTTCTTACATAAATTATGTTTTCTTTCATGTAATTAGCAAGAGTCCATGAGCTAGTGACGTATGGGATAATGACTACCCAAGATGTGGAACTTCCACGCAAGAGTCACTAGAGAGGGAGGGATAAAATAAAGACAGCCAATTCCGCTGAAAAATAATCCACAACCCAAATCAAAAGTTTTCATCTTTATAGTGAAAAAACTGAAATTTTAAGCAGAAGAATCAAACTGAAACAGCTGCCTGAAGTACTTTTCTACCAAAAACTGCTTCAGAAGAAGAAAACACATCAAAATGGTAGAATTTAGTAAAAGTATTCTTTTTAAAAAGCCTTCTGGACTTTCCTAGAACCAGAAAAGATAACAAATAGACTAGAAGTCTTTCGGAAATCTTTAGTAGCTGCAACATAATATTTCAAAGCTCTAACTACATCCAAAGAATGCAACAATCTTTCCTTAGAATTCTTAGGATTAGGACACAATGAAGGAACCACAATTTCTCTACTAATGTTGTTAGAATTCACAACCTTAGGTAAAAATTTAAATGAAGTTCGTAACACCGCCTTATCCTGATGAAAAATCAGAAAAGGAGACTCACAAGAAAGAGAAGATAATTCAGAAACTCTTCTAGCAGAAGAGATGGCCAAAAGAAACAAAACTTTCCAAGAAAGTAATTTAATATCCAGCGAATGCATAGGTTCAAACGGAGGAGCTTGAAGAGCCCCCAAAAACCAAATTCAAACTCCAAGGAGGAGAAATTGACTTAATGACAGGTTTTATACGAACCAAAGCCTGTACAAAACAATGAATATCAGGAAGATTAGCAATCTTTCTGTGAAACAGCACAGAAAGAGCAGAAATTTGTCCTTTCAAGGAACTTGCAGATAAACCTTTATCCAAACCATCCTGAAGAAACTGTAAAATTCTAGGAATTCTAAAAGAATGCCAAGAAAAATGATGAGAAGAACACCAAGAAATGTAAGTCTTCCAGACTCGATAATATATCTTCCTAGACACAGATTTACGTGCCTGTAACATAGTATTAATTACGGAGTCAGAGAAACCTCTATGACTGAGAATCAAGCGTTCAATCTCCATACCTTCAAATTTAATGATTTGAGATCCTGATGGAAAAAAGGACCTTGCGATAGAAGGTCTGGTCTTAACGGAAGAGTCCACGGTTGGCAAGTAGCCATCCGAACAAGATCCGCATACAAAAACCTGTGAGGCCATGCTGGAGACACCAGCAGAACAAACGAACGCTCCTCTAGAATCTTGGAAATCACTCTTGGAAGAAGAACTAGAGGCGGAAAGATATAGGCAGGATGATACTTCCAAGGAAGTGACAATGCATCCACTGCTTCCGCCTGAGGATCCCTGGATCTGGACAGATACCTGGGGAGCTTCTTGTTTAGATGAGAAGCCATCAGATCTATTTCTGGAAGTCCCCAGATTTGAACAATCTGAAGAAATACCTCTGGGTGAAGAGACCATTCGCCCGGATGTAAAGTCTGGCGACTGAGATAATCCGCTTCCCAATTGTCTATACCTGGGATATGAACCGCAGAAATTAGACAGGAGCTGGATTCCGCCCATGCAAGTATTCGAGATACTTCTTTCATAGCCAGAGGACTGTGAGTCCCTCCTTGATGATTGACATATGCCACGGTTGTGACATTGTCCGTTTGAAAACAAATGAACGACTCCCTCTTTAGAAGCGGCCACGACTGAAGAGCTCTGAAAATCGCGCGGAGTTCCAAAATGTTGATTGGTAATCTCGCCTCCTGAGATTCCCAAACCCCCTGCGCTGTCAGAGACCCCCATACAGCTCCCCAACCTGTCAGACTCGCATCCGTTGAGATCACAGTCCAGGTTGGAAGAACAAAAGAAGCCCCTTGAATTAAACAATGGTGATCTGTCCACCACGTCAGAGAGTGTCGTACAATCGGTTTTAAAGATATTAATTGTGATATCTTTGTATAATCCCTGCACCACTGGTTCAGCATACAGAGCTGAAGAGGTCGCATGTGAAAACGAGCAAAGGGGATCGCGTCCGATGCAGCAGTCATAAGACCTGGAATTTCCATGCATAAGGCTACCGAAGGGAATGATTGAGACTGAAGGTTTCGACAAGCTGAAACCAATTTCAGACGTCTCTTGTCCGTCAAAGACAGAGTCATGGACACTGAATCTATCTGGAAACCTAAAAAGGTTACCATTGTCTGAGGAATCAATGAACTCTTTGGTAAATTGATCCTCCAACCATGTTCTTGAAGAAACGATACAAGTCGATTTGTATGAGATTCTGCTAAATGTGAAGACTGAGCAAGTACCAAGATATCGTCCAAATAAGGAAATAACACAATACCCTTTTCTCTGATTACAGATAGAAGGGCACCGAGAACCTTTGTAAAAATCCTTGGAGCTGTTGCTAGGCCAAACGGCAGAGCCACAAACTGGTAATGCTTGTCTAGAAAAGAGAATCTCAGAAACTGAAAATGATTTGGATGAATCGGAATGTGCAGATATGCATCTTGTAAATCTATTGTGGACATATAATGCCCTTGCTGAACAAAAGGCAGAATAGTCCTTATAGTTACCATTTTGAATGTTGGTATTCTTACATAACAATTCAATATTTTTAAATCCAGAACTGATCAGAAGGAATTCTCCTTCTTTGGTACAATGAATAGATTTGAGTAAAACCCCAGACCCTGTTCCAGAACTGGAACTGGCATAATTACTCCAGCCAACTCTAGATCTGAAACACATTTCAGAAATGCTTGAGCCTTCACTGGATTTATTGGAACACGAGAAAGAAAAAATCTTCTTGAAAGAGGCCTTATCTTGAAACCTATTCTGTACCCATGTGAAACAATGTTCTGAATCCAAAAACTGTGAATCGAATTGATCCAAATTTCTTTGAAAAATCGTAATCTGCCCCCTACCAGCTGGGCTGGAATGAGGGCCGCACCTTCATGTGGACTTGGGAGCTGGCTTTGGCTTTCTAAAAGACATGGATTTATTCCAGACTGGAGATGGTTTCCAAACAGAAACCATTCCTGTAGAGGAAGGATCAGGCTTTTTTTCCTTATTCTGACGAAAGGAACGAAAACGATTAGCAGCCCTATATTTACCTTTAGATTTTTTATCCTGTGGTAAAAAAGTTCCTTTCCCCCAGTAACAGTTGAAATAAGAGAATCCAACTGTGAACCAAACAATTTATTACCTTGGAAAGAAAGGGATAGCAAAGTTGACTTAGAAGACATATCAGCATTCCAAGTTTTAAGCCATAAAGCTCTTCTAGCTAAAATAGCTAGAGACATATACCTGACATCAACCCTAATGATATCAAAGATGGCATCACAAATAAAGTTATTAGCATGTTGAAGAAGATTAACAATGCTATGAGAATTATGATCTGATACTTGTTGTGCTAAAGCCTCCAACCAGAAAGTTGAAGCTGCAGCAACATCCGCCAAAGATATAGCAGGCCTAAGAAGATTACCTGAACATAAATACGCTTTTCTTAGAAAGGATTCAATTTTCCTATCTAAAGGATCCTTAAAAGAAGTACTATCTGCCGTAGAAATAGTAGTACGTTTAGCAAGAGTAGAGATAGCCCCATCAACTTTAGGGATTTTGTCCCAAAACTCTAATTTGTCAGATGGCACAGGATACAATTTTTTAAACCTTATAGAAGGAGTAAAAGAATAACCCAGATTATTCCATTCCCTGGAAATTACTTCAGAAATAGCATCAGGGACGGGAAAAACTTCCGGAATAACTACAGGAGGTTTAAAAACCATATTTAAACGTTTAGATTTAGTATCAAGAGGAACCTTCTTGCAGGAGGCCTTTTTACGTTTACTGGAAGGAGGAATAACAGACATAGCCTTCCTAATGGATTTAGAAACAAAATCTCTTATGTTAACAGGAACACTCTGAGTATTAGATGTTGATGGAACAGCAACAGGTAATGGAACATTACTAAAGGAAATATTATTTGTATTAGCAAGTTTATCATGACATTCATCACAAACAACAGCCGGAGGGACAGTTACCACAAGTTTACAACAAATGCACTTAACTTTGGTAGATCCAGCATCAGGCAGCGAATTTCCAGAAGTAGCTTCTGATCCAGGGTCAATCTGAGACATCTTGCAATATGTAATAGAAAAAACAACATATAAAGCAAAATTGATCAAATTCCTTAAATGACAGTTTCAGGAATGGGAAAAAATGCCAGTGAACAAGCTTCTAGCAACCAGAAGCAAATAAACAATGAGACTTAAATAATGTGGAGACAATAATGACGCCCATATTTTTTAGCGCCAAAAAAGATGCCCACATTATTTGGCGCCTAAATGCTTTGGCGCCAAAAATGACGCCACATCCGGTGACGCCGACATCTTTGGTGCAAAAATGTCAAAAAATTACGCAAATACAAACAACTTCCGGTGACAAGTATGTCGTCGGAAATGACTAAGAAAATTTTTTTTGCGCCAAAAAAGTCCGCGCCAAGAATGACGCAATAAAAAGAAGCATTTTCAGCCCCCGCGAGCCTAACAGCCCACAGGAAAAAAGTCAAATTTTAAGGTAAGAAAATTTTATTATTCAAATGCATTATCCCAAATAATGAAACTGACTGTCTGAAATAAGGAATATTGAACATCCTGAATCAAGGCAAATAAATGTTTGAACACATATATTTAGAACTTGATATAAAAGTGCCCAACCATAGCTTAGAGTGTCACAGAAAATAAGACTTACTTACCCCAGGACACTCATCTACATGTAGTAGAAAGCCAAACCAGTACTGAAACGAGAATCAGTAGAGGTAATGGTATATATAAGAGTATATCGTTGATCTGAAAAGGGAGGTAAGAGATTAATCTCTACGACCGATAACAGAGAACCTATGAAATAGATCCCGTAGAAGGAGACCATTGAATTCAAATAGGCAATACTCTCTTCACATCCCTCTGACATTCACTGCACTCTGAGAGGAAAACCGTGCTCCAGCCTGCTGCGAAGCGCATATCAACGTAGAATCTAGCACAAACTTACTTCACCACCTCCATGGGAGGCAAAGTTTGTAAAACTGATTTGTGGGTGTGGTGAGGGGTGTATTTATAGGCATTTTGAGGTTTGGGAAACTTTGCCCCTCCTGGTAGGAATGTATATCCCATACGTCACTAGCCCATGGACTCTTGCTAATTACATGAAAGAAATGGGCAAGCTCCTAAGCTTTACATTCCTGCTTTTTAAATAAAGATAGCAAGAGAACGAAGAAAAATTGATCATAGAGGTAAATTAGAAAGTTGCTTAAAATTGCATGCTCTATCTGAATCATTAAAGAAAACAATTTGGGTTTAGTATCCCTTTAAGAACAGATCTAAATCAATTACTAAAGTGAACAAACCATGTCTGCAGTATCCTCTGACTCTCTGAGTTTGAGCGAAACTACAGGAAAAAGGGGCACAATAAAAAATGAAATATATATATATATACATACAGACACACACGCTGTATATTGCTTTTTCCCCTTTTACTGCACATAATAAATAAAATATTTTATATTACAATATCAAAGTATTAAATATCCCTTTAAATAAAATAAAACACAAAAAACTTTCATATTCTGCACTTGGATAGAGCTGACATTTGCGTTGCTTTTATTCAGAGGACTAATGGTATGCCCCCTGCAGAGAGCTCTGAGAGGTTGTAAAAAGAAAGGACAAGCTCTCCTGCCTGTGTGCGCAAACAGTGATGGCGCAGTAGGGATCAGCTTTTCGTTTCAGAATTCTGGCGAGTGCATGTCTCATCAATAGGTTTGTGCAGCATCTGGAGAGGGGGCAGATTAAATGAAACATATAGAACAAGGATTAAAAAGCTCTTCCTTTCCCCTCTCTCACAAGCTCTTGTACAACAGAACCGTAAAAGACTAAAACATTTATGTCAATGAAAAGACTTGATCATTTGAATAAAATGCCAAAAAAGTATTAAAGGGACTTTGTTGAAGTATAAACCTAGGTAGACTAAGGAGCAGGAATTCTCTACTGAAGGCTAGCTGCTAATTGGTGGCTGCACTTCTGTAGTAGGCTGCTTTGAAACTGGCTTTTCAACAAATAATACCATGAGTGCGAAGCAAATTTGATAATAAAAGTAAATTGGAAAGTTGTTTAAAATTGCATGTTCTATCTGATTCATGAAAGTTTAAATTTGACTTAACTGTCCCTTTAAAGGCAAATGGACATAGCTGGCAAATACTACTACAAAGTCTTCGACTATCAAAACCTTTTCTTGCCACTCAATCAAACTTCCCTTAGGGAATGCCCTTTTTGGTTAAATTGAGTTTCCAAATGTCAAATTCCCTTTTGCCCTTATTGGATTAAACCAAATAAACTAGTGCTGTAAACTACTAAGGACTTCATTTATCATCCCGTGGCGGACACGGGCCTACATATTCGCCCCGTCTGCCCAGCTTCTCCTCTTGCGGGCAGCAATCCCCTGCCCGCATTTATCATTGCACATGAGAGCTCCACCTTTGCCCACGCACAGCCAATCACACGCGAGCAGGAGTTGTCAATCTATCCGGTCGGACGAGATCAGAGAATGGAATTCTACAGGGTAGGGAAGCAGTGGCCTGATGATCACTGCTTAATAAATCCTGACTGCAGGATCGTGTGTGCGAACCTGCAGTCAAAGGGGAGAAAAGAGCTTAATAAATCGAGTCCTTAGAATGTGAATGGGACCATATTCATCCAAGCACTTGGAATCAAGCAGGAACCAAAGAAATCAGACAGCACAGATCCTATTAATAGATTGCCTCTGATGATGATAATATCTACAAAGTGTATCATCATATAGCACTAGCCCCCAGTGCAGTGAGATATTAATGTTAAAGAACCATACAAAGAGAAAACTGTGCATTTCTTGACAGTTCTATAGCAGATGCAGATCTCAGTCTACTCAACAAGAGCCAAGGAATGTCCAAGTTGTCCAAAAAGTCACCGGTAGAGTTTATAAATGCTCTCATATACGGCATCATCAATAAAACATCACATAACACTGGTCATGGACATAACGTGCTTTAACCGCACCTGTAACTTATTACATGTAACATATTATTAGTAAAATAGAAAATCCACAGCACCACTGTAAGTTTTCAATGCTTTATTGAGACATCTTTATCCCATGCAGGTACAAAGTAGATAGGCAGCAACGTTTCGGGATGTTATCCCTTAATCATGCTAATGAGCCTCATCTGTTGAGGTACATTTATAGGCCTATATATTAACCCCATGTATAATGTTACAAAGTGATTTCTATCACCTAACACTACCACCTAGTGGTTACAAAAATTATTACAATGTTAAACACATAAGTAAAGTTAAAAACAATATACAATTTACCTATTTATATGTTGTTAAAATACATATAATTTCTTACCAATACTTGATTTTTACAATGTAATTCATTATCTAAGGACTATTGCAATTTTTTATACTACATAAGTATATATTACAGAAACACTTTAAGGTCCAGTTCTCTATTAATGCATTTAGGAATTAGAGCATCCAATTTATATATCCAGTATGACTCCTTTTGTTTTAATATGGTTTCCCTATTGCCCCCTATTCTTAAATTATCCACTCCATCAATTATTTGCCACCTTAACTGACTTATATTGTGGCCTGCACTCAAGAAGTGACATGATACAGGGGCTTCTTGGTCCCCACATCTGATATTGGATCTGTGTTGACTCATCCTATCTCGTACCCTTCTGGTGGTCTCACCGATATAGATTTTGGAACACAGGCATTTAATGAGGTATACGACATAGGATGAGTCACACGTATAGAAATTGTTAATGCTAAATTTTTTTCCCGTTTGGGGATGTTGAAATTCTGTCCCTTTAATAACTGCACTACAGCTTGCACAGCCCAAACATGGAAAGGTTCCATAACTCTTTTTAGTTATGTATTTCTGTTTCTTCCTAGATCCTAAATCATTTCTAACTAGAATGTCCCCCAGGTTTTGAACCCTGCGGTATGCCATCATTGGTGGGTTTTTAAAGGATACAACATCCATATTGCAATTTTTCAAAATGTGCCAGTGTCTGGATATAATGTTTCTAATTTCTCTATTGATGGGGTTAAACTGTGTTACACACACTACCCTCTCTTCATTCTCTTTCTTAGAAACACTAATTCCTTTCTCCTCCGGCTCCTGAACCCTTTTAATCTCACTTTCAATCAATTTCACAGGGTATCCCCTTTGTATGAATTTATCCCCCATTTCTTGAAGTCTATTCTTGACTAGTGATTCTTCATTGACTATCCTTTTCACTCTTTTAAATTGGCTACGTGGTAGGGAATTTTTTAAGGGTTCATTATGGAAGCTCTCATATCTTAGTAAAGTATTTCTGTCTGTTTCCTTTCGGTGTAAATCAATCTTAAAATTACAAGTTTCCTTATCAATATGTATTACTGTGTCCAAGAATACCACCTTTTCTTCACTGAAGGTTAATGTGAATTTTAAATTATTAACAGCCAGATTTAGTTCATCAACAAATGCCACTAGGGTACCAACGTCACCCCACCATACGCCAAATATATCATCTATGAAGCGCCACCATGACGCTCCATACTTAATGAACAACTCATTTTCATATACAAATTTTTCTTCAACACTATTCATGAATATATTGGCGTATGCTGGGGCGACGTTGGACCCCATGGCTGTGCCTCTTATTTGGAGAAACCAGTCATCTTGAAACAGGAAGTAGTTATTATATAATACCATTCTTAACAAACTCTCAAAGAACAGTATCTGGCTGTTAATAATTTAAAATTCACATTAACCTTCAGTGAAGAAAAGGTGGTATTCTTAGCATTAACAATTTCTATACGTGTGACTCATCCTATGTCGTATACCTCATTAAATGCCCGTGTTCCAAAATCTATATCGGTGAGACCACCAGAAGGGTACGAGATAGGATGAGTCAACACAGATCCAATATCAGATGTGGGGACCAAGAAGCCCCTGTATCATGTCACTTCTTGAGTGCAGGCCACAATATAAGTCAGTTAAGGTGGCAAATAATTGATGGAGTGGATAATTTAAGAAGAGGGGGCAATAGGGAAACCATATTAAAACAAAAGGAGTCATACTGGATATATAAATTGGATGCTCTAATTCCTAAAGGCATTAATAGAGAACTGGACCTTAAAGTGTTTCTGTAATATATACTTATGTAGTATAAAAAATTGCAATAGTCCTTAGATAATGAATTACATTGTAAAAATCAAGTATTGGTAAGAAATTATATGTATTTTAACAACATATGAATAGGTAAATTGTATATTGTTTTTAACTTTACTTATGTGTTTAACATTGTAATAATTTTTGTAACCACTAGGTGGTAGTGTTAGGTGATAGAAATCACTTTGTAACATTATACATGGGGTTAATATGTAGGCCTATAAATGTACCTCAACAGATGAGGCTCATTAGCATGATTAAGGGATAACATCCCGAAACGTTGCTGCCTATCTACTTTGTACCTGCATGGGATAAAGATGTCTCAATAAAGCATTGAAAACTTACAGTGGTGCTGTGGATTTTCTATTTTTCTACATATTATCGAGGTTGACAGTCCCTCTCACCACCTGCACCTGTGATACTGTGGAGCTGTACACTGTTCATGTATATTCTGTAACATATTATTAGTGAGTGCTTGGCCAGTGCAGATCAGTAAGTGGTTTAATGGAAGAATAAAGTTCTTGAAGATTTAAAGTTAGCAGCAGTAGATTATAAGGTAAGGAGTAATGTAGGTTTTGTATTGTTTGGTGACAGTATCAATGCAACAGCAGATGGTGCACAGTAGGTTCTGTAATGGTCACCTGTTTTCTGGCCTCCCTGTGGAGTGTGGAGGGAAAGGATTTTTTTTTCTCACAAAGCTAGAGATGCTTAAAGGGAAAGTCTAGTCCAGAATTGTTATTGTTTAAAAAGAAAGATAATCCCTTTATTACCCATTCCTCAGTTTTGCATAACCAACACGGTTATATTAATGTACTTTTTACCTCTGTGATTACCTTGCATCTTAAGCCTCTGCAGATTGCCCCTTTATTTCAGTTCTTTTGATAGACTTGCATTTTAGCCAATCAGTGCTGACTCCACGGGAGTAAGCACAATGTTATCTATATGACACACATGAACTAGTGCTATCTGTAAAAATGTACTGAGATAAGAGGCAGCCTTCAAGGGCTTAAAAATAAGCATATAAGCCTACCTAGCTTTAGCTTTCAACAAAGAATACCAAGTGAACAAAGCAAATTTGATAACAAAAGTAAATTGGGAAGTTGTTGCAAATTGCATGCTCTATTTGACGTTTAAATTTGACTAGGCTCTCCCTTTAATGACTATTTAAAATTATATTGTAATGGAAAAATGGCATGCTCTACTTTGTTGGAAGATATTTGCATTACTGAACCTAGAAAACTATGTTCACCCTTGAAAAAGGGTTATACACATGGGTAAAGTGCAGCTTCCGAGCAGGAATCTAATGGCGAGACAATCAAAAGCCTCCCCACCAATCACCAGCTATCTTCTGCTCAGGAGCAGCAAATCCTGGGGCTCCCAATGTTACTTTACAGATTACAAATCATGCAATGTTGGTGACAGGTACAACATGACTAGTGATGTCACTGTTTATATCATACATCAGTGATGTAATTTATGATGTCATCAGCAAAAGCTAACCATGTCAGGCTTTTGAGAATTTGAATGAGGAGTTAACATTCCTGCTTTTGGCACTGAACTCTATAAATTTGTGTTTAGGTAAGAAAGCTTGAACTAAGACTTAGTTAAAAATGAATTGACATTGACGGCCCCTGCTTTATATTGATTAGAGAGTTCTTAAAGGTACCAGTTACTATTTATCATCAACTACATAAAAAAAGACAGAATCAAACAGAAATTAAAATGATGTATTGGGAAAAAGTTGCATATTCCAGCTCTGCCAACTGATTCTTGCTGCAATACTCCAGTGGCTCAGTACGATCAATATTCTTCCATTCCTACTCGTTTCCATGCATTTAAAGCAACATATCTAGGTGGGGTGCAGTAACTAATCAACATAGTTTTCATTATAAAGTATCAAATAATGCTTATTTCTCTATCAAGATGGGTCTGGGTCCATTTTGCTTGTCTGCTCTGAAACCTCCCTTGGAGATTATCTGTTATTTAGTAGCTGTAATTTAGACATGTTGGAGATCGAAGACCATTTCAAAACTGATAGAAATGTATAATGTAATCTACATCAGCGGTCGCCAACCAGTGGTCAGTATATATATATATATATATATATATATATATATATATATATACACACACACACAATATAGAGGTTTGTACCTTTTAAAAAGAAAATCATGTTAGTGGTCCACGGGATTCAAAATTGTGAGTTTAGTGGTCCCTGAAGTCCGAAAGGTTGGCGACCCCTGATCTACATAATGCGTGATGAAAAAAAAAATTACTTCTGTACACAATTTCACACAATAACAATTGCTTTCAGTAGATGATTTCTATACGTTAGCAGCATTTTCAGTGTGTTTTTTATTGATCACTATTTTAAGATGCTTTTTCTGTTAAAGAGGCATTCCAGACAAAATTGGAATGCATACAGGTACATTTTAAGTTGGAATAGAAACATTTTTGTAATATACATGTAATATCAAAAATGCTTCTAGTAAAAGTTACAGATGTTTCAAGGGTATACTTAAATATGCTCTGTGAACCAGAATTTTAAACATAGCTTTTTTTTCGAGCGACTAAAATGCTGTATCATCTGGTAATAACCAATTTATAACATTGCTGACATGATACAAACCCCAATGGCTCACTGGGCTGCTGTCGTATTTAAAATGCTGATGCACTGAGAATATCTAGCTTTACTTCACATGCACGTGCAGAGAAAAATGCTAACACTAATACAGTGACTTACTAGAAGCATTTTTGGCCAATACCTGTATATTGTAAATATGCTTTTATTCTAAAATGTTATTTATCTATGTGCATTTTAGTTTTGACCTGAATGTCCCTTTAATACCTCTCCAGCTTGAAATGCTTACAACATAAAACTTATACGTTTGTTGTTACGTTTTTGATTTTGTAATCTAAAAAACAAATATGCAGGATTAAGGGCAAACTGGCGATTACATAGTTTAACGATTACATCCCAGTATAAAGGGCCTGCATGTTGTATGTTTCATAGAGTGTAGCAATGCAAATAGGCATCATGTGTGCCAATAACCTTTTGTGATCCTAACCTCATAGAGATATGTGACCTTTTTTGAAAAGCATACCTAGGTATCATCGGGATCAGCAATCCACAATTGGAAGCTTGTTGGTGGCTGCACACATGCTTCTTGTCATTGGGTAACCAGATGTGTTAACCTAGGTCCAGAATGGAATTTAACAATGTGTTTAATCCATTTGAAGGGATTAAACACCTAGTTATATGCGAGCAACAGTACAGTAACAATATGCTTTAACCTATTAGCACATTTTTTTCCCAATGGTATATCCCTTTAAGCAAGGCTCAATTAAAGGTACAGTCTACTCCAAAATTGTTATTGTTTAAAAAGATAAATAACGCCTTTACTACCCATTCCCCATCTTTGCACAACCAACTTTGTTATATATTTTAAAACGTTTAAAATTCTAAATCTCTGCCTGTTTCTAAGCCCCTACAGGCCACCTTTTTCTAAGTACCTTTTCTAAGCTTTTCACAGCAATACAGTTCATGTGTGTCACATAGATAACATTGTGCTCACTTCTGTGGAGTTACGAAAGAGGCACTGATTGGCTAAAATGCATGTCTGTAAATAGCATACAAAGAGAGAAGCGCTCTACCAGGAACGAACAACAGCTCAGTGGCTTGTTCTATGGCGATTTATCACCCAGAAGCAGCCTCTTTTAGACCAGTGTGCTTTTCACAGAAGAAAACTTTCCTGAAGTATATCAGTCTGATCCCGCCAAGTAAGGTCAGTCCAGCCCCGAAATACCAGGCAATTTTCCTCTGAACAAGGAACATGACAACCCCAGACGATCGTTTCGGCCTTCTATGGGCCTCGTCAGTGAGGTGCAGCCACATTCCTTTAAGCACACTGGGCAAGGAGTCCACGTCTGGTTTCCCCCATCACCCATAGGGAGACTTCCCCAGGGTCATAATAATTTGCATACAAAGGGAGAAGTGCTCTACCAGGAACGAACAGCAGCTCAGTGGCTTGTTCTATGGCGATTTACCACCCGGAAGCAGCCTCTTTTAGACCAGTGTGCTTTTCACAGAAGAAAACTTTCCTGAAGTATATCAGTCTGATCCCGCCAAGTAAGGTCAGTCCAGCCCCGAAATACCAGGCAATTTTCCACTGAACAAGGAACATGACAACCCCAGACGATCGTTTTGGCCTTCTATGGGCCTCGTCAGTGAGGTGCAGCCACATTCCTTTAAGCACACTGGGCAAGGCGTCCACGTCTGGTTTCCCCCATCACCCATAGGGAGACTTCCCCAGGGTCATAATAATTTGCATACAAAGAGAGAAGCGCTCTACCAGGAACGAACAACAGCTCAGTGGCTTGTTCTATGGCGATTTACCACCCGGAAGCAGCCTCTTTTAGACCAGTGTGCTTTTCACAGAAGAAAACTTTCCTGAAGTATATCAGTCTGATCCCGCCAAGTAAGGTCAGTCCAGCCCCGAAATACCAGGCAATTTTCCTCTGAACAAGGAACATGACAACCCCAGACGATCGTTTCAGCCTTCTATGGGCCTCGTCAGTGAGGTGCAGCCACATTCCTTTAAGCACACTGGGCAAGGAGTCCACTTCTGGTTTCCCCCATCACCCATAGGGAGACTTCCCCAGGGTCATAATAATTTGCATACAAAGAGAGAAGCGCTCTACCAGGAACGAACAACAGCTCAGTGGCTTGTTCTATGGCGATTTACCACCCGGAAGCAGCCTCTTTTAAACCAGTGTGCTTTTCACAGAAGAAAACTTTCCTGAAGTATATCAGTCTGATCCCGCCAAATAAGGTCAGTCCAGCCCCGAAATACCAGGCAATTTTCCTCTGAACAAGGAACATGACAACCCCAGACGATCGTTTCGGCCTTCTATGGGCCTCGTCAGTGAGGTGGCCGAAACGATCGTCTGTGGTTGTGACCTTACTTGGCAGGATCAGACTGATATACTTCAGGAAAGTTTTCTTCTGTGAAAAGCACACTGGTCTAAAAGAGGCTGCTTCCGGGTGGTAAATCACCATAGAACAAGCCACTGAGCTGTTGTTCGTTCCTGGTAGAGCGCTTCTCTCTTTGTATGCAAATTATTATGACCCTGGGGAAGTCTCCCTATGGGTGATGGGGGAAACCAGACGTGGACTCCTTGCCCAGTGTGCTTAGAGGAATGTGGCTGCACCTCACTGACGAGGCCCATAGGATGCCGAAACGATCGTCTGGGGTTGTCATGTTCCTTGTTCAGAGGAGAATTGCCTGGTATTTCGGGGCTGGACTGACCTTACTTGGCGGGATCAGACTGATATACTTCAGGAAAGTTTTCTTCTGTGAAAAGCACACTGGTCTAAAAGAGGCTGCTTCCGGGTGGTAAATCGCCATAGAACAAGCCACGGAGCTGTTGTTCGTTCCTAATAGAGCGCTTCTCTCTTCGTATGCAAATTATTATGACCCTGGGGAAGTCTCCCTATGGGTGATGGGGGAAACCAGACGTGGACTCCTTGCCCAGTGTGCTTAGAGGAATGTGGCTGCACCTCACTGACGAGGCCCATAGGAGGCCGAAACGATCGTCTGGGGTTGTCATGTTCCTTGTTCAGAGGAGAATTGCCTGGTATTTCGGGGCTGGACTGACCTTACTTGGCGGGATCAGACTGATATACTTCAGGAAAGTTTTCTTCTGTGAAAAGCACACTGGTCTAAAAGAGGCTGCTTCCGGGTGGTAAATCACCATAGAACAAGCCACTGAGCTGTTGTTCGTTCCTGGTAGAGCGCTTCTCTCTTTGTATGCAAATTATTATGACCCTGGGGAAGTCTCCCTATGGGTGATGGGGGAAACCAGACGTGGACTCCTTGCCCAGTGTGCTTAGAGGAATGTGGCTGCACCTCACTGACGAGGCCCATAGGAGGCCGAAACGATCGTCTGGGGTTGTCAAGTTCCTTGTTCAGAGGAGAATTGCCTGGTATTTCGGGGCTGGATTGACCTTACTTGGCAGGATCAGACTGATATACTTCAGGAAAGTTTTCTTCTGTGAAAAGCACACTGGTCTAAAAGAGGCTGCTTCCAGGTGGTAAATCGCCATAGAACAAGCCACTGAGCTGTTGTTCGTTCCTGGTAGAGCGCTTCTCTCTTTGTATGCAAATTATTATGACCCTGGGGAAGTCTCCCTATGGGTGATGGGGGAAACCAGACGTGGACTCCTTGCCCAGTGTGCTTAGAGGAATGTGGCTGCACCTCACTGACGAGGCCCATAGGAGGCCGAAACGATCGTCTGGGGTTGTCATGTTCCTTGTTCAGAGGAGAATTGCCTGGTATTTCGGGGCTGGACTGACCTTACTTGGCAGGATCAGACTGATATACTTCAGGAAAGTTTTCTTCTGTGAAAAGCACACTGGTCTAAAAGAGGCTGCTTCCGGGTGGTAAATCACCATAGAACAAGCCACTGAGCTGTTGTTCGTTCCTGGTAGAGCGCTTCTCTCTTTGTATGCAAATTATTATGACCCTGGGGAAGTCTCCCTATGGGTGATGGGGGGAACCAGACGTGGACTCCTTGCCCAGCGTGCTTAGAGGAATGTGGCTGCACCTCACTGACGAGGCCCATAGGAGGCCGAAACGATCGTCTGGGGTTGTCAAGTTCCTTGTTCAGAGGAGAATTGCCTGGTATTTCGGGGCTGGACTGACCTTACTTGGCAGGATCAGACTGATATACTTCAGGAAAGTTTTCTTCTGTGAAAAGCACACTGGTCTAAAAGAGGCTGCTTCCAGGTGGTAAATCGCCATAGAACAAGCCACTGAGCTGTTGTTCGTTCCTGGTAGAGCGCTTCTCTCTTTGTATGCAAATTATTATGACCCTGGGGAAGTCTCCCTATGGGTGATGGGGGAAACCAGACGTGGACTCCTTGCCCAGTGTGCTTAGAGGAATGTGGCTGCACCTCACTGACGAGGCCCATAGGAGGCCGAAACGATCGTCTGGGGTTGTCATGTTCCTTGTTCAGAGGAGAATTGCCAGGTATTTCGGGGCTGGACTGACCTTACTTGGCGGGATCAGACTGATATACTTCAGGAAAGTTTTCTTCTGTGAAAAGCACACTGGTCTAAAAGAGGCTGCTTCCGGGTGGTAAATCGCCATAGAACAAGCCACTGAGCTGTTGTTCGTTCCTGGTAGAGCGCTTCTCTCTTTGTATGCAAATTATTATGACCCTGGGGAAGTCTCCCTATGGGTGATGGGGGAAACCAGACGTGGACTCCTTGCCCAGTGTGCTTAGAGGAATGTGGCTGCACCTCACTGACGAGGCCCATAGGAGGCCGAAACGATCGTCTGGGGTTGTCATGTTCCTTGTTCAGAGGAGAATTGCCTGGTATTTCGGGGCTGGACTGACCTTACTTGGTGGGATCAGACTGATATACTTCAGGAAAGTTTTCTTCTGTGAAAAGCACACTGGTCTAAAAGAGGCTGCTTCCGGGTGGTAAATCGCCATAGAACAAGCCACGGAGCTGTTGTTCGTTCCTAATAGAGCGCTTCTCTCTTCGTATGCAAATTATTATGACCCTGGGGAAGTCTCCCTATGGGTGATGGGGGAAACCAGACGTGGACTCCTTGCCCAGTGTGCTTAGAGGAATGTGGCTGCACCTCACTGACGAGGCCCATAGGAGGCCGAAACGATCGTCTGGGGTTGTCATGTTCCTTGTTCAGAGGAGAATTGCCTGGTATTTCGGGGCTGGACTGACCTTACTTGGCAGGATCAGACTGATATACTTCAGGAAAGTTTTCTTCTGTGAAAAGCACACTGGTCTAAAAGAGGCTGCTTCCGGGTGGTAAATCACCATAGAACAAGCCACTGAGCTGTTGTTCGTTCCTGGTAGAGCGCTTCTCTCTTTGTATGCAAATTATTATGACCCTGGGGAAGTCTCCCTATGGGTGATGGGGGAAACCAGACGTGGACTCCTTGCCCAGTGTGCTTAGAGGAATGTGGCTGCACCTCACTGACGAGGCCCATAGGAGGCCGAAACGATCGTCTGGGGTTGTCAAGTTCCTTGTTCAGAGGAGAATTGCCTGGTATTTCGGGGCTGGACTGACCTTACTTGGCAGGATCAGACTGATATACTTCAGGAAAGTTTTCTTCTGTGAAAAGCACACTGGTCTAAAAGAGGCTGCTTCCAGGTGGTAAATCGCCATAGAACAAGCCACTGAGCTGTTGTTCGTTCCTGGTAGAGCGCTTCTCTCTTTGTATGCAAATTATTATGACCCTGGGGAAGTCTCCCTATGGGTGATGGGGGAAACCAGACGTGGACTCCTTGCCCAGTGTGCTTAGAGGAATGTGGCTGCACCTCACTGACGAGGCCCATAGGAGGCCGAAACGATCGTCTGGGGTTGTCATGTTCCTTGTTCAGAGGAGAATTGCCTGGTATTTCGGGGCTGGACTGACCTTACTTGGCAGGATCAGACTGATATACTTCAGGAAAGTTTTCTTCTGTGAAAAGCACACTGGTCTAAAAGAGGCTGCTTCGGGGTGGTAAATCACCATAGAACAAGCCACTGAGCTGTTGTTCGTTCCTGGTAGAGCGCTTCTCTCTTTGTATGCAAATTATTATGACCCTGGGGAAGTCTCCCTATGGGTGATGGGGGGAACCAGACGTGGACTCCTTGCCCAGTGTGCTTAGAGGAATGTGGCTGCACCTCACTGACGAGGCCCATAGGAGGCCGAAACGATCGTCTGGGGTTGTCAAGTTCCTTGTTCAGAGGAGAATTGCCTGGTATTTCGGGGCTGGACTGACCTTACTTGGCAGGATCAGACTGATATACTTCAGGAAAGTTTTCTTCTGTGAAAAGCACACTGGTCTAAAAGAGGCTGCTTCCAGGTGGTAAATCGCCATAGAACAAGCCACTGAGCTGTTGTTCGTTCCTGGTAGAGCGCTTCTCTCTTTGTATGCAAATTATTATGACCCTGGGGAAGTCTCCCTATGGGTGATGGGGGAAACCAGACGTGGACTCCTTGCCCAGTGTGCTTAGAGGAATGTGGCTGCACCTCACTGACGAGGCCCATAGGAGGCCGAAACGATCGTCTGGGGTTGTCATGTTCCTTGTTCAGAGGAGAATTGCCAGGTATTTCGGGGCTGGACTGACCTTACTTGGCAGGATCAGACTGATATACTTCAGGAAAGTTTTCTTCTGTGAAAAGCACACTGGTCTAAAAGTGGCTGCTTCCGGGTGGTAAATCGCCATAGAACAAGCCACTGAGCTGTTGTTCGTTCCTGGTAGAGCGCTTCTCTCTTTGTATGCAAATTATGTCTGTAAATAGCACTGAGATAGGGGGCAGTCCGCAGAGGCTTAGATACAAGGTAAGCACAGAGGTAAAAAGTATATTAATATAAATGTGTTGGTTATGCAAAACTGGGTAATGGGTAATAAAGGGATTATCTAATAAAAAATCTGGAGCAGACTGTCCCTTTAAGTTTTAGGTATGGACAGAAATCTAGGAAATCTTTTCTATAATATGTTTCCCAATGAGGGAAATATTTTGCTTTCCAAAGTAAATGAGATATAAAGATAACATTTTAATATGTAAACATAATGTGCAGCTTAATAACGGTTGTAAACATAAATTCTGGAATCTTTTGGTCATGAAGACTATATATTTTAAAAATTATGAAATTATGGAACCATTATGTAATCAAAATACAAAGTGGTTGTACTTTAAAAGCAAGTCTGTTAGAAACCAATAGCTTCTATAAACACAACTGTGTACTAGAATTTTCAAGAAAAATAAAGGATTTACCTTAATCCAAAAGCAGGAACTCATTCCCAAATAATAAATTATTCATACCACGTTAATTTCCAAACTATTTCAGTTTTGACTATATAAATTATTAATACTTTGCATTAAATATTAACAGATTATTATAAAATTTGGAAGCCGAGGCGTTAGACTTAATTGTTCAAGTTTATCATGGAAATCTAATAAGGAAAGTAAAACAAAAATCCGTGTACCTCTGTGTCACTGGTTTTCCGGATAAGGAGCGAAAATATTAAAAACTGAAATGATCTGTCTAGATTTTTGGAAAATTATCAAATGTTGTAGCATAAATTGATAATGAATCCAGAAATGTTACACCTATTAATAATACATAAATAGGGTTTTGGTTAAAGGGTAAAAAAAGCCAAAAATGAAATCTAAGCCATTTATGTTTAGCTAACATTAACGACTTTAAAAAAATTGCACATTTTACGTATCTAGTATTTTTCTGAAGATTTTACTGGACAACCTTTTAGAATACTAGACACCTAGCAACCCTAATATCCGATAAATTTAGTATTACTTCCTCGCCATATTTTTCTTTCGCCTTATGTAAGTAATATATTAAAAGACTAAGGAGTAGATTGCAAGTGACGGGCTATCTGTTGCGCGCTAGCGGTATGGTGTTTTTGGGTGGGTTGGAAATATTGCGTGTATTACAAGTTTAAAGCAAATGCAATTGAAAGTGTGCAACCTCACTATACACTCATCTGGTTAGCGCAACAAACCATCGCATTAAAGGGACATGAAACCCAAATTTTTTCTTTAATGATTTAGGTAGAACATATAATTTTAAACAACTTTCCAGTTTACTTTTATTATCAAATTGGCTTCATTCTCTTGGTATCATTTGTTGAAGGAGCAATGCACTACTGGTTTTTAACTGAACACATTGGTGAGCCAATGATAATCCGTATATACATGCAGCCACCAATCAGAAGCTAGAACCTAGGTTCGTTGCTGCTCCTGAGCGTTACTAGATAAACCTTTCAGCAAAGGATACCAAGAGAAGGAAGCAAATTAAATAATAGAAGTTGGAAAGTTGCTTAAAATTGCATGCTCTGTCTAATTCCTGAATGTCTAATTATGACTTTACTATCCCTTTAAGGGTAGCGCGTATAAATGTGTGTGTGTGTGTGTGTGTATATATATATATATATATATGTGTGTATATGTGTGTACAGATGTATTTAAAAAGACAGTATACACCAATTTTCATATAACTGCATGTAATAGACACTACTATAAAAAATAAGATGCACAGATACCGATATAAAAATCCAGTATAAAACAGTTTAAAAACTTACTTAGAAGCTCTCAGTTTAGCTCTGTTTAAAAGGTTACTGGAACACCCACTGCAAGTGGGAAATAGCAGACACTACCCCCCCCCCTTCCTTTGCATATGAAAAGAACCTTTACACAAACAGAAGCAAGCTGGAGTAGGTATATGTCGGTAAAACTTTGGGGTTTGGTTAGGAGTCTGAAAATTAGAGCAATGTTATTTAAAAATAAGCAAAACTATACATATATATAAAAAAACTGTATGGGCTATATAAATGGATATATACACATACACACACAGACATCACATTATCAGATACATATAGAAACATATATTTAATAATAAAAATTACATGTGTTTTCTGTGTGAAGAACATAAAAATGTAAAATATGTGTAACGCTTCAGAGTCCGTGATTTAGGTCTAATGTGGTGTTGAGGTTAGCAAACATGTAAACGTACTAATCTTAACGTGTGTTACTGAAATAAAAAAAATATTAATTATTAAAAATTATAGCTACCACAAAAAAAAATATTGATCTGTGATCTAGAGATTTATTTGAGTATGCCTGTAGGGGCACTTGCTACAAAAAACCCTGAAAAAATTAAAACAACATTTAGATCCACTGATCTAAAACATTCATAATATAAAGCATAATTTACATACTAGAACAAATTATTATGGAATGTATATAGCAGTAATTTATTGTTGCTGTTATCAGGCGTACATTTGTGGATCTGCTGATTTAGGAGCACAATATTTTCTGGACTTAATTTGCATATAAAGAAATAACCCCCCCCCCCCCCCAAAAAAAATACTAAAAACAAACAAAAAAAAACCCCCACATAATTATTGAGAGTTGGATAGGAAAGCTCAGCTTTGACATAGGGTCAAAAACAACTTTTTTAAATAATCCATTGCTAAAAGCTATGACATACACTAGAATTGCTGTCTTTCATCCAAGCTTTCATTCCCTACTGTTTAAAAAATTGTAGGGTTTAGTCAAAAGATGACACCACAGACCTGAAATTACATGGAAATTAGCAGATTTTCTCCTTATTTTTACTATTAAAATACTGACTTCTCAATAAGTAAAGTGGGTAATTTCTACACCAACTCTCAAACAGGAGGCGTCGTTGAATAATTACCATTTCATTCCGGCAAACAGGTTGGCATTTTTTACAAAAATGATTTTAGAAGACACCAGTAATTATACTACTGCAGATTATTAGTTAGAGATCTCCCTGGCGTGAATACAGGCAGCTCAAACCACAAAATATTCTTTATGGAAACTCCTTTTTTTCCCATAACGCAATTTAGAAAAGCTAACAAAAAAAATAGAAATGGCAAAAGGATAAAATTAAATGGAGATGCCTTGATTTTTTAGTAGTTTTATTGCGGTTGCTGACTAAGTCATATAAAGGATCATTAACTCTCCGTAGTTTAATGCTCAACAAAAAGATTTCACTGAGCTTTTTTTTCCAGTTTAACTAAAGAGTGAACACTACATTTTATACCAACATAAATATACTGGCATGGAATCTTAATATTTGAAACAGAAGAGTTGAGCATCCTTTGGATAATGGTCAAAGCAACTCATAAAATAACTAACACAATTTGTACAATCTATATAAATTCTTAAGTTCTTAAAAACATAAATTATGCTTACCTGATAATTTCATTTCCATCTGTGGGAGGAGAGTCCACTGCTTCATTCATCACTTGTGGGAATTAAGAACCTGGCCACTAGGAGGAGGCAAAGACACCCTAGCCAAAGGCTTAGAGTGAATGTAAATTTTGATGCTAAAGTGCCCGGTTTTTAAAAATTTGATTAAAAACAGGGGCACTTTAATTCATCAAAATTTACATTTCATTCGTGTTATGAAAAAATACTTACCTTTTAATCTTGACAGCCGCTCCGGCTTCCTCCGCCCGTCGCAAAGCCTCTTCCTGGGTCTAA
Source organism: Bombina bombina (assembly GCF_027579735.1). Taxonomy (NCBI): domain Eukaryota; kingdom Metazoa; phylum Chordata; class Amphibia; order Anura; family Bombinatoridae; genus Bombina; species Bombina bombina. Next base: position 148,790,790 of record NC_069509.1, on the reverse strand, counting down.
AATGAGGAATCCGGCTTCCTCCAATCACAGCTTCGAATCAGACACCGTGATTGGAGGATGACAATCCATCATTTCTGACGTCACAATGGCTTTGCGACGACCGGGGGAGGGGGGGGGGAGCTGGAGCGGCTGTCAATTTTAAAAGGTATTTTTTCACAAAGAGTGAAATGTAAATTTTAATGAATTAAAGTGCCCCTGTTTTTAATCGAATTTTTAAAAACCGGGCACTTTAGCATCAAAATTTACATTCACTTTAAATACCGCCCCCACTCCCCTCATCCCCCAGTCATTCTGCCAAGGGAACAAAGAACAGTAGGAGAAATATCAGGGTATAAAAGGTGCCAGAACAATATAAAATTTAGGTCCGCCAATCGGAGCAAACGGGCGGGAGCAGTGGACTCTCCTCCCACAGATGGAAATTAAATTATCAGGTAAGCATAATTTATGTCTTCCATCTTAATGGGAGGAGAGTCCTCTGCTTCATTCATCACTCGTGGGAACAAATACCCAAGCTCTAGAGGACACTGAATGAACAAAACGGGAGGGTAAAAGGAGGTGGACCGAGGGCACCACAGTCTGCAAAACCTTTCTCCCAAAACCAGCTTCCGCCGAAGTAAAAACATCAAATTTGTAAAATTTTGCAAAAGTATGTAAGGAGGACCAAGTAGCCGCCTTACAAATATGCTCCACAGAGGCCTCATTCTTCAAGGCCCAAGAAGAGGCCAAAGCCCAAGTTGAGTGAGCCGTAATCCTCTGGGGAGGCTTACGTCCCGCTGTCTCATAGGCCAAACGGATAATGCTCCTCAGCCAAAAAGACAGTGAAGTGGAAGAGGCCTTCTGCCCCCTACGCTTCCATGAATACACAACAAATAGCGACAAAGTCTGTCTGAAATCCTTTGTGGCCTGAAGATAAAACTTCAAAGCTCGAACCACATCTAAGTTATGAAGTAACCTCTTCTTAGTCGAAGAAGGGTTAGGACACAAGGAAGGAACTACTAACTCCTGATTGATGTTACGATCTGATACCACCTTGGGGAGAAAACCCCGCCCAGTGTGAAGCACAGTCTTATCAGTGTAAAATAACAGGTAAGGAGGCTCAAATTGCAAGGCTGCTAACTCAGAGACTCTGTGATCTGAAGCAATAGCCAGAAGAAATAATCTTAATGTCAAGCGCATGCATAGGCTCAAACAGTGCCCTCTGCAAAACCTTAAGAACCAAGTTTAAGCTCCAAGGAGGAGCAGAAGTTCTAAACACCGGTCTGATTCTGGAAAGACCCTGAACAAAGGACTGAATATTAGGAAGTCCCGCTAGCTTCTTGTGTAACAGAACCAATAAAGCCGAAATCTGTTCCTTTAAGGAACTGGTGGCAAGGCCCTTATCCAAACCATCTTGGAGAAAAGCCAGAATTCTGGATACCCTAATCTTGTGCCAGGGATATCCACGTTCCTTACACCAGGATAAATAGGTCCTCCACACTTTATAATAGTGACCGGTTTCCTGGCCTAAATGAGAGTATCAATCACTCTCTCCGAGAACCCTCTCTTAGCCAAGACTAGGCGTTCAATCCCCACTTAGTCAGCTTCAGAGAATCGAGATTTTGGTGGAGAAAGGGACCCTGACCCAGCAGATCTCTGCGACAGGGTAACCTCTATGGAGGAGACAAAGACATTCGCACCAGATCCACAAACCCCGTCCTCCATGGCCACGTCGGAGCAATCAGAATGGTCGAAGCTTGCTACTGTTTGATGCGGGCCACCACTCGAGGAAGGAGTGGCAATGGTAGAAAAATGTAAATTAGGTTGAACTCCCAAGGGACCGCTAAGGCATGTATCAGCTCTGCCTGGGGATCCCTGTATCACTACCAGTATATGAGTAGCTTGAAGTTGAGTCTGGACGCCATAAGGTCTATCTCCGGCGTCCCCCATCTGTTGCTAGTCTCCGCAAACAACTCGGGATGGAGAGACCATTCCCCAGATGAAACTATTGTCTGCTGAGAAAATTCACTTCCCAATTGTCCACACCCGTAAAGTGGATCGCTGAGAGAGAACAGTTGTGGGTCTCCACCCATTCCAGAGATACTTCCCTCATGGCGAGGGAGATTCTCATACCCCCCCTGATGGTTTATGTAAGCCACCAAGGTAATGTTGTCAGAATGTAATTTGATGCATCGGGACGACCCCAGGAGGGGCCAAGCCTTCAGAGCATTGAATATTGTCCGAAGTTCCAAAATATTTATTGAAAGAGTCGACTCCTCTCAAGTTCACCTGACCTGTGCCCTTCTGGAGCCCCAAACAGCACCCCATCCTGATAGACTTGAGTCAGTAGTCACAATCTCCCAGGATGGCCTCAAAAAAGGAAGTCCCCTGGGACAGCTGTCGCGGGCGGATCCACCAAGAGAGAGATTCTCTCACTCGGTTGCCCAGAGAAATCTGTTGGGATAGATCTGAGTGATCGCCATTCCACTGTCTCAACATGCATAACTAAAGAGGTCTGAGATGGAACCTGGCAATTGGGCTCATGGTATCCAGCATAGATGTAATTCCAATCACCTCCATACACCTGGCCACAGATGTCCTTGAGGAGGTCTGAAGGGCAAGACAGTTGGACGCAATCTTGGAAACACTCTGTCAAGAATATCTAAATGGATATGGAATCTATTATCGCACCCAGAAATTCCACCCTGTTACTGGGTACCAGAGAACTCTTTCCTTCATTTATCTTCCATCCATGGGATCGAAGGAGAAGAGCCCTCGAGTGGTCCTCCGCCAGACTGCAGGACGGGGCTTGGACCAGAATACTGTCTAAATAAGGGGCCACCGCTATACCTCTGGCTCTCGCTAACACGAGCAGTGCTCCCAGAATCTTTATAAAGTCTCTTGGGGCAGTTACCAGACCAAACGGTAGGGCCACAAACTGGAAGTGTTGGTCCAGAAATGCAAATCTTAGGAACCTGAAATGGTCCTCATGGATTGGCACGTGAAGATAAGCATCTTTCAAGTCTATTATCGTCATAAATTGCCATCTTGAACTAGGGGTAGAATCGATCTGATTGTCTACATTTTGAACGATGGGACTGACAGAAACGTAAGCATTTTAGATTTAGGATTGGGCAGAACGTGCCCTCCTTCTTTGGGACCACGAAAAGGTTTGAATAGTACCCTAGACCCCTTTCCGCTAGAGGTACTGGAACAATAACTCTGAGAGAGGAGAGATCCCGCACACACTCGAGAAAGGCATCTCTCTTCTCTGGGCTTGAGGGTAGGTTTGACAAAAGGAATCTGCCCCTGGGCAGATGAGACTTGAATCCTATCCTGTAACCCTGGGCAATAACCTCCAGAACCCAAGGATCCTGCATGTCTCTCATCCAAGCCTCTGCAAACAGAGATAGTCTGCCCCCTACAAGATCTGGAGACGGATCTGGGGCCGCCCCTTCATGCCGACTTTGCCTCGGCAGGCTTCTTGCTCTGCTTGGACTTGTTCCAGGAGTGAGCTGGCTTCCAAGATCCCTTGGACTGCTCAGTCTTCGCAGCAGGCTGCTGGCGCTGAGACTTGTCCAAACGAAAGGGACAAAAAGTAGAGCGCTTAGGCTTGTTCTTCTTATCCTGTGGAAGGAAAGCACCCTTGCCTCCCGTGACTGTGGATATGATTGAGTCCAGTCCTAGACCAAAGAGAACTTTCCCCTGAAAAGGAAGGGATAGCAATCTAAACTTGTAAGTCATGCCAGCAGACCACGACTTTAACCATAGAGCCCTGCGGGCTAGAACTGAGAAACCGGATGTCTTGGCAAATAACCTGCATGTTTGCATCACAGATGAAAAAATTATCTACCCTTAAGGCCTTAATCTTTTCCTGTATCTCCTCAAGGGGAGTCTCCATCTCGACCATAGCTGATAGTGGGTCACACCAGTAGGTAGCCGCTCCAGCCACCGCAGCGATCGCCGCTGTCGGTTTAAAAACAAACCCCGTGAGTTGAAACATCTTTCTCAACATGATATATAAATGATAGGTGGCGCAAAAAACTGCTGTTTCTAAGTGTAACTAATAAAAATAAAGACGTAATCCAAATAGGGTGTGTTCATATATCGTATATATATAGTTATCCAGGTAGTATATATGATGTTGATTAGAACCTTAAAAACACAAATGTGTATATATGTTTATATCAAATCAGTGTTTATTGCTGTACACTTGATACTTATCAATGTAAATTAAAACAGATAAAATTGAGTAGCATATTTAGACAATATAAAAAACAGAATAAGAAACAAAATGATAATAAAATACAGACACCGGTGTCTTACCTACGCATTACTAATTTTAAAAATCTAAAAAACAATACAATTATAGTGGAAATCCTAATAATCGCTTTAGATACAATGTATCAATCTTATAAGTGATCAGGCTTTGTATATGAAGTAACCATAAACTGTAATCCAATCTTATGGGCTGGTGAATATGTCTGATGCCAGTCTTATTACAGTGTTTGTCAATTGGGCTTAGGAAATATATGTTTGTTATTGGTTATCACTATATTAACGTAATGATAAGTTCATAATAGTTCCCAAGTAGAAAAAACACATGTGACTAACGAGGATCTTCAGCCTATGTGGCCAAAAAAGTACCTTAAGCGGATAAGGAGTTATACCGCTCTCCTCGTTCAGAAATCGTTCAACAGTGCACTGTTGTCAGGATGTCCTCTTTTCCTGTCGGTGAGCTAGATGATTTACCGGTTGCCTTGTCAGATCGTTGGAATTAAAGCTGTTAGGTTGACAAGTCTCTGTCTTTGTTCTCCTCCTATGTCAGAGATAGATCCTCCACATGTACTGAGTGAGCATATATTCGCACGCTTTGTATCCCGGGTAAGTAGCCTTCTCCCCTTCTGTTAAACCAGCAATCAGCTGGTGTGGTTATCAGGTTCTACCCTTTTTCGGCTATCAGCCTTTATCAAGATACCTGATATGATTGTTCTCTCTCCTTTTAAAGACCTGCTCATTAACGCCCATTTTTTTTTTTTAACTGTTGCAGCTTCGGTTAACCTCTGATATGAACCTGCGGTTATTGTGCCTGATAGTTTTTTATATATATACAGCGAATTATTATTTTAGTCTTTTGCTTAACAATTCAAAATCATTATTAGGTTTTATTTGGAGTACGTATTTTGCTATATTCACTTAATCAGAAATCTTCCTCTTACGGCAGGACTTCATAAATTAATAAATATGTTAACATTAATACCACATACATTTAGATAATCTAGGTGTATAAATAGTTAATGTTACTGCCACATACATTAATATAATCTCAGTGTATAAAATAGTTAATTCATGAATGACTGAATTCACTACATTAAATCTGTTTCACCTTTTTAAATATAGGGCTGGTGCTCCAATTAATAGTTAATGCAACAAATAATGCATGTATGAATGTTATTGTTTCCGAATGATTATCATTTCTTTGCACTATATAATAGGCTAGTATATATTAGAGTAGCCTCAAATGGATGCATACTCCTATGATAAAAATAGAAAAAACTTAAGTTCTGCAACATATTAATACATAGCTATTTGGTTAACCATGCTATTATTTATAACACCTCACTTTAGTGGTATTACAGATGTGACAATGCAGAGTAGGTTTATATTATTCAAAGAAGACCTGTAGAGGAAAAACAGAGGCGCCACATCGAGTAGTATAGTCTAGTAAATCCAGCAATAGGAGGATCCAGAGCCTCTATTAGTGGTAACTCACCAGATGCAGCGGCACAACTGTAGTGCCATTCAGTGCAGCACTGGACCCACACAGTCACCTGTATGACTCAGAGAAGCTTCAGGATGCGTCTGACATGGAGGCAGGTGACCGGATGAGCCAATCGGGTGAGTCCAAAGATGGATGCAGTCAGAGTGATGCAGTCAAAGTGAAGACTGAAAGCTCAATTAAATGAAAGTCCAGGAGCACGGATATTGTAAAAGTGTAAACTTTATTTGTTACACAGAGGGTAGCAATAGCGACGCGTTTCTCAGCAACAATATATGCTGTTTCATCAGGCTAGATGCACTATCCAAACACTTGCTCCTTATTAAAGCGTTAGTTGGCCAATCAGATGCTAGGTCGGTTGCAACACCTTCTATGATGTCATATGACACTCACATGAAAAGGGGCTAGAAAGCAACCAGTCATCAGTGATGGGAAAACTAACAATCATAGACCAGTAAACATAGAATTAAAATTAGAACACACAATAAAAAAAAAAAATATATATATATATATATATATATATATAAGATAAATTAGAAAAAATACATAAATATCTAATAAAATACATTATTTAAAATCAGAAAAAACATTGCTAGATAAGATTTTATAATAACTATCCAACAATAAGGCGCAAAATATACATACAAGTAAATGTACCTATATATAATAAACAATGTGATACGAAGGACCTTACATATAGACACCCATATTAAGGAATAATATAAAGTAATACGGATGTAAATGGTCGTTACACTTCACAAGGGTACCATAATGCACTATATAGCAGAGGGACTCATCTAATACTATGTAGTACTAGTAATAGGTGGAATATATCTTAGATAAGAGAGGAACTAAGATAGCCAAGTTATATTAGTATAGATCAGATATATTGAAAATCCATATAATAGTAGGATCGTAATACTGACCAATAACAAGTAAATACACACATAGAGCCATATCTAAACCCACATAAGATGGTGTAATCATATAGAGAAATGTATATAAAATATTGTAAATAGTAGATAGCTTAAATATATAGAGGAGTAGATCATATAGAAACCTAAAATCTATTCAAAATCAAATTAGTGGAGCTGACAGTCCAGGATTGCCAAGGAGCAGTCATAAATTGTAGATTATAAATCATCCGAAAGCTGCTAGATCAATATTGAGACTGAGTCCAGTGGGATGCATGATTTTTAACACACGAATCCAATACTTCTCTATCTGTCTTAATATAAAGAACCGATTGTAGAGATGAGATTTGGGGACTAATTCTATTGGTGTTATAGTGTAACAATTAGTTTTTCCAGGATGTTTAAGATTACAATGTCTCAGGACACTATGGTTTTTATGATTGCTCTTGATGTTACGTTGGTGTTCAGACCATCTAATGCTCAATCTTCTACAAGTGCGCCCAATATATTGGATCCCGCAGAAACACTGGCACTGGATTTGAAAATCTTCTTCCTATGTGATAAATTATCACATAGTTTACATCTCCTAATATTACATTTGTAGCTAACATAGGTGTTTGTAAAAGGTCCAGTCTTAGGATCGACAGGAATAAAACTCTTCCTATTCCTGACAATCTTACTGGGAGCAAGGATCGTTTTGAGATTGGAAGCACTTTTGTAGACCACCTTTGGTGCATTACCTATTATATCCTTCTCAACATGGATTCTAATGTTTTATCCATAGGCTCCTTGAATGCCAAAATATCCTCAAGGGGAATAGTCGTACGCTTAGCGAGCGTGGAGATAGCTCCATCCCCTTTAGGAATGCCCCCCCCCCCCCCATAGCTTGATCTGAGAGTCCGGAACGGGGAACAGCTTTTTAAAAGAGGTAGAGAGAGAAAAGGATGAGTAAAGTTTCTACCACTCCCTTTTAATAATAGTAGACATCTTCACAGCAATTGGGAAGGTCTGAGGCACCACCCTGTCCTCGTAAACCCTATCTAACTTTGGGATCATAGAATCTTCAGGAAGTTTCGGTTCCGGAACCTTTATCGTAGCAAGCACTTCTTTCGGTAAAAAGCGCAAATGCTCCATTTTAAAGTTAAACTCTGGCTCCTCCGTAGTCTGAAGTTTAGAAGACGCTGATTCTGTCCCAGAGAGAGCGCCCTCTGAAGTATTGGAGACGTCATCATCGGATAATCTATCAGAGACATACAACAGAGTAGATGAACCCTGGGAAAGCTATGTCTTTCCCTTCACTTGTGCTTCGCAGGACGTGGTAGGGCATGGAAGGCCTCAGAAACCGCTGTTTTCAACTGGGCAGTGAAGTCTGGCGGCCAAGAGGCCCCTCCCTCGGGAGGATTAGTAGGGCCCTGGGGAGCTGCATGTGTAATCAGAGATGAATGTAGGAAACGCACCTCACGGGATGGAGAGCCCTCAGAGGTGGACGGCTCAGTAGAACTAAATATCTTATTCTTTTTAGACATTGCAATCTTGTCAAAGCATGTGGAACACAGTCAACCTGCACCTCCACACAATAAATGCAAGTATTAGGTTTAATTTAAGAGGGAGTATCCTCTAACATATCAGAGTCCTCCAAAGCTTACGCCTTTAATATGGACTAGATAGATTAAATGGCACCTTTATACACCAATGGCCTGGGCACTTAACACCTGCTATGACCCGGACCACGGAGAAACCGTTACGTCTCCCGCAATTGTTGATCATGAAAGAGGAAGTTGAAGAGGCCACACCCAGTCACATGAAGTGCCATGCAGGACCGCCCCTGCATTATCGAGAAAAACAGGGCTGCGTCGATCTTGACTGTTCACACATTACTAGAGCCTCATCTCACACGAGGGCAGCAAAACTTGTCAACGCTGATTGCTTAAGGAGCTGTTAATCATGAGTCAAGATGGTTTCGCAGAGACGACACTCCCTGCAACTCCGCACTCTAACTTTCGCCCATGCTCTCACTGAGAGGCTGACAGGACTACTTAAAACTCCAGTCCCATTCCGAAGAGTACTACCCTCCATAAGAGACTACTCCAATCTTCCGACACTTCTCTGCCAACCTCCTGTGACGAAAGGCAAAGATAGACTGGGGCATGAGGGGAGTGGGGGAGGTATTTATGCCTTTGGCTGGGGCGTGTTTGCCTCCTCCTGGTGGCCAGGTTCTTAACTCCCACAAGTGATGAATGAAGCAGTGGACTCTCCTCCCATTAAGATGGAAAACAGGTTATGAGTGAGTATAAACTGGTGTTTCATTGTAACATGCATTTACAGAATTATACACAATATTGG